>NW_018744239.1:8609623-8942861 GCF_001683475.1 Chenopodium quinoa
TCCTTGCCGAGGCTGGTCAGCCCTTTGCCCAAAGAAAAATCTCTACATGTACCCTGGCCGTCTCTGATCATGCGTTAAGCGCGGTGCTCCTTGCTGAAAGGGACGGCTGTCAACTTCCGGTCTACTTTGTCAGTCACGTACTGAAAAATGCCGAGTTGAGGTATCCCCTTAGTGGAGAAATTTGGTCTTGCACTCTTCATGGCTGTTAAAAAATTGAAGCCCTACTTTCTGGCACATGCAGTCGTCGTGTATACCGACCAACCGATCAAGCGGCCCCTTACCACCATGGAGTCCTCCGGACGAATGATCAAATGGGCCATAGAAATGCAGAGTCTCGAAGTTACTTTCGAGCCTAGAAAAGCAGTGAAGGGGCAAGCTTTGCTGACTTTATTGTAGAGATGACTCGTCCTCCTGACTCTCAAGTTCCAGACCAAGTCTGGAAGGTATATGTGGACGGAAGCTCTACTTCAAACGGTTTGTGGGCAGGCGTCGTATGTCAATCTCCAGAGGGCGACAGGTTCGAGTATGCTCTACGCTTCAGTTTCCAGGCTTCAAACAATGAGGCAGAATATGAAGCTTTACTAGCCGGGATCCGCATGTGTAAGGCGGCAGGGGCAATGAAAATAGACGCCTGTTCTGATTCACAACTGATAGTGAGTCAGTACAATGGCGAATACGAAGCAACACATCCGGCCATGATCAAGTATTTACAGGCGGTCCGACAAGCAGTCGGCTCCTTTGAGGATTTCCATCTGATCCAAGTGCCGAGATCAGAAAACAACCAGGCAGATGCACTTTCGAAATTAGCATCATCCGCCTCCTCCGATACTCCTCGAACTGTGTTTTGGGAAGTAATGGAGAAGAGAAGCATCGAGAAAATCCTATTGGAATTCTAGACAGAAGCTCAACCTGGATGGATTCAATCAGGCATATCTAACAAACGGTACACTGCCGGATGATCCTCAACAGCGGCAGCACTGAAAAAACGAGCCTCCTGTTTTGAAATGATACAGGGAGAACTTCACAAGAGGGGCACCTTCAACCTTTCTTAAAGTGTGTTACTCCTGAAAAGGGACGAGAGATACTAGATGATCTTCACTCTGGTTTCTGTGCTTCCCATATAGTGGTAGGATGCTTGCTCAAAGGGCAAGCGCAGGCTACTTTTGGCCTACTTTGGAAGCAGATGCAATGAGATGGTGAAAAAATGTGACAAGTGCCAAAGGTTTGGCAAATTAATCACCGTCCGGCTACTGACCTCACTACCATTCACAGCCCACTACCGTTTGCTAAGTGGGCATGGACATTCTGGTCCATATACGCCTGCTACAGGCGGCAGAAGTATATACTTGTTGCCGTTGACTACTTCACTAAAAGGGTAGAGGCGGAGCTGTAAAGGGAATCAAGACGAAAGATGTAATTTCATTCATTTGGAAAAACGTCATCACTCGGTTCGGGGTTCCCATGTCTATGGTTTTTGATAATGGTCCCCAATTTGAGACGCCTGTTCTCAAAAGCTGGTTGGAGACCAAGGAATTGCACATTACTTTGCATCTGTCGGCCGTCCACAAGCAAACGGCCAGGTAGAAGCCTTTAATAAAATCATCTCAGACGGTCTCAAGAAAAAGATTGAACGAGCAGGCGGCCTATGGGCAGATGAACTACCACATGTTCTTTGGGCCATTAGGACGACTGAAAAAGGGGCGACTGGAGAAACTCCCTTCCTCCTAACTTATGGTGCAGAAGCTGTTCTTCCAATAGAACACTACGAGCCGACTCTTCGAGTAATGCTATATGACGAAGAGGCAAACTGGAAGCTATGCGCCTGGCATTAGACTCACTTCCTGAAAAAAGGGGCAATGCTGTTTTGCGCCATGAGATCTATCGCCTAAGAATGACTAGATCATACAACAAGAAAGTACACAGGCGTCCACTCAAAGTAGGGACTTTGTACTTAGAAAAATGGAAGCAGTTGGTAGGGCCAATGAGTCTGGAAAACTAACTCCCAACTGGGAAGGACCCTACCGAATCTATGCGGAAGTCAGGGACGGTACCTACCGTCTGGAAACACCAGACGGACAACCGTTGCCTCGAACCTGGAACGTAGATAACCTTAAAAAATATTTTTTCTGAATGATGTAAAGTAAAGAGCTACTTAATAAAGTTTGCACTTACTATTCAATATTGTATTACGAGGGCATGCCGTCTGTACCTTTACAGTCGGCTACTCTCCGTTGAGTTTCACTCTTTATCTTTAGAGGGGCATGCCGTCTGTTCCTTTACAGTCGGCTACTCTCCATCGAGTATTTTACTCACAATACTTAGCTAAAAAGATTAGGGCCTGGCCGATCCTGTAACTAACAGGCGGCTACCCTTCTTTCACTTAGCACCTACGTTCACCAAGAACTTACCAAGGCCACCGGCCGAATGGTCAGACCAGGCGCCAAGCCACCTGATCAAAACTACAGAACTAATTCGACCTGTCCCAACATCATAGCAGGCGTCCGACGGCATCCCTCCGGATGAAATTCGTCGCAGAGAGCAGCTCCCTTTTGGGTGGAACATTGTTCTATAAACTAATTACACGGCACCTATACGACTGTCCCCAAGGGCAACCACGTAGCCGTTTTTGAGACAAAGATAACTCTATCACTAACCAAACCAATGGTAGCAGTTGACATCTGAGTCAGATAACCGCCTGTATTACTTGGATAAATGCAGGGGGTACCTATTGAGTTAATAGCCAACAAACATTGGCGAATCAAGGGGTCTAGCCGGCCTACGCCGCCTGGTACCTCTACTTCTCAAACAAAAGTGATGGCGACTGAGTAACTCCAAAGTTCACTCATAGTCACTCCTTCAAATTTGGTATGGAATCTAAAAAGTTTGAGTCGTCCGCTTGTTTTAAAACAAACAAGGGCACTCGAACTCCTATTCCTACTGGATAACCTATTGAGTTAATAGCCAACAAACATTGGTGAATCAAGGGGTCTAGCCGGCCTACGCCGCCTGATACCTCTACTACTCAATCTAGATTGTGACAAAGACTAAGTAACTCCTATGTTAACTTAATAGTCACTCAAACTTAGTATGGAGCCTAAAAGGTATAAGTCGTCCACTTGTTTTTAATAAACAAAGGCTCTCAACCAATACTCTTGCTAGGTTAACAAATAACGAGTTAAAAAGCCAACATTGGCAATAAAGGGAAACAACCGGTACCCGCCGCTTGTTTTCCTACTTAAATTCCTTGGCTACTAGGTAATTCTATTTACTTGGTCAAATTGAATAAAGAGTTCGAATACCGAGTGATTAAATGGCCGACTGATCATCTATCCTGGAAACAGACAACCAGTCGTCCAGGGGCATAGGCGGCATACTTACTATTTGTACCTGTCTTAACGATCGGCCATACACAACAGTCGGTCAAGTGAGCAAATTTCAAATACTTAGACAAATTTGAACAAAAACAAAAAATTTGATTAAAATGAGCCGGCCATAAAAGACCAGCAGAATATTCAAAACCCCGGCCCCCTGGCCGGGTAATTACAAAGCAAACGGCACGCAGGCCGTGAAAAGAAAAAAAATACTTAAAGCTTAAGAAGGGGGCAGTTCAGTATCAGCAGCAGCCGCCTGGTCAGCACTCTTCTTGCTGGACTCGGCCTTAGCTGCATCATCTTTGGATGCCTTACCCCCAAGTGGCACAAGCGCCACAACCGGCTCTTCCTCCTCCAACGCAACGTCCAACGCCTCTTCTTCAGCAGCCGCCAGGATCTGTTGATTATATATTTCCGAACACTGGCGGTACGTTCTTTCCCATGAGGCAAAGTCGGCACTGGGAACAGTCGTTCCCAGGTCATGCGTTGGATTTGGGCGGAGTCTTCCACCATCTCCCGGACGAGCTCTTGTTTCTCTTGCTCGGCCTTGTCCGAGAGCTCTTGGGTAAGACTCTTCTCCTGGTTCACCAGGCGTTCTTTTACGTTAGCCAAAGATTTCTCCATGGCTTCGTAAGAGTGCATTTTTTGGCGAAGGGGTTTCAGCTCGGCTTTAAGTTTGGTGACGGTCCCCTCCAGCTCGTCAACCTTCTTTTGGGCCGCCTCTAGCTGAGCCCGAACAGCGGCGGTCGCCTGCGCCTGATAATAAAGAAGATCAATGGTCAGTACTTCATTTTGGGCAATTTGAAACATTGCTTTATCACAGCTGGAGGCGGCCATAGCCTTTGCGGCCTTTACCTCTTTGTTTTTCCGATCAATCGGCTTGCGAAGGCTGTTGACTCGGAGCAGGGCCTAAGTACAAAGAAAAACAGGCGTCAGTTTCCAATCAAAAGAGTTAACAGGCGTCCTGAACTCAAAAGTTCAAAAAGGTGCTAAGTATACCTCAGCTAGGATCCCCGAAATTCCATCGAGGTCAAGGGTGCCGGCACCCTTGACCGCCTCCCTGTCAGATGGAGGAACTACTTTAACCATTGACTTGGCTACCTCAACCAAGTCAAGTCCCTGGGGGCCGGCTGCATTAAGCGAAAGGAAAAAACAAGTTAGATCTAATCAAGAAGGAAGCAAGGGTGAGTTTTTTTACAAGTGAGGGTCCATACATCTAGGCGGCCCCGCCTGGGTTTTTGAAGAAGTGGTCGGCTGCTTCTCAGCCGCCACTGTTTTCCTGGAAGACCCAGGAGAGCTTGCAACAGTCGTCCTCCGGGCCTTGGGGTCCGGCTGTTGCGAGGAAGAAGCCCTTGGAGTGCCAGACTGAAAACAAAAAGAGTTAGTATATGCATAATACAACTAAAAGGAGAAGTTTTCAAAGCTTACCAAGGGTGCCTCCTTGCTGGGGGAGTCGGCATACGACTGTTTCATGAGCGAGGCCCGCAATATGGCCGCCGCAGTCTTAGATGCTGTTATTTTACTCATGGCGTCGGCTGAAAGAAATAAACAGAAAAGTTAGTAAAAATCCCAAGTAAACAAGGCGTGAAAAAACAGAGTATTCGTCAGGCCGGCTACCTCTAGAGCACCGACTGCCGAGGCCACAGGCGGCCAAAAAGTACTCGTCATAGAGCCACTTGAAGCTCGGGACGCAGTTTAGGGGTACTTGCTCTCGTACCCCTGAAGTAGAGTTCACCCTAGTCTCTACTTTGAAGAGTCCTTTGTCTAGGATCTCTTTTTTAGCCTTTGGGGGAACAGGCGGCATGCTGCGGCCGCCTGCGAGAAGAGGCGGATCCCTGTTCCACTTGTTAAAACGTTTGTTCAGCTCCGTGTCTGAACTCTCGATAATAAGGAAGGTGTTCCGCCAATCCTTCCATTTGTTTGCCTTACCTCTCGTCATGAGGTAACCCCTATGGCTTGTTAATTGATACCAGCCGGTACCTCCCGACTTAGGGGTCCGGCTGAGATAGTTCATGTGGGCGAAAGCCTCAAAACTTGGCTCCACCCCGTTCAGTTCGCACCCGGCCACATAGCCGAGTACGTTTACCCAAGAGTTGGGGGCTAACTGCCATAACCCCAGATCATACCCATCTAAAATCCGCTGAACAGCCGGATGTAATGGGAATCGCAGTCCAGCTTTGATGGCCGCCACATAGCAGCCAAAGCAGCCGTCACCATAGCTGGTACCAGCCGGCCAGACGACAGTATCTTCTGGATCCGGCACAAACAGTAAATACTCCGGGCCCATTTTGTGGTTAGCAATAAAGCTCGCCACGTTGTCTCGCATGGTTGCAATCCGGCCCCGGGGTACCCTGCAGTAGTAGGGGGCGTTTTCCTCTCTGTAAGAGGCGGACGGCTCTGCCCAATTATCCCCCTTCTCCACTGCATGAGAACTTCTCGCCTCTTGTAGGCGGCTATGTTTTTCTTCTGAGCCAGAAGAACTATGGTCAGAAGAGCTGGATTCGGACTCGTCCCCTGACGAGTCCGAAGAGGACGACTCCTCCCCTCTCCTAGAGGGGCCCGCCTCCTCTCCCTTAGAAGGAGCAGAAGGAAAATTAGACATGTCCACGGTAAGATGAGAAGGGAACACCTTGGTCCCTCTCTCAGAACTGTCAGCTTGACAGTCGCCTCGTTCTACATCTGGCGCCTGGTCAGATGTTTCGCTAAGGAGCACCCTTTGGGAGGAGCCGTCTGAGTTTGATATCATAGCAGTCTTTTTTGTTCTGGCCATCACGTTCTGCATAGACACAGATTCAGTCGGACTTTGTATAAAGGGCAAAGATGGGTCCAGAAAAGGGCAGGCGGCACTCCTAGTCCTAGATTCAGCCGTCCCCGGTGACCGGCTGATCACTAACTTAGGGCGTGTCGTGTGCTTCCATGGTGCCATTTCAAAAAATAAAAAGAAAATTAAGAGTAAGAGAACTGAGTTACCTGAACGGGTGACGGTTGATGAAGTCCTGGAAGTTCGGGTCAGTCGGCTTGTCAGAACAGGCGGTAGGCAGAAAAAGTCCGAAATGTCAGAGCAAGTTCAGGGGTCCGAATGTTCTCGCAAAAGTTCTCAAATGTGAAAATGACCGAAGTCAGCACTTCCTTTTATAGGCAAAATGAGAAGGCGAAGGGTCGCTTCCGAATTCAAAATTTGGGCGGGAAAGTCTCTCGGCCGTCTGCAAGGTGACACCTGTAACGGGCCGTCGCCTGTCACCGTGCGACACCTGTCACAGGCGACACGTGACCAGTCGCGTGCCACCTGTGAGGGGCAAATGATTAGGGGATTTTTGTCCACCAATCACCGTCTGACAAGTGGACCAACCAGGTTCCGCCACGTGTCCTTCACGAAGGCCAACAGGAGCTTGCCACGTGTCAGTCACAGATACGTCCTCCACGGACCACTTAAGACACGCCACGTGTCCACCCATGCCAAATGGGACAACCGGCCATCAAGGCCCAATTCAGTCTAGAGGCCCGATCAGCCCTAGGTTTACCTTAAACCTAGAGAGTTGCACGCTTCCCAAGGCTATAAATACTCGATTAATCCTCATTAATCACAGAACCGAATAATTAAGAGATCAAGCAGAGAGGAACAGACTTATTAACAACCGGCTAATCTCGCTAACAACGCAGATTACCAACACTAAGCACTCTCACCTAGAGAGATCTGATTACTTTAATTTCTGTATTGATTACTCCTTAATCAGGTACTAACTTGACCGTTGGAGGCGGAGCTCTCAGGAGTCTCCGTTATTTTGCAGGTACAGGCGTCCGGTTCCAGTCTCGGAATTGTAACTCTCCCGCAGGACATCAGAAAACCCCGAAACAATTTTCACGAGCAACAACTGCAGCACCACACCCTCAACCACCTCATCTCTCAGGTCAATCCTCACTCCACCACCGTCCACAACCGCCTCACAACCATCACTGACAGTAGTACCGGCCACTAGCACCACCAATTCAAACAGAGCATCTCGTTCAACTCCAAAATGTCCCGGCGCACTAGGATTTGGAGCGGGTGCTCCATACTCGTTCAATTTTCTTCAATTCAAAGAAGAAGCTCGAAGCGGCCTCTCCAATGGGTTGCGCGGTCGCTCTATCGTCCATCAAGGGTCATTATTTATTTTAAGTATTGCATATGAATTACTTTAGAAATCTGACGGGTGAGATCGGTGATGATGATTATTGAATGATGGATTCAAAGCAGCCTCAAGTAGCACTGTCAAAAACCGAACCGAACCGGTGAAACCGAACCGATTCAAACCGATCCGAATGAAAACCGAACCGATTAAAAACCGATTTTTTGAAACCGAAAACCGACCCGAACTGCATTTTAGTAAACCCGAAACCGAACCGATCCGAGTAATGTTAAACCGTTTTAGAACCGAACCAAATCTAAACCGAACTGGAAAGGAAACCGAACCGAAAATAAACTGAACCGTTTCTAACCCGAAACCGTTTAAACTGGCATAAAAAACCGTTATAAACCGAACCGTTTACAAACCGAACCGTTTACAAACCGAACCGTTTACCAACCGAACCGTTTATAAACCGGACCGTTTATAAACCGAACCATTTATAAACCGAACTGTTTATGAACCGAATCCTTATAAATCGAACCGTTTACAAACTACTTACTACTAGGAGTGGTTATTGGGTGGGTCAGTGTGGGTCGATGCAGATCATTTACGAAGTGAGTCGGTTGCAGGTCAAGATGAATATTTAGCGGGACATAAATAATAACCAATAACTCGAGATAAAAAAAGGAACAACATATCAATATGTAATGTGACTAAAACTATTAATACTTGTTCTATGAGATTAAAACATTTTAGCAATGAAGCAACACAATATATATTAAGCATCACTAGTTCACTACAATACAACATCCATGTCTTCTTAATTAGATGCAAAACTTTCATCTATCACTTCTTTGCCAATTTCAAGGACGTCTTCTTCAATATCACAATCATAACCACGTAACCAATTTTGTGTGGTCACCAACGCCTCAACATTCTTAGGCAAAAGCGCACTCCTATACTTGTTTAAAATACGACCACCCATGCTAAAAGAAGACTCTGAGGCTACCGATGTAATAGGAATGGCCAAAACATCCCTAGCCATAACAGCTAATATGGGGTACACACTACTTTGAGATTCCCAATACTTAAGAACATCGTACTTCTGCCCTTCATAAATTGGTTGTCGAGGAGTACACAAATAAGAATCAATCTCCATCGATGGCCGATTTGATGTGTCATCCTCCTCATCATCATCATTATCAACATACTAGAAAAGTTCAAACAAAATGCTTTTATTAAATAATAAAATTAAAACATAAAATTATTAATTTTGTAAACCACAATAATCAGAAATTGATTACCTTGAATATATCATCATCCAAATGACTATTTGAATTTTCGATAACAGCTGGGATGGAGGGTGGAGCATTTGTACTTGATGTAAAACCGGAAGACAAAGAAGAATAAAAGTTATACAACTCCAAAAGAGCATCTTTAATCACCTTCGCCTTTTCAACACATGCCTCATCAACATAAAGCACTTTTAACATCTTCATCACTCGAACAAGCTTATAACGAGGATCAAGAACAATAGCAATTGATAGGATCAAACTATATTCATCCCAATAGCCCTAAAACTTTTCAAGCATAACTTTTGCCATGGGTGCAAGTTTAGGATCTATATGGGCTTTACTTATTGTGTGCTCAATTTTTAAAACACTAGCAAAATACAAATTTGCAGTAGGATATTCTGAACCAGAAAATAACACAGTGATTTCATGAAATGGCTTTAGGAAATTACATATTTTAGTAAGGGTATCCCATTCATCATTCGAAAGTTTGAATTCATAACCTATAAACCTATCAATAACCAATTTCAAGGCTTCCTTTGCTTCCAAAGCTTTTCGAATCATCGTATATGTGGCATTCCAACGAGTCACAACATCAAGACGTAACTTTCCATTAAACACACAGTTAACCTCATGAAGAGCATGCTCAAATTGAGTGAGTCTAGAATCTGAAGAATAAATATATTTACAAACCTCACGCAATTTTTGAACACTACTATCAACTTCTTTTAAACCTCTTTGAACAATAATGTTCAAGACATGAGCTGAACATCGAATATGAAAAAATTTACCATTACAAGGAAGAGGAGAATTCAACATTAAATCTTTCTTCAAAAGGTTAACCATAACATCCATGGATCGAGCATTATCAACAGTCATTGCAAAAGCTTTACCCTGAAGGTTCCACTCCCCAATAAGTTTTAACACAAATTTTTCTACCTCAACACCAGTATGAGGAGGACCACAATATCTAAAATTCAGAATTTTAGACCTAAGACACCAATTTTTATCAACATAATGTGCCGTTAAAGTAAGATAACCTCGATTAGTACATGCTGTCCACAAGTCACAAGTGAAGCTAACTCTACCTTCAATTCCCGAAAAAGATTGCAACAACAAAGACTTAAACTTATCATGCTCATCAATACAATGTTTCAAAATAGTGTTTCTACACACATGATTCACGTTGGGGTTCAAATTCGTAAAAACTTCCCTAAGGCCATGATGCTCCACAATACTTAAAGGATAGGAATGCAAAATTATAGCTCTAGCAAGCAATTGTAAATGACGTGTTTGATTAAACAGGAGCTCAACACCACTTTCATGATTTCCAGGATGGTGTGGATTTTTATTCATGCATGTCTTAGTATGAGCTTTACAAGTTGAAGTACCAGCATTACCTGGAGTTTTATATTCATTACCGCAAACATTGCATCGAGCATATTTTATCGGAGCAAGACCAACCATCTTATCAAAAAAGGTGTAATACCTCCAAACATCTGATGTTCGTCCACGCTTACTACCACTAGTGGTACGTTGAGTAGAATCTTGATTCTGAACAGTAGAATCTTGATTCTTTACAGTAGAATCCTCATCAAAACCAATAAACTCTTGCTCCATTGCTGAAAAAACAAAAACACAACAGTATAAATCAAGTGAGAAAAAAAGGCAAATTAAGGGCAAATAAAAAAAAATAGGCAAATTAACACAGCAGCTCCGGACCTGCTTGCTTCAAGCAAAGCACACCAGCAACCTAGCCCAGCAACAGACAGACAACACAGCCCAGCTAACACAAGACGACAGCAAAACCACAGCTGCAATACCCTAGAAAACCAGCAGCAACCAACCCCATCACCCAGCCTGCAGCAGAGACATCAACTAGGACATCACAAACCATGGCCAGAAAGACTCTGCTCTGAACAGGGCAGAAAACACCCAGCAGATCCTACAATCTAGCCTTGTACATCTAGCAGATCTGGCTAGACATTAGAACAGCAGCAGCACAGGACAGACCCTAGCTAGTACTACATGCTCTAAGCTGAGGTAGTCCATCTACAATTCAGTCCTAAAATATACTAAACACTATTAGACAACTCCTATCTGAATGCACTTGCACTTTTGCAACAAAACAAAACCCAAACTTAAATCAAAAAATCCTGCTAGCATTCAGCATTAACCCACATAAACAGAAACACTAATGAGAGAACAATGCAGCTGATAGAACAAAGGATAGCATTCAGTATATTTGAAGACTAATAGAGCATTATAGACAAAGCCATACATTTTAAATGCTCAACAAACAGCAAACAGTCACAAAGGCAGACCAGCAACAACACAACAGCCTGAAAAAAACCAAGCACAATTAATAACACGAAAAGAAACCACGAGCATGAATAAGGTAACCAAATCAACTCAATTGTTACTCATGGTACTACAACCACAACCCTGATCAGAACTGAGCATAGCCAAAGCTGGTAAGGCCAGAACACCTCACAAATAGATATAACAAAAAATGAACAACAAGAACAATAAAATTAAAAAATCAGAAATTAAATGAACAACAAGAACAATAAAATTAAAAATTACATGAACAACATCAAAAAATCAGAAATTATATGAACAAATAAGAAATTATATGAAATTATATGAACAAATCAGAAGTAAAAATCAAAAAAATAAAGACATGCAAATCCTGCAAACAACGAATCAGCAACATAAAACCGAAATGAAAACAAAAAAATTAACATAAAATTACCTTTGAGCAGTGACGGCTTGAAGGAGAGGAAGATTTGAAGATGGAGAACTGGAGAATGAAAAAAAAACGAGAATGGAGAGATCGAAAAAAAAATCGAAAAAAACGAAACGAAAACAAAAACAATTAACTAAAATTTACCTTTGAGCTATTGAAGGCTAAGAGTTCAGAGCTTGAGAGTTGAGAACTTGAGAGTGAGTGAGGATTCAATGCTTCGATTTGAGGATGAAGAAGAAGAACGGTGAATGCTGTGGAATGAAGAGGATGAATGAAGAGGATGAATGAAGAACCTAATTGCCTTTCAGTCTTTCACAGTTTCACGGTTCACTTTTTTTTTTATTTTTTTTTCTCTTTTGCATAATATATGAACCACATGTTTATTTAATTATTAAAGAATCAAAATATCTAAATTCTAAATCTAAAATGTGTTTTTCCTTTTGGTTTTTGGAGGGAAATTTCCCACCATATTTTGTTGAAATTGTCAACCAAAAAAATGAAATTAATTTTCCACTTTGTAAAAATCAAAATTTTTAATTTTATTTTAATAACATTAAACAAACTTTTATACAATTAATTAATTACATGACTTAAAAAAAAAACTAATTACATTTCTCGGATCCCGATAAAACGATATTCACCTTCATAATATCAGCTTTTATAATTTTTTTTAACACACACATTAAAATATTAAGTTCTTTAAATTATAAATTGTGAATCGGTTAGCGTGTAATTTCTAGGCGTTGCGATTAATAAAAAATCGAAAATTGTTCAATAAATAATGATGTCATATCTTAGAGAGTTAGAAGTACTACGGATTTGTTATATGGTTATATTTATATCAGTTTAGCTGTACCTATAAGCAATACACTTGTAATCGTGTAAACTTATAAATGATATAGTTGACTAGTAGATTAGTACATAAATACAAATTACTTAATTAGATATGAGTTATGTCTACATGAGTGATTGACTAATATGACTATATGAGCAATTGTCAATTTAGCATAGCTGCATAACAGATTAGCAGCGTACTAGACTATCATACTCGGTAATATACTAATACCATTTCAGTATTTGATCTACTAGACTCAAGTTAAAAGTTACTCTTTCTGATTAACTTGTTAGTCTAATTAAGTAATTACTAATTACTAATTAGTGACTTAAGCCTTAAGGGTAAACCAGTAAAGGATATACAAAAATATAATAATCTTATGTTTCTCATCCCTTTATACTAATAATATCTAACTATGAGAATATGAGATGGTTATATGTTATGTATCTGTATAATCGATTGAAGGAATCAACATTACCTTCTTCTTCATTAATGTTTTCTTTCATTATACAAATCAAACTACTCTGTAATATCTTCATGTATAACTTTATACAAATATATAATGACAAACGAGTCTTAATTATCAGTCTTGTTGACTAATTAAGTATCGAATACCAAATTGCAAATTTCGATGTCACAACAACTCATCAAATCATGATTATGACACTATTAACTAAATGATCAAATCAGAAGCAGATAATAATCTGATAGTAAAACAATAATACATTAATGCACTAAACTTTTATAATCTACTTCATAATAAACTAGTAAGATCAGTATAGCTAAACTTAAATCATAACATGATATGTATTTATAAAATTAATGAGAATTTGCATATAATATGATGCCTCAATATGAAGTGATGAAGTCTCGGCTTGATATAAAACTTGTTAACTAGCAAAAAGTTAGAAAGTAGTACAAAATTTTTTGAAATCAAAAACAGACTCGAACCGTAATTTAGTAAATCTGAAATAAAACCGATCTAAATAATGTTAAATCGTAGAAGAACCAAACCCGTGAACGAACCGAACCAGTTATAACCGAACTAAAATAAAACTAAACCAAAAAACAACCGAACCGTTTCCAACCTGAAACTGTTTGAACCGGGATAATAACCATTTACACTGAACCGTTAACAAACCGCAACCCGTCTGCACCGAACCGTTTACTACCTGGAATTTTTACAACCCGCACCGTTTACAAACCGAACCGAATTTAAACCGGGTTAAAAACCATTTACACCGAACCGTTAACAAACCGCAACCCGTCTGCACCGAACCGTTTACAACCCGAACCAAATTTAAACCGGGTTAAAAACCGTTTACACCGAACCGTTAACAAACCGCAACCCGTTTGCACCGAACCGTTTACTACCCGGACCGTTTACAACCCGGACCGTTTACAACCCGAACCGAATTTAAACCGGGTTAAAAACCGTTTACACCGAACCGTTAACAAACCGCAACCCGTTTGCACCGAATCGTTTACTAACCGAACCGTTTATAACCCGAACCGAATTTAAACCGTTCAAGAATAAACCGAAACCGAACCGAACCGATAATTATTTAAACCGAACCGAAACCGACCCGTAAGACATTTGAACCGATTTCAAACCGACCCGATTTCAAACCGAACCGATTTCAAACCGAACCGAAACCGAACTGTCAAACCGTTTTGACAGTGCTAGCCTCAAGGAACGAAGAAGAAAAATAAGGGGGGGGGGGGTTTGCTGTTGATTTTGGGGATTTTAATTTCATTTATTTTTATTAAATTTCTTCTTTACTCTTTATTAGTTTTCTTTATTTTTATTTTATAATTTTTATTTTGTTAATTAGCCTTGTATTATAAATACCCTCTTTTGGGGTTAGTACCCTATCTCAACTATCAATGACCCTAGCTAAGATTAGTTTAAGCCTTTTTTTCTCTCTCTTAGTTTTAGGATTAGTTAGGTTAAGGGTTCTTGTTTTTAGAAAGAAAGCGAGGAAAATCAATGAAGGATAGAAGCTTTGGAAGATTGTTTGATGACAAAATCAATTTGAAAATTCTTCCATTAATCAATGATCATTCTTACTCCTCTCCTCTTATTTATAGCTTTCATTTATTGTTTTTATTTACTTGCTTTCTTTAGTTTAATCTTAGTGTTTAGCTTGTGAATTAGTTGTTAATCCTTGCTTGGTTCTTGTCTATTTGTTCTTAATGCTTAGTTTAGTTGCATTTTTTGCTAGTTTCTTCTAGAATTTCTTGTTCAATTTCATTATGCTAGGTTAGGTTTTCAATCTAGGGTAGTGGGTGATGAATGTTTGTGATGTTTGATGATGATTTATGATTGTTTGATTGTGATTATTGGATTATTTTAAGATATTTGTTAACGTATTTACTGATTCAAGTCTTTTGGGCCAATTGATGATTTCATGATTAAATTTGTTTCTAGACTAGTTGTGCGGAAGTGAGCTAGTTTATGGTGTTTATTCATCAAATAGCTATTATTGACTAGTTGTGCGGGAGTGAGCTAGTTGATGATGAGTTAGTGTGTGCGGAAGTGACCTAGGTAGTTAATTTACCCCATTGATTCCATTGTCTTGATTGAATTGCAGTTGATTATTGATTTCTTCATTGATTCCCTAGTGTCTTTTGCTTCTTTGTCAATCCCGTCTTTGTCTTAGTTTATTTGATCCTTCTTTTATATGCTTCCCAACCTATCCTATCGCCTTAATCGACATATTTCAACACCATTGTCCTTGTGGTTCGACCCTCTACTTGTCTTATACTTTTATTAGGTAGTTGAGTGATATAAATGTGTTTGACAGTAGGAGGTTAGTCCAACTACTTAATTTCGCCTCTATCAGTTAGATTGTTTAAATGGATGATTTAATAGTAAATTACAACAAATTTTATTGATTTGTTAATGTTGGAAATTCCTTGTAGAGGCTATCTTAACGTTTTATTGAGGGATTTTGACTACCCATTAAGTGGGAGTATAACCACAGGCTTTAAACAAATTTATAACATATTTTAAAGGCTTTAAACATATTTATAAGTAAGTTTATATTGCTAATTGTTTATGGATGATATTTAATACACTTTGGTAATTAATTATTAGTCGTAGGAGAGTTCGAAGTGAGTGATTTCTTGCACTAGTGGCGATTTTGCGTTCGTATTCGAGGTACGTACGCATAAAAGGAATTAATTATGCGTGTAAAAACTTGAGAGACTTTATTTAAGTTGATATCAACTTAGTATTATGTTAGGAATAGGCTTGAGATTGGTGAATTGGTTTGGAATTATGATATATTTATGAAACATGATTGGTTAAATGGATTATTTATTGTACTTTGTGACAAATGAATATTTTATAAAACCGTGATTTTATTATTAGCATGATTATGAACATGTTTAATTAAACTAATTGTTTAATTAAGTTTGGAATATTGAACAGAAATTTTATTATGGTTCGTATTATTTTAATTGGTGCTTTAATGCACCGAGAATTGACGCATATTAAAGAGGGTGTTTTTGCACATATATTGAGCTATTTTATTTAAGTGTGTTTGACAAAAAGTTAGGATTTTTAGGTTCTCTATGTACATAAGGTGTTTTTACACCGAGTTAGTTTAAAAGGGTTTAACATTAAATAAAATGTGGTCACTAATTATTCAAGAACTGATTTGGAATGGTAAAATGCTTGAATGATTCATGTTGTTTGATTGTTTTATTCAATGAGAGTCATCACCAATTCTAAAATGTAAATAATATCAAGTGAAAGAGATTATGCACCAAAAACTCTTGGAACGTATATACCTTAAGAATGAACATATGGGGGGAGTTATGGGGTTTTATATTTAACCATGACTTCTATTGAGGGTATAGGACGCTGTATATTCCTTTTTATTATGCGCAAGGATGTCCGCTACCTAGGTGTGGCTAGTTTGATACTAGGACGATTAGAACCTGTTGCTAGTCCCCTTTTGTGGGGCAGTTGAGTGGGGAAACCCATTCGATGAGTATTCAAAATAATTAAATAAACAATATTTATTTGTGTCTATTGGTTGTGTGTTAAACTCAGGGCTAAAGGTAAGTTTGGATGATGCTAGGTTAAACCATGTTACTGTGTTTCCTTTATGTTTATGTACTCAGCATTGTTGATTTCGTACGGTGTGTGTGTTTGGCCTTGTCTTTATCTTGGATCTACGATGACCCAGTTATGGTGAGTAGTACGGATAGTTTAAAGAGAGCTATTTCAGGTGATGCAACATATTCATGTTGGAGATTGAGCGAAGAGAGAACCATGTTTCTCGTTTCTATTCGAATATGTGTATCATTATATTTATTGACGGATACTATTGTTTGATGACACTAACGTATTGGTTTTAAAGACTATATTTGGTTTTGAAAGGGTCTGGAATGATTCCAAGTTGTAGGTTTGACTTTGTTTGACTTTTGGTTTTGACTTTACTTTTGTTTAGTTTGACTTAATCAATCAATCAAAGCCTTAATCCCATAAGTGGGGTCGGCTACATGAACCAAATTTGATTATTCTGTGTGGTCATCCACAAAAATCTTCCTCCTCCAACCTTTACAATCCAATACCTCATCCTCATGCAAGTCCATATACTTAATATCCTTCCTAACTCCTTCCAACCAAGTCATTCTCGGTCTCCCTCTCCCTCGTTTAACCCCTCCATGGTCCCACTCTTCCACTCTTCGTACCAGTGCACCCTCGGGTCTCCGTCTTACATGTCCAAACCAACGTAGTCGATTTTCCCTTAGTTTGTCTGCTATGCCTGCCACACTTTCTTTCTTGCGGATAACCTCATTTATGATTCAATCCCTTAGAATGTTCCCACATATGCACCTTAACATGCACATTTTTGTAACCTCCATCTTTTGGACTTTGCATTTGGTTTGAAAAGTCTTCCAATGTGTGTCTTTGATAAAATACCTTAACCGTAATCGCGATGGCGGTAATGTCTTACTTATTTCAATTCCTATTTTTTATTTTTAAAAGGGCAAAACAGATATTTCAAAAGAAGAAATTTTCAAGGGTGTTATAATGAAGGTTTAGAATTTGCAACGAAACTAAAAAATGGATTAGAGTAATTTACGGGTAGATGAATCTGGGCATTTAATTTGATGGAGTAGATGAATGATTTAGAGGAAGAAGGAAGGCTTGTGGCTTTGCGTGTTATATGTCGGGACAAATGACAAACTTCTTTTTAATTAAGACTTGGGCTCCGATAAATTGGGCCCTTATAATTTGGGGACATGTGCTAAGGATTTGTTTGCATTGGCCCTTAGCCGGCCCTGGTATTAAAGTACCAAACGATACTCGATATGTATGTAATCCTTTTATTTCGTATACATTTGAAATTATCTTTAGCACCATTTAGACCAAACAGTTTAACATTTGACATACAAATAATAACACCGCTTTTCGTAATTAAAGCTTTATATTTTGGTACAATTTTTGTAATGTCCTTAATTATCAGTAATATTAAATGAAAATTGATGTTAACAGTGTCTTAAGGATTAGTAATTATCAAATGACGCAATATATATATGTTGTGTTATGAGAAACAGAATTTTGTTTCATGAATTAATAATATTAATGTATGAAAATCATAAGGATACCGAAAGATTACAAAAAATAATCTCAAATCAAGATTGATAACATAATATCTTACTATATACTAAAGATAATAAGATATGATATCGATAATGATACCAAGAATTATATAATATCTTTTTCGATATCTCTAACATTATTAATTATATATAAGACAAACATAAACAAAAAGTCAAACTCATTTAGTTGTAAAGATAAACCTTCTAAAAACCAGCCTCCAAAACTTCATCATATTGCAAAAATGAACATCCAAACTGAAAACGTTGAGCATCATCAAGTAGTAGTGATAGTTGTACCACTACCAGCTCAAGGCCATCTAAACCAACTCCTCCACCTCTCTCACCTCATCACCTCCTATGGAATCCCAGTCCATTATGCTGGTTCCACCTCCCATAACCTACAAGCAAAGATTCGATTCCATGGGTGGAACTTAAAAACCTTAACAAAAAATCATTTCAACGATTTTGCATGAACTCCCTCCTTTTGACTCGCCTCCTCCAAAAATCGACAACCCATTCCCACATCACGTGCAACCCCTTTTGGAGGCTATGATGCATCTTTGACATCCCATGTTTCCCCTCATGGAACAACTCTTGACAAAGTATAAAAGTGTTGTAATCATTTATGACAATAGTATGAATTATATTTTCCAAGATGTTAAGCTCATTCTAAATGGTGAAGCGTATGCCTTCCTTCCCATTTGTACTTTTACCTATTTTGCTATGGTGTGGGAAAGCATACCCGAGGAAGCTAAACCCTTTCGGGTAGATCCAAAATTATATTCCGGATTGTATGCCTTCTCAAGAGGGTTGCATTCCTAAAGAGATGTTAGAATTTCTTGAGAATTATAATAAGTTATCGGGGTTTGAATCAGGATGGCTCTAACACCTCAAGAGTAATTGACGAAAAATATGTTGAATTTTTGGGGAGGATGATATCTTCAAAAAAGGGAGATGATGTAAAGCATTTTGCATTATGGCTATTACATCCGGTTAATATCCAAAGCACTAGCAAAAACAGACATCATTCCCTTGAATGGCTAGATGAACAAGAGTAGGATTCAATTTTGTACGTGTCTTTTGGGACGAGGATATCGCTAATAGATGATCAAATTGAAGAGTTGGCAAAGGAGTTGGAAAAATGTGGTGAGAAATTCATTTGGGTGCTTCGACAGACATATCCAAATGATATTTTTGTAGAAGCAGATAAAGTGAAAAGGCCTCAACTTCCAGCAAGTTTTGAGAAAAGAGTAAAAAATAGAGGTATAGTAGTAAAAGATTGAGCTCCTCTGCGTGAAATATTGGGTCATCCATCAGTAGGCGGGTTCATGAGTCATTGTGGTTGGAATTCATGTTTAGAAAGTATTAGTATAGGTGTGCCGATTGCAGCGTTCCCTATGCATTCTGATCAACCAAAGAATGCATTTTATATTAGTAATGTGCTCAGAATTGGTGTAATGGTGAGAGATTAGGAGCTCCGCAGTGAGATTGTGAAGTCAATTATAATTGAGCATGTAGTGAAGACACTAATGGCACCACAAGAAGGAAAGGAGATGAAGAAGAGGGCTAAAGAATTGGGTGAAGCTATGAGAGGATCAGTTGCAAAATGGGGTGTTTCTGATTTAGAAAGGGATGCTTTTATTGGTCATATCTCTAGATAAGGTTTTTATTTATTTATTTATTTTATTTAATCGAGATCTGATTATTTTATATGATGACATTTGAAGAATTGTAGAGTCGGCATTATGGTTAGTAGTATGGAGTACAAAATAACCGTGAATGGTTCTACTAGTCGCATTAAGTTGTTAAAAATTTATTCGTTAGATTTCATATATTCCAAATCTCAATTAATCAATTTTAGAGTTAAAATTGAAATGTCACTTATATTTGTAAGGTTAGTTGATTGCAAATCTAGGTAATATCAATTCAATTATAATTTGGTTACTTTATTTTGAAATTTACCTATGTAAATAAAATAATTAAAATGTGCATACATAAATTTATCTTGATTAATTCTACTATTATATACTCAGATGTTTTTTTTTATTTTTTTTTTCCATTTATTGAGATGACTTTTAAATAGGGCCAAAGTGGAGTATAGATTACAATTTGGACCAGATTTAGGACCAAAATTGGCCCAAGGTAAACTCTATCTCTATCCTGCTTGCCAACCACCACCAGTGTCGTACCACGGCCGGCCACTGTCACTAACACGCAGCTTGCAATAGCAACAACTGTGGGGGAGGGCGGGAGCTGACCATCCCTTTCCCTCTCCCCATGCAAGCGTGTGTTTAGTGTTTTAAAAAAATCATGTTGTGACTATAGCTTTTTGTCAGATGGCTAGCTATAAAGTTAGATGTAATAAATTTCAAAATTATAGAGCCAATTTGTACTGAGGATATCTATTAAGTTATTTTCTAATTAGTTCACCCCCTCCCTTCACTCCTTTCATTAATGGACCTTTTTGTTTTTTTGTAATTTAATCTCTTGCTACTTATCTCTTTCACAATTACAATTTAAATATGCATCTCTTAAAAATTTTCCCCTAGCTTCCTCTACCTATCGCCTTCTCGATTGATTTTTATGGTTTTTCATAATTTTAGAAAGTATCATATTACTTGCTAAAATTTTTATCAAATTTTGCAAAATTTCCCCCTTCCTTCTCCCTTCCCACTTCCTTTACCTCTGTGGGCTTTATCTCCTCTGTTACTCGTTTTTAGATAATAAGTATTAAATAATGCGTGCTAAGCTTTCTATATCTAAACTGAAAAAATTATTAACAACAACTTATTCTTTCTTTATCTGAATAGGCTAATAAATTAAACACCCGCCCCATGATTAATAAATTTAAAATATAAATTTAAGCGGATTACGTAAATCATTCGTTTTTTTACTAAGATTTGTTGCCATTGTTAAAAACCCGCAACCCTTATCAATGATTGATGCAATGCATCATCTAATCCAATAAAATGTCATAGAATTTTTACGTTCATTTTCCAACCAAACCAAAAGAAAATAGGGAACTTTAAGGCTTATATTCCAATGAAAACCATAAAATTTAAGCTGTAATAAATTCTATAGGTAGCTAACAAATCATAAGAATGAGCATGTTTTAAAAAGTATGTGTTATTGATGATTAACTGAACCTTAGCAAAGCAAGATAATACTAACAACAAATTAATCATTTGCAATTAATTGTCCAAAACCGCAATATCCCATAAATTAATAACACTCAAGATTGCAATAAAATGTCCATAATCGCAATATCCCATAAAGTCAACCAAGAACATATCATTTGCCATTGTATGCAGTGAAAAACCATTGAAGTGAGCCGAGAATTTCTACAAAAATAAACCATTGAAACAAATAACAAGTTTGATTCTTTATCAAATTTAAAAAAATCTTGAGTAAATTGTCAAACAAACAAACAGAGTGTTCAATATAAAAAAAACCTTAATAAATTAAAAATCCAAATACCAACAAAACTTTCCACATAAACTTAAAGTACAATTTCAAAATTCATAAAGCAAGGTAGCAAGCAGATTCAGTTTCAAAACCAATCTCACCACTTTAACAAGCTCTATAGGCATTGTTGCTTTCCTTATAACAAATTTTTGCAAAACTTTTAAGCTTAATACATCAAACATTGTAATTGAAAAGAATAAAAGAGGAGAGAAAGAAAAACCTTGAATATCTCTGGGAGCTCATACCTGTAATCTTCAACATGACTGGAAATCATAAAACCAAGAGAAATTCCGCAACAAATGTACCCGTTCCTATCATTGCCAATAGTTTAAAGTCCTCTGCTCACATTTTATGCCTAAAAAGTCACATATATTCTCCTTCATTATCCTTTAGATAGTGAATTATATTACTCTTCTCGTCCATTGGTACATCACGATTAGCCTACTTCTTCTCCTATCTCACGCCTGCATGAAGAAAAGACATGTAGCTCCATTTTAATGACCTCCAAAAAAAATTGTCAGAAACAAAACATTTTAAGAGGACAATGAAGAAACACACTGGTCAGCCTAGCAGCATAAAACATAGCTCTCCCAAATAGCAAAGCTATAGAAATTATGATGCGACACATTTCTTGTACAGTGGCCCAAACTTTGTAGTTTTTAGTTGCTGGTGGCTTTTTAAAATGACAAACTATGTATTGTCATGGTTATTGTTGATGGCCCTTTTTGAGCAGAGAAGATGAGGGTACTTGAGCCTTGCATGCCATTAGAAGCTTCTAGAATAATTTTTCGCTCCACACAGATGTCAGTCGACTGAAATAATCTCTTGAAATGTTGTGATGCATTGTCAATTTCACCAAGAGCAAGGTAATATATAGAAGCCTAGAACAACAGAAAATAAAAGATGAGGGGAATATAGAGGCATAAAAGGATCAACTATGTTTTAGAATTAATAGATCCCTCACACTTTATACCATAAAAGGAATAAATAAAGAGGTTACATTGTATTGTAACATAACAAGCATAAACTATAGGGCAAAGACAATATAGCATGAATTATATGAGCATTACTTTGTAGCTATGAGTTGAACTCTAAACAAGGTGGGATCCATGTCAACAGCAATCAAACAGTCCTGAAGTTAACACTTTACTTTACACTAAAGTGATATGTTTAATTCTTGGTGTCTACTTTAGTTGTAAGTCATTGAGACTCTTTCAATATTACATCTTGTACACAATAAATTGGTTAACACTTTCATATGAAGGTGTAGTCACCTGACTGTGTCCTCGACCAAGACTCGGTGATGAATGATGTTTTATCGCCAATTGGTCATGTTGGGCATTGGAATTAAGAAATTCTTGAACCCCTAGCCCAATTTTATTATAATTTACCTAAGCCAATCTATTCCTATCCTAAACAACCATTCAAACACTTTTCCTAGCCCAAATCCACAAGCTGACCCCAACTTTATCTTTTCGTGACCATAGTCCAAAATTGAGAAAAACTGATTTTCATGGCCCGTAATATTGATTCAAATCTCATTTGGTAAATAGACCTTGAAATATTATTCCCAAATATATATCATTATCCCAATTCCAATTTAAAACGAATAAGATATAAGCAAAACACTAAAACGCGGCCCAAAACCAACACCCTTGCACTCAAACGGCCATATCATGAAATATACATGAGTTTTGACTTAATAATAATTGGGTTAGAAAGTAGACTTAAAGATCTTTCCAACAATATATTATATGTTGTATATCGAGTTACGGATCAAAAGTTATGTCTAGAAGTTTTAAAATCGCTTAAAATATGGCAAAAGTTCCGCGCCTCGACGTGTTACATCGTGTCACGATATAATGCACCATGTAACGGTACAAATGCTGTGTCACGACACTTTAGATTTTCCCGCGTTACACATATATTTTGTGCGGCACCTCTTTTTCCGCCTACTAACTTACAAATACAACCCTAAACTTTTCAGGGAGAGCATAGTAATCTACGGGCATAAACATAATAGTTCGAGCCTTTGATCATCGATACCTATTCTAATCAACGTTTTCAAGAAAGTCAAAGTCTCTTTGCAATACTAAAGTTCTCCTTATTAGAAATTCTAGTAATGCATTCAGACGATTTGTCTCGTGGGGAATTGGTCAAGTGGACTTGATAGAGTTGTTTGTACCTTGTTTAAGTATCTTGATTTAGAGCAATTATGCATCAAATTCCAAACCTTATTACGTGTGAGATGTTAAGCTTACACTAGGGCTGATCGCATATTCTTACGGGCGCAGGAACGAGCTGCATGCAGGCGGTATGGGGGAGCAACTGTAGTAGGCCGCAGGTATTCCTACGGGCGCATGTTCTGGATACGGGCGTAGGATTTGTTGAGTGTTGTGATGCGATTTTGGGTGTTTTGTTTTGTTATTTCTTCCCACTCCCCCTCAAATCTATAAATACCTTTAAGCCTGTTATTTTTGCACATATGAAAAACACAAAGTATTGTGAAATCTAAACACAATAAACACAAAGCCATTCCCATAAAGAATTGAGCGGTTCTTGATATAATTCTAGTCTTCCAATCAGGGTATGGAGTTGGAACGTAGCTGTGTTTAGGGGTGAGCAAGACCACGTACCCGGTCAAAAATAAAGGACCCGATCCCGCAACTGGTTAATCCGGGTCCAAAATTTTCTGACCCGAACCCTAAACTGCTGGGAACCGGTTCCAAAACCGGGTACCTGGTGTATTTAATTTTTACAAATCTTCCGAATTTTTTTTTTTTTGCCAAAGATTAGTTAATCTACTTCATTTAGAGATGAATAGGACTTTAATTACTCGAAGATGCTAATGAGTATTTGAAGGAGCTGCTGCAAAAGATCAATTGTGTCCATAAAGAATTAGAGTCAACCCCTTCGTCATTGTGGCAGACAACAAATTTCCATCTTTTGATGTTTGATGAAATTAAATACATATTCTATATATGGAATGAGAGAGGAGGAGATGAAGACAAAGAGAAGCCGAGATGGTGAAGATTAAATGAAGTAAACCATTTCTTGGTTGATTGAAATGTGGTGAAGAAGAAATAAAGAAACCCCCCCCCCCCCTCTCTCTCTCTCTCTCTCACATACTCTAGAAAGGTGCTGCTGATTAAGATGTTTAGGGTTTTCTTGGAATTTATATGGACTACTTTATTTTTTTATTCTAGTTATTGGGTTGAATTGTATATAGCATGTGAGTTATAAACTAGAGGGGGTACCCTTCCAAACCGGGTACCTAGTGGGTACAGGGTCCAAAATTCCTGGACCCGGAATTGGAACCGGTTATAATCGGGTCTAAAATTTTGGAACTAGAACCGCACCTGATGGGACCAGTTCCAGATGTGGACCCGCCGGGTCCAAATCGGTTCCAGTTCCAAAACCGGGTACCCGAAATTATTCCTCACCCCTAGATGTGTTACCCTTGGCGGAGCAATCGTCACTGAGAGAGCCTCGTACCGGTGGTGGCGAAATACACTTCTAGGGTAGCCGTAAAACACGTCGTCACACCTTATATAAATGAGATCTACAATTGAGTATTGTATTTTTGCCCTAATTTCTCTATTATTTTCATGGTTTCAACATCCTAATTTCTAACGCTACTCGTCAACCTAGGCATAAAAGGTTGAATTTCTGAGAGTTTGGACAAATCTAAACTTTATTTTATTTCAATTTAGTTCTTTCAATTTTATTTATATTGAAGTTACTAACAAGTTATTCATGCTTTAGCAATTAAAGGAGTGTGCGCAATGTAAGTTTTTAATATATTTAATTACTTATTTTATTTAATTTGCTAGTATCGTGATAGGATTTTTTATTATATATCATAATCACGCTAATGATTTAATTTGTACTTATTAATATTATGATGTTGCTTCCAATATTTTTGTTGTATTATTTTATTTATTTTGATCACTCTTTTGCACGTTTAATTGGGAATATGTAATTGAAAATCATATCTAATAAGATAATTTGGACAACTGATTTAAGTCCCCTTTTAATCTTGTGGACATAATAATTGATCACAATATCAGAATTTTATGTGCACTAAACATTCAACCAACCTAGTAATATAGTTTGGAGCAAATTGAATATTGTTTGTATGCTTTTCGAATCGCAAAGAGTACTTTTCACAATAAGAATCGAGTAGAGGCCAATACGAGCGAAATAACTTCCATGACTCAACTTTGTACCATCATCTCCAATCCTCCATATGTAGTTTGTGATCATTTAGAGTTAGTAATCTCATGGATTATGGGTGTAACCTTCATGGATCAAATCGTTGTTGTTGCCTTTTAGTTTGTCCTTTCCGTTGTTGCCTGTAATTATCTATGAACGATTTACAAGTTCCTTAAAACCTTATTGGAAGCTCCCTACTTTTTTGTCCCTAATCGTATAATGTCAAATCCTACTTCCATGATTGTCAAGCATATTCACACATGCTGAAGTAGGCCGCTTCATTTAATGCGTACAAAAGACATTTTTTCCACCTAAGAAAATACACTCTCGATATTATTGCAAAGGTAGGCATTTTAGGCTCAAAACCTGTAGGCTCTCTTATAGAGCAAAATCATACTTTTTTCCATACTAGTAGAGTCCTTCTTGGTGATCCATAAAAGGGTATAGATGATTTTTGGGTCATTGATATGTCAATATTATATATTGCTTATTACCAATCTCACTGTTATATTTATGCTTGATTATGCTATCGGATCCATTTTAATTACTAATATGCGTATCCTAATATTTTTCGTAGTATTATTGATTGTAGGACCTTGCATGGCAATTCCCGAATTTATAGGATCTCTATGAAGATGTTAGAAGTTGGAACGTGCTTTGATGACTAATCGAGGTTCAAAGCCCATGTTAGAACCTCAGCAGATTTTGAAGTGCAAGGTTGAGCAAGGGAAGTTGAGCTCAACGATTAAAGACTAAATATATTTTTAGACCTCATTGTAGAGGTGGTCAATAATGACCTGACTCGAAATAATTGTGGGTCTGGGTAAGTCTAAATACACTTTTTTTTTAGATAAAACCTCAAATGCGACCCATAAAAGTTCAAAAAACCTATTTTGGCACGACAAGCCTGACACTTTTTGCTGGTTTGGGTATGAGATTTAATATTAAGGTTCAGCCCTACACGAATTTTGATCACCTCTACTTCATTAGGTTATGAGAAGCGAGAGGCCACCCCCAAGTCCAAGGAACCCATAAAAGAAAGAAAGTCCAAGTCTTAGGAAGAACTAAGGAATAAAGACCAACCTGATATATTTCAATTTTTTCTGTTAATTCTAGTATTTTACTCTCCTATCCTTAGTTTATTTAATATTTGTTATTGGTTGAATTATGTTTGCTTTGGTTGATTCGTGTTTTTTTTAATTCTAATATGTGTGAGCAGTTTAGTAATAGGGCTATTAGGATCCATAAATGTATGAAGATGAGATATTTGTGAATGATTGATAGATATGGAAGTTAATTCGTATTGATTGTGTTTATCAATTTTCAATTGAATTCGACCAAGTTTAACTGAATTAGATAAGCAATATTAGATTATGCATCAAGGGTCTAAACTTGATATTATGGCTAGTTTCAATACGTAGAATTGAATATAATAAATTGTGATAGCCAGTTCGATTTGTTCTATGGTTAACATCGATTCAAGCAACAGAGCATGTTGACCTAATTAATTACATTTTTTATTGCTGATGTTTGTTGTTTATCTCGGAATAATATTATTTATTGGCGTACGATACCCTAGGATTTTTTAATATTGATTTATTCCTTTATAATTAAGGGTCTTTAGATTTTCAGTTTGGATTAAGAACAAATACAATCCGATCTGGAATATGATTCGGGTTTCAATTTTTCAATCCGATCCAATCTGAATTATTCTCCCATTCCAATCCGATCCAAAATTCGATTATTTGGATCCAATCCGATAATCCAAATTAAAATATGTTTATTTTTAGCATTTAATAGACTCATACGATAATAAAAAAAATTAAAAATGCAATTATACATATAACATTTGTCCAAACCTTAGTATTTATACAAATCTTGAAAATAGTCATGATTAATATATTGTTCAACATCAAGTCCATATTAATTAAAACTAGTACAACTACAAGGAGCGGGCGCTCAACCCAAAAGGTTGGGGGGTTGCTAGAAACCTCAGTAGGGTTGGTGCTCCCAAGGGTTCGCATTTTTAACCAAACCATTCATCTAGGTTAAAGCACCAACATTATATTAATAACACCAGGCACCAAGTATCAACACCAAGCAGCAACTTTCAATAGGTTAGCAGCAACAACTTAAGACAACATGTAATCCATATTTGGGTCCATATTCATACATGCTTGACAGGAGGGAGATTAGGTCGTTGGTTGACCTCCCTACGATCAAACAAATTTATAAATCCTAAAACTAACCCCTAAACAAGTCTAGTGGTAAGTTCGGAGTCGAACCACAAGGAACAGTAATGCTAGATTGTTCTTAATCTAATGCTTAAGCTATGCCGAAGTCGATTAATGGATAGAGGACACTACAACTACACTAAAGCACATATAAAGAACAAGGTATGATAAAGTCTACTAGGGGAAAAGATCCATTTTGAACAACTAATAAGCAAATGAGAGTCCTTTTGATAATTAATCATGCAAAGAAAGAATTAAAATAGGAATTGACTACACTCAAAAGTAATCTCTCAAATTCCTAGCCTAGATCCCTCATTGACTAGGTGCATCGAAGAAATTTACCCAAAATGCAATCAATATATCAACTCTAATTCACAATCCCTTGTCAAACTAGAACCAATATGCAATTAAGTTTGCTATCATGGGAGATCAATCCAATCTAAAACAAACAACATGCCATCATCAATTCAATCAATATAATCACACAATCATCATCAAATTTATCTCAAATAACTCAATTAATCATTACAAAGCTTCACTCAACACCTAGTAGAAGGAAAACTACTTAAACATGATAAAAAAGCAATTAAAGAAAGCATAAAGAGAAGAGAGAATAAGAAATGCTCATTGATAAGAAATGAAGATCCTCAAATCATCAAATTCCTCATTTGATTATCCAAAATCCATGAATACCATCGTTTTTTTCTCACTTTCTCTCTCTAAAATTTGAGAGTTTCTCTCTCTAAAACCCTAAACTACTAAAATTTTAGAATGGAAAATATCTCCCATTTACAAATGAAGCCAAGGGGTATTTATACAACCCCAAATAGAAAGGACGGAGATAACAAGGAAAAAGACCCGGATATAGGTCTGCACGGACGTGCCAAAGTTGGCACGGACGTGCCAAAGTTGGCACGGACGTGCAGACTGAGCAGAAACTTCAGAAAACCGGAGCACAGGCCTACACGGACGTGCCACATTTAGCACGGTCGTGCACAATCTGCACGGGCGACATTTAGCACGGGAGTGCAGATTTTCCTGTTAGAAGCAGCTTCTTTCCGGAAGGCTATAACTTCTTTGTTACTCGTCAAAATAAGGCATGTGACCAGTCGTTGGAAAGCTCTTAAGATAAGCTTTCATCTCCAATTGGAATCACTCTGATATATTATGTATATCTAAAGATATAGGCGTTTGAAGTTCGATCTTTGCAAATCAAGTGCACATTTCTTCATTATTTGTTCTTTTATGTTTTATATATCTTCAATCTTGAGCAAAGAACTTATCCAAGTGTTCCTAAACATAAGAATAAACCAATAAAGTTTAATCTAATGCAAGAAGCAACCAAAAATATGCAAGAAAAGCCAAAATTGACCAACAATAACATTTCACATGCAAACACGATAAATGAAATAAAACCTTGTTAAAACCAAGTAAAAAATATCAAAACAATGAAAAACTAACTAGAAACTCCTAAAAAATAGTGACATAAATTACACTTATCAATGCTTAATTTTACAATTTGGTTTTCGGCTTAGTTTGGATCCGATTAGGATCAATTCGATCCAATTCGAAAATCCTAATGTTCAAAAAATCTTAATCCGATCCGAATTGATGATTCGATTGGATTTCGGTTTAAATTTGAATTATGGACACCCATATTTATAATTGCTTATTTTAGTATAAATCATATTCAAACACTCGATATTCATAACCTACATTTGTTTGACTCTTAGAAGTAAAAGAATATCGTTTCCCTATAGATTCACACTACTTTCTTGACTATTTTGGTAGTGAACTTTAGGATTACTTTTAATTCGGTGATACAATTTTAGTATGCCACTCATCTTATTATTTGTGATTTATCTAACATGCTTATATTTGGCTTATATTATACACAATTTTTGCTTAGCTTATGTGAGAACACAGATTAGAACAATGAAATAGGATGCAACAATTTGTGTCATGCATTTCTTAAGAGGGTGTCAGGCATTTTGCTATAGATTGATGATGACCCTCCTTATCTGAATGTTGTTATTCTGTTTTGATTGTGACCTTTAATTAGGCGATTTATCACTTTTGTGTTTCGTAATTCTTCATGTGTCTAAGAAAACTAGGAAACAACATACTATTTTTCGCTCTTTAATATCAAAGTGGCTAAATGCTGTCTAGGGGTGGGTTATCACCACTATAAACGTTGTACAAACACCTTAGGTTTAGAAATACAAAATAAGGATAAATAATTTGCACAAAATTTTTCATAAACCAATTTGGTAAAGGGTAAGTCTTGTATGTGGCTAGTCGCACAGTATGGCTACATTGGTTTATAAGAGTAATATTCATTTAAATGTATGAGTAACCTCATAATTTCATAAGAGTAACCCCATGTTGTCATAAAAGTAACCCAAATTCATTATAGGAGTAAAATAAAATAATTTAGAAATAAGTAACCTCATTTGTTCATTCGAGTAACCCCAATTCTTTTGTTTTAAAAAATGAAAGAATAATTCCACATATTTAAGAGAGTAACCCCTTTTTCTCATTTAAGTAACCTAGCTACTACATACGTTAAGGTAATCCTATTTGCTTATCACCATGACCCCTATTACTTAATTAATTGCCTTATATGTGATTATGTTAAGTGGTCATACCATGTGACTAGCCACATATAAAAATTTGTGATTGGTAAATGATGTGTAATCCAACCCCTCATTAATTTGGTGAAGTTTTCTAATAATAAAGTTCTTGAAATAAAGATTCAATATTCAATAGTTTTTTTTTTAACATAATTAAGCAATCAACAAAATATTTCTCCTCACTAATCCATTCTAATTATGAATATATGATTCAAACTCCCAACTTATTAACCCAGTCTTGGACGTTAGTTGTTTGAGATTTGACTCTTATCCTTCTCTTGGACACTAAATATTCACATATTTTAGGCTTTAACCGCTCTTGGAATTAAAGATAAGCAAATTAAGCATGCAATGAAAGCTAAAACTTGAACTATATTTGTTTCGGGGTTTTCTGATGTCCTGCGGGAGAGTTACAATTCCGAGACTGGAACCGGACGCCTGTACCTGCAAAACAAACGGATGCTCCGGATGATTGGAGATCCGCCTCCGACGGTCAAGTTAGTACTTGATTAAGGAGTAATTAATGCGGAAATTAAAGTGATTGGGTCTCTCTAGGTGAGAGAGTTTAATGTGTGTAATCTGCGTTATCTCCCTTAATGAGGATTAAGGGAGGTATTTATAACCTCGGGAAATGTGCCAATCTAGGTTTAGGTTAACCTTGGGCTGATTGGGCTTCCCTCGGAAGTTGGGCCTGGGTGGCCGACTTCTCCATTAGGCATGGAGTATGCCACGTGTCATGACATAATAGGTCCAAGGCGGACGAATAAGTGTGTGCCACGTGGCAAGCCCTGAGAGGTCCAACTGGGGAACACTTGGCAGGACCTGATTGGCCCACGTGGCGCATTCCGATTGGTGGGAGCAAAATCCCCTAATCATTTTCCCCTCACAGGTGGCACGTGACTGGTCACGTGTTACCTGTGACAGGTATCGCCCTGTAACAGGCGACGGCCTGCTACAGGTGTCACTCGGCGAGAGGCCGAGAGATTCTCCCGCCAAAATTTTGAATTCTGGAAGTGACCCTCCGCCTTCTCACTTCGCTTATATAAAGGAGTGTTGACTTCGGTCATTTTCACACTTGAAAACTTTGTGAGAGAACATTCGGACCCCTGAACTTGCTCTGACATTTTGGACCCTTTCTACCTACCGCCTGCTCTAACAAGCCGATTGCAAAGGATTTTCAGAACTTCATCAATCGTCACTCATTCAGGTAACCGCCGGTTCTCTTACTCTTAATTTTCTCTTTACTTTATTCTTTTTTTGAAATGGCACCACGGAAGCACACGACACGACCTAGGTTAGTGATCAGGCGGTCACCGGGGACGGCTGAATCTAGGACTAGGAGTGCCGCCTGCCCTTTTCTGGACCCATCTTTTCCCTTTATACAAAGTCCGACTGTATCTGTGTCTATGCAGAGCATGATGGCCAGAACAAAAAAGACTACCAGGATCTCAAACTCAGACGGCTCCTCCCACAGGGTGCCGATTAGTGAAACATCTGACCAGGCGCCAGATGTGGAAGTGAAACAAAGCGGCTTGAAAGCCGGCAGTTCTGAGGGAGGAGTCAAAGTGACCCCTTCCCATTTTACAGTTGACAATTCTACATTCTCTCCTGCTCCTTTTAAAGGAGAGGAGGCGGGCCCCTCCGGGAGAGGGGAGGAGTCATCCTCTTCGGACTCGTTAGAGGACGATTCCGAGTCTAGCTCTTCTGGCCATGCTTCTCTGGACACAGAAGAGAAAAACAGTCGCCTACAAGAGGCGAGGCTTTCTCACGCAGTTGAGAAGGGGACGATTGGGCGGAGCCATCCGCCTCTCACCGAGAGCAAAATACCCCCTACTACTGCATGGTACCTCGGGGCCGGATCACAGCCATGCAAGAGAAAGTGGAGAGCTTTATCGCAAACCACACAATGGGCCCCGGCTTTTTAGTGTTCGTGCCGGATCTAGAAGACACAGTCGTCTGGCCGGCTGGTACCAGTTATGATGGCGCCTGCTTTGGCTGCTACGAGGCGGCCATCAAGGCTGGGCTGCGCTTCCCACTACATCCGGCTGTTCAGCGGATCTTGGATGGGTATGAGTTGGGGTTATGGCAGTTAGCCCCGAACTCCTGGGTCAACGTACTCGGCTATGTGGCCGGGTGCGAACTGCACGGGGTGGAGCCAAACTTCGAGCCTTTCGCCCACATGAACTACCTCAGCCGGACCCCTAAGGCAGGCGGTACCGACTGGTATCAATTGACGAGCCACAGGGGCTACCTCATGACGAGAGGTAAAGCAAACAAATGGAAGGACTGGCGGAGCACCTTCCTTATCATTGAGAGTTCAGACACAGAGCTGAACAAGCGCTTCAACAGGTGGAACAGGAATCCGCCCCTTCTTGCAGGCGGCCGCAGCATGCCGCCTGTTCCCCCCAAGGCTAAGAAAGAGATCCTAGATAAAGGACTCTTCAAAGTAGAGTCGAAGGTGAACTCTACTTCAGCGGTACGAGAGCAAGTACCCCTGCACTGCGACTCGAGCTTCAAATGGCTCTAAGACGAGTACTTTTTGGCCGCCTGTGGCCTCAGCAGTCGGTGCACAAGAGGTAGCCGGCCTGTCGAATACTCTGTTGTTCCATGCATTTCTTGTTATGAATTTTATTAACTTTGCTATTTGTTTTTGCAGCGGACGCCATGAGCAAAATTACCGCCTCCAAGACTGCGGCGGCCATGTTGCGGGCCTCCATCATGCAACAGTCTTCAACCGACTCCCCCAACAAGGGGGCACCCTTGGTGGGCTTCGAACCTTTCACCCTCTTTTTGGAGTTGTGTTTATGCATATACTGACTCTTTTCTTCTTTTTTAGACGGGCGCTCCAAGAGCTTCTTCTTCCCAACAGCCGGACCCCAAGGCCCGGAGGACGACTGTTGCGAGCTCTCCAGGTTCTGCCAGGAAACATGCGGCGGCTGAGAAACAGCCGACCACTTCTTCTAAAACTCCAGCTGGGCCACCTAGAAGTATGAAATTATCCTTGTAAATTTTAGACTTGCTCCCTTCTTTACTAGGTCTAATCTGTTTGTTTATGCTTGATGCAGCCGGCCCTCAGGAGCCTGACTTGGTCGAGGTGGCCAAGTCTATGATCAAGGCCGTTCCTCCAGCTGAAAGGAAGGCGGTCAGGGGTGTCGGCACCCTTGACCTAGACGGGATTGCAGGGGTCCTTGCTGAGGTATACTTAGCATATTTTTGAGTATTTGAATTCCAGGACGCCTGTTTTCTTTTTTGTTTGGAAACTGACGCCTGTTCCCCTTTTTACTTAGGCCCTGCTTCGAGTGAACGACCTTCGCAAGCCGCTTGACCGGAAGAACAAAGAGGTAAAGGCTGCAAAAGCTATGGCCGCCTCTGTTTGTGATAAGGCAATGTTTCAAATTGCCCAAAATGAAATTCTGACCATTGATATTCTTTATTATCAGGCGCAGGCTACCGCCGCTATCCGGGCTCAGTTAGAGGCGGCCCAAAAGAGGAATAGCGAGCTGGAGGCGACCATCAACAACCTCAAGGCCGAGCTGAGACCTCTTCGCCAAAAGATGTCCTCATACGAAACCTTGGAGAAATCCTTGGCGAGCGTAAAGGTACGCCTAGTGACCCAGGAGAAGAGTCTTACTCAGGAGCTCTCGGAAAAGGCCGAGCAAGAAAAGAAAGAGCTGGTCCAGGAGATGATGGAAGACTCTGCTCAAATCCAGCGCATGACTTGGGGTCGCCTCTTCCCCAATGCCGACATTGCCTCCTGGGAAAAAACGTACCGCTAGTGTTCTGATAGATATAATCAAGAGATCCTGGCGGCTGCTGAGGAAGAGGCACTGGAGGAGGAGGAGCAGCCGGTGGTGGCGCTTGTGCCGCTTGGGGGTAATACATCACAGAAGGATGCAGCTGAAGCCGAGTCCAGCAAAAAGAGTGCTGACTAGGCGGCAGCTGCTAATATTGAAGATATGCCCCCTTCATAAGCTTTATGTCTTCTTTCCCCGGCCTGCGTGCCGTTTGTTTGTATTTACCAGGCCAGGGGGCCGGGGCTCTAAATATTTTGCCGGTCTTTAATGACCGGCTTCTTTTTAATGAATATTTTTGTTTTGCTTCAAATTTGTTTAAGTATTGAATATTCTGATATCCAATTGTACACTATATCGACTGTTTTACATGGCCGATAGTTGCAGACAGGTACGGATAGTTAGTCACGCCGCCTATGCCCCTGGACGACTGGTTGTCTGTTTCCAGGCTAGACGATCAGTCGGCCATTTATCCAGTCGGTATTCGAACCATTTTAAAGACTGGATCCCCTTTAGGCAGGCGGTCCTATCATTTGTAAAATTAACCAAGTAGGAAAGTTGTTTCCTACTTGTCATGCTTTTAGGCTAGAGACTTTAGGCCGTCTAGGCCGACTGTTTCCCGCCATATTTAATCTAGTGTGAACAGGTGCTGTATGAACACCTTTTTAGTTTCATACTAAATTTTTAAGGAGTGACCAAGTAAACATGATTGTTACCTAGTCGCCAAGTAACTGAGTAGTAAAGGTACCAGGCGGCGGAGGCCAGCTGAACCTTTTGATTCGCCAATGTTTGTTGGCTATTAACTCAAGAGGTACCCCCTGCATTTATCCCAAGTAATACAGGCGGTCATCTGACTCAGATGCCAACTGCTACCACTGGTTTGGTTAGTGATAGAGTTATCCTTGTCTCAAAAACGGCTACGTGGTTGCCCTTGGGGACAATCGTATAGGTGCCGTGTAATTAGTTTATAGAGCAATGTTCCACCCAAAAGGGAGCTGCTCTCTGCGACGAATTTCATCCGGAGGGATGCCGCCGGACGCCTGCTATGATGTTGGGACAGGTCGTATTAGTTTAAAGATTGGATCAGTTGGCTTGGCGCCTGGACTGATCATTCGGCTTGTGGAATTGGTTAGTTCTTGGTGAACGTAGGTGCTAAGTAAGAGGAGGGTAGCCGCCTGTTTAGGCACAGGGTCGGCCAGGCCCTGATCATTTTTAGCTAAGTATAAGGGGGTGGCTATGTGCTTTGGAACCAGTCGGCCCTCTTCTATGGAGAGTAGCCGACTATATATCCAGACAGCATGCCCCTATGGTGATAGAGTAAAATATTCAATGGAGAGTAGCCGACTGTAAAGGTACAGGTGGCATGCCCCTCTGAAGATAGAGTAAAATACTCAATGGAGAGTAGCCGACTGTAAAGGTACAGACGGCATGCCCCTCTGAAGATAAAGTAAAATACTCAATGGAGAGTAGCCGACTGTTTGTCAGTAGGCATGCCCCTCTTAAGTAAAAATGAAAACAGAGTATGGAGAGTAGCCGACTGTTTGTTAGTAGGCGTGCCCCTCTTAGTACAAAATTGAATATTAAGTATGCAAACTTTTATTAAGTAGCCCTTGACTATTTATATCATTCAAAAGAAATATTTCTTAAGATTATCTTCATTCCAAGTTCGAGGCAACGGTTGGCCGTCTGGTGTTTCCAGACGGTAGGTACCGGCCCTGACCTCTTCACAGATTCGGTAGGGTCCTTCCCAGTTGGGAGTTAGTTTGCCAGACTCATTAGCCCTTCCAACTGCTTCCATTTTTCTAAGTACAAAGTCCCCCACTTTGAGTGGACGCCTGTGTACTTTTTTGTTGTATGATCTAGTCATTCTCAGGTGGTAAATTTCATGGCGCAAGACAACATTGCCCCTCCTTTCAGGAAGTGAGTCTAATGCCAGGCGCATGGCTTCCCAGTTTGCCTCTTCGTCATATAGCATTACTCGAAGAGTCGGCTCGTAGTGTTCTATTGGAAGAACAGCTTCCGCACCATAAGTTAGGAGGAATGGAGTTTCTCCAGTCGCCCCTTTTTCAGTCGTCCTAATGGCCCAGAGAACATGTGGTAATTCATCCGCCCATAGGCCGCCTGCTCGTTCAATCTTTTTCTTGAGACCGTCTGAGATGATTTTATTAAAGGCTTCTACCTGGCCGTTTGCTTGTGGACGACCGACAGATGCAAAGTAGTGTGCAATTCCTTGGTCACCCAACCAGCTTTTGAGAACAGGCGTCTCAAATTGGGGACCATTATCAAAAACCATAGACATGGGAACCCCGAACCGAGTGATGACATTTTTCTAAATGAATGAAATTACATCCTTCGTCTTGATTCCCTTTACAGCCTCCGCCTCTACCCATTTAGTGAAGTAGTCGACGGCAACAAGTATTTACCTCCTTCCGCCTGTAGCAGGCGTATAAGGACCCAGAATATCCATGCCCCACTTAGCAAACGGTAGTGGGCTATGAATGGTAGTGAGGTCAGTAGCCGGACGGTGAATTAGTTTGCCAAACCTTTGGCACTTGTCACATTTTTTCACCATCTCCATCGCATCTGCTTCTAAAGTAGGCCAAAAGTAGCCCTGCCGCCTTGCCCGTTGAGCAAGCGTCCTACCGCCTATATGGGAAGCACAGTAACCAGAGTGAACATCGTCTAGTATCTCTCGTCCCTTTTCTGGAGTAACACACTTTAAGAAGGGTTGAAGGTACCCCCTTTTGTGAAGTTCTCCCTTTATTATTTCAAAACTGGTTGCTTGTTTTTTCAGTGCTGCCGCCTGTTGATGATCATCCGGCAGGGTACCGTTTGTCAGATATGCCCTGATTGGATCCATCCAGGTTGAGCTTCTGTCTAGGATTCCAATAGGGTCTTCCTCGATGCTTCTCTTCTCCATTACTTCCCAAAAAACAGTTCGAGGAGTATCACAGGAGGCGGATGATGCTAATTTTGAAAGTGCATCCGCCTGGTTGTTTTCTGATCTCGTCACTTGGGTAAGATGGAAATCCTCAAGGGAGCCGACTGCTTGTCGGACCGCCTGTAAATACTTGATCATGGCCGGATGGGTTGCTTCGTATTCGCCATTGTACTGACTCACTATCAATTGTGAATCGGAACAGGCGTCTATTTTTCTTGCCCCTGCCGCCTTGCACATGCGGATTCCGGCTAGTAAAGCTTCATATTCTACCTCATTGTTTGAGGCCTGAAAACTGAAGCGTAGAGCATACTCGTACCTGTCGCCCTCTGGCGACTGACATATGACGCCTGCTCCACAACCATTTGAAGTAGAGCTTCCATCCACATATACCTTCCAGACTTGGTCTGGAACTTGAGAGTCAGGAGGACGAGTCATCTCAACAATAAAGTCAGCAAAGGCTTGCCCCTTCACTGCTTTTCTAGGCTCGAAGGTAACTTTGAGGCTCTGTATTTATATGGCCCATTTGATCATTCGGCCTGACGACTCCATGATGGTCAGTGGCCGCTTGATAGGTTGGTCTGTATACACGACGACTGCATGTGCAAAAAAGTAGGGCTTCAATTTTTTAACAGCCATGAAGAGTGCAAGACCAAATTTCTCCACTAAGGGATACCTCAACTCGGCATTTTTCAGTACATGACTGACAAAGTAGACCGGGAGCTGACAGCCGTCTCTTTCAGCAAGGAGAACAGCGCTTAACGCATGATCAGAGACGGCCAGGTACATGTAGAGTACTTCTTTGGGCAAAGGGCTGACCAGCCTCGGCAAGGAATACAAGTGAACTTTCAATTTCTGGAAGGCCGCCTCAGCATCCGGCCCCCATTCAAACCTTTCCTTTTTCTTAATTGCCTGGAAAAAGTATAGGCATTTGTCGCCTGATCGGCTTAGAAATCTTCCCAAGGCCGCCAGACAACCTGTAAACTTCTGAACCTCTCGGATGGTACGAGGCGACTGCATGTCGATGACCGCCTGCACCTTCTCAGGGTTCGCCTCTATTCCTCTCTGATTGATAAGGAATCCGAGAAATTTCCCAGACTCAACTCCAAAGACACATTTCTTGGGATTGAGCATGACATGGTGCCGCCTGAGTGTGGCGAAAGTTTCTCGGAGGTCCGACAGATGATCTTTCTGAAGTTTAGACTTGACAATCATATCATCAATATATGCCTCGACATTTCTCCCAATCTGATCAAAGAACACAGTGTTTATCATTCGCTGGAAAGTGGCCGGGGCATTCTTAAGACCAAACGACATGACCGTGTAACAGTATAACCCCTGATCAGTGACGAAGGCCGTCTTCTCCTGATCATTCTCGTATAAAGGAATTTGATGGAAACCAGAGTAGGCGTCCATAAAGCTCATCAAAGCATGGCCGGTTGTTGAGTCGACCAGGTTATCAATTTTAGGCAGAGGGTAACTGTCTTTGGGGCACGCCTTGTTTAAGTCTGTGTAGTCTACACACATTCGCCAGGTGCCATTCGGATTTTTAACAAGCACCACATTTGCAACCCAGTCTGGGAAGTAACATTGCCGAATGAACCCTGCATCAAGTAATTTTTGAACTTCGGCGGCTGCCGCCTGACTTCTTTCTTCGCCATGGTTCCGCTTCTTCTGCCGTACCGGCTTCTTTTTCGGATCCACGACCAGTTTATGTACCGCCAGATCAGGACTAATGCCTGGCATTTCATGGACTTCGAATGCAAAGATGTCCTTGTATTCTTTCAATAATATGTGAAAGTCGTCACCCAGGTCCCTTAGAGCAGTCGTCCCAACCTTGATTGTTCTGTCAGGACGCGAGTCATCTAACATCAGGTCCGTATGCTCACCAGCTGGCTGAGGGCGGAATTCATCCGACCGCTCCTCTGCCAATGATTGCTATTTTCTTTCTTTTCTTGCGGCCCTTGTCTGGGATGCCTTTCTCTTCTTGCCGCCTGCTTCTTGAACAGGCGCACTCTCCTTGACATTGTCAAGGTCTATTTTTCCACCGCTCGACATAGTGGCCATAACAGTGGGCTTGACATCCGAGAGATAGCACTCTCGGACCATCCTCTGATCTCCCCTTAGGGACCCGACTGTTCCATTATCCCTCTCAAACTTGAGCAACATAAGAGATGGGATTATAACAGCCTTGGAATTATTCAGGGTTGGTCGTCCCAGAATCATGTTGTAGGCCGAGAGTTCTTCTACTACCAGGAACCGGACTACCATGTGTCGTCCTTCCCCTTTTTCGCCCAGGCGGATGGGTAAATCCACTCGTCCCACTGGGTGGACGACTCCTCCTCCAAACCCTACTAAAGGGTGGGATGCCGGATGTATGCAATCAGTCTGATATTTTAGTTTCGACAGACATTTGCTACTGATGAGATCTGAGGAGCTTCCGGTATCTATGAGGATTCGACCAACTCTCTGGTTGGCCACTTTACATTCAATAGCGATAGGGTCGTCATGCGGCCCTCTTACCCCTCCTAGATCTTCTTCAGTGATGACAATCTCAGGAAATGAATATTTGGAGGGCCGTTCTAGGTGAACGGAATTTACATCTAACCGTCTGATATTGTCTTTGTTGCCCCTAATAGTGGGGCCGCCTCCTGAGAAGCCGCCTGCAATGGTGTAGACGACTGCATCATCTGTATCGGAGCTGTCGGCCTGTTGATTCTTTTTGGTCGACTGCTTTTTCGAGGAAGTGTTCCCCGTAGATTTCTTGACATAAGTGTCAAGATCACCTTGCTCAGCCAGGCGGTCTAGATACCGCATGAGACTGATGCATTCATTGGTGTGATGACCAACATCTTCATGATAATCACAGAATTTTTCTTAGTTCCGATTGTTTGCAGAACCCTTCATGGGGACCGGCTTCTCAATTGAGATCCGTCCCTTGATTTCCTTTAGGATAAATTGGCTATCCTTGTTAAACACATACTTTGGGGAGTATGGTTTGAATTATTTTTTCTTCTTCTGGGACGGCTGTTTAGAGGAATCAGTTGCCCAGACCTCTTTTCTCTTCTCGTCTTTGTTTGACGACTGCTTCTGTCGTCCTTCTCTTTTGTCGGACCTTTTCCCGTCTGACTGTTTTACCGTACTACAAAGATCAGTCGCCTGTATATAGGCTTCCGCTTCAATCAAGGCCTCTTGAAGAGTCGCCACCCTCTTTCGGACCAAATCAAATTTGAAGGTCGACCCGTCTTTGAGACCTCTGAAAAAGTCAGTATAGGCTACTTCATCCGGTAACCCTTGAATCTGTATTCTCATCAAGTTAAACCGCCTGATGTAAGAACGAAGCCCCTCCTTCTCGCCCTGCTGAATTGTTCCTAAATCAAGGGTCATCTTCTTCGCAGGGATGTTCATGGCGAAGTTGGAGGTGAATAAGTAAGCAAGCGTCTTGAAGTTATTTACACAACCAGTCGACAGGTTGCCGAACCATTGTTGTGCGATTCCTTTGAGAGTCGTTGGGAAACACTTGCACCAAGTGGGATCATCCAACCCTTGAAGGTACATCAGGTTGGTGAATGCCATCAGATGGTCTTCTGGGTTAGTAGTGCCGTCATAGGCGCCTACTAATACATTTTTCACTTTGGCCGGCTGAGCGGCTTCAGTAATTTCCTTGGAGAAGGCCGACGGCTGTTCACCAAGTCTAAGCAACCGTAGTTGCCAGTCCATAGGTTGGACATTTTTTGCTGCATGTCCACCAAACGGAGGTGGCTGTAAAAAATACTGTTGTTGTGGTACAAACGGTAAGTTTGGTACCGCCTGGTCGCTATGAAAGCCGGTCTGACGGGAGGTGCCGCCTGACTGACTCTTATGATACGACTGAGTATGCCTCATCGAGGTATTTCGCAGACTGTCTTGAAAGTTTGAAGTAGAGGCCGACTCTGACAATCGATCACTCTTCTTCTGTTCTAGCAGTAGCCGAGCGTCTGTGTATGTTTTCCTCGACCCGTCCGCCTGAATATGACGAACATGTTTCCTATTTCTTGGAGTAGGAAAACGGTATTTTGTGAAATCAAGGGCAGGTGGCTCCCACTTCCTAGATTTAGGATGAGGGGTCGCCTCTCGCCCTTGAACTGGCTTCCTCTTCCGTGAAGTGGAGGGTTTCTTAGCCAACTGCTCCTTGTCCAGAGCAGGCGGCTTCTTGTTGACCAACTCTTGAATTTCTCCCTTGAAGTCCCTCTTGAAGGTCATGAGTTCGTTCCTTGTGATGGGAGCAGACCCATCAGTCGGCTGGTGCCGAACAGGCGGTGCGCCTGCTGGCTCGCTTCCAGTTTGAAGATGTTCCCGTTCCCTCTTTTCGGTATGACGGGTACGTCGGGCCCTTAGGGTCCCGTCTGAAGCTGTGTGAGCTTCAACTTCAAATTCATTCTCAGTATCGTGGTCCGACTGAACTAGAGGGTCGTCCAGGGGACGTCTCTCTTCAGGAGCCGGTACAAACGTGGATGCCATCTCAGAAGTACTCTCCCCACAGACGGCGCCAAAATGTTTCGGGGTTTTCTGATGTCCTGCGGGAGAGTTACAATTCCGAGACTGGAACCGGACGCCTGTACCTGCAAAACAAACGGATGCTCCGGATGATTGGAGATCCGCCTCCGACGGTCAAGTTAGTACTTGATTAAGGAGTAATTAATGCGGAAATTAAAGTGATTGGGTCTCTCTAGGTGAGAGAGTTTAATGTGTGTAATCTGCGTTATCTCCCTTAATGAGGATTAAGGGAGGTATTTATAACCTCGGGAAATGTGCCAATCTAGGTTTAGGTTAACCTTGGGCTGATTGGGCTTCCCTCGGAAGTTGGGCCTGGGTGGCCGACTTCTCCATTAGGCATGGAGTATGCCACGTGTCATGACATAATAGGTCCAAGGCGGACGAATAAGTGTGTGCCACGTGGCAAGCCCTGAGAGGTCCAACTGGGGAACACTTGGCAGGACCTGATTGGCCCACGTGGCGCATTCCGATTGGTGGGAGCAAAATCCCCTAATCAATATTATTCTTGTAGAACCCCCCAAATTACCTCTATTTATAGAGTTTAGTTGACCTTTTAGACTCCTAGTAGGATATGTTTTAGAAGCAATAATATAGGAAATATTGCTTGGAATAATCCAATAATCCTATTTTTCGATTATTTTTTAATAATCCGACCTTTATATTCAATCTGCTCCCAATAGTCTCAAGCGGTTATCTAACATGTTATAACAAGTTACCTGACAAGTGTCGGCCTGTGATTAGTTAAAAAAATTAAAAAATAAATAATTAATTGTTTAAATAGCCACCCACTAGCCTAAGCCACCCTTCCTGCCGCCCATTAATTAATAAGTTTTTTTTTAAGAAAAAAATTAATTAATCATTTTAAAAACCACCTCACTAGCCCAAGCCACCTTCCCCGCTGCCTGACTCCCTTGCCCCGCAGCACCAACCACCCAGACCCCCTCCCTCTCCCCAGCGTCGGCACCCCCATCCCCCCCCAATCCACCATCACCCTTCCCCCTGCCACGAAAATCCACTAGAATCATCCCCCCACACTCGAAAACCCCTTCCTTGTCTCAATCCCAAACCCGACCCCCTCCCCTTCCCCCTCCCGATTCCAACACGTCTCCTCTTCTCTTGTCCCAATTCCAGCCACCCTCACCTTCCCCCGTCTCGATTTCGACCTCCCTCACCTTTAACTGCCCCAATTTCGGCCTCTCTCACCTTTCCGCCCCAGCTTTGGCCGCCTAGCCACCCAAAATAGCGACGACGATGACGTATCTTGCGCCGCGAGATTCGATCTCACAGTTACTGCAATTCAGCGTGTATAGCGGTAGCTAGGCTAGGGGAGGGGTGGCTGCCGTATTTTTTTTTTTTTTTTAAATTCAATTTTTTAATTTAAGAATTTAGACAAATTATGGTGACACGTATACTTTAAACTAAAAAAAATTATATTTAACAAGTAACCGATCACTTGAGACCATTGGGAGCAGATAGGGTATAAAGGTCGAAAAAAATAATCAAAATGTGGGATTATTTTGGGTGGATGAGCCAAAGGTCGAATTATTCTGGGAAATTTTTCCATAATATTATAAAAAAAGTCTAGAGAGAGAAGCAAAACCTAAAGTGCTCTCTTTCCTTCTAAACACATACCTTCCTTCTCCTGACCAACGGCTCGCTGGCAACCGACCTTCGCTTCCCTCTGGTTGTTGGCAAGTTTGCTTCCTTTAGCTTCTTGCATGTTGAAGCCGAGTTTGGGTTCTCCCTTTCCTTGTACCTCTCTGTCCCTATTCCGTTGGAGTTCGATTTATTGATTTGGATCGGGTTCAATTTCAGGTATGAAATTTCAAGTATGGGTATGTTTCGTTTTTGATAAGGAGAGAACTATTTGGTTTATTTTAATTTTTAGTCTAGTTTATAGTTGTTGGGGTTTTCAGGTTGGTTGTTAGTTGTTTTAAGGCTATAGGATATTTTTGAGGAATTTAGAGGGATTTTGTGTATTTCTCATAATCTCATGTACCAATTTGGATTTGGAGGGTAAAGTCAACCCTAACACTACACGTGATGAGCATGTATATATAAGTGTGGTTGAAATTCTTGAGCATACAACTTTCTTCGTTCCAAACAATGCAAGAGACCTAGTTTTGTTCTCAATAGCCTAAATTGAAGCCTACATATAGGATCCAATAACAAATTAACAATATAATCAACTTTTCAATAAAATTTCCTTTTATTCACATCTTGCCAAAAGGCCAAAAATAAATTTAATCCTCTCTCCTCAGTTCTTAGTTAAATATTCAATTATGCTTAAATGAAAATTCTTCTAGATTTTGAAATCCCTAGATTTTTTTTTGGAAATCCCTAGATTTAGTTACAAATGGATTAAACTAATCTTGTGTTTAAGCAGTAAGGCATGGTTCTTCTACACCCTTTGTAAATTGGTAGTTTCCCAACATAAGTGTACAACACTTCTTTAAATTTACTAATACTCCTATATTGGTGAACAATACCCCTTTTAATACTTTTTATTACCCTTTAGTGACTAGAGGCTACCCCATTTAATCTCCGTAATAAACAAACGAGTAAAACCGCTACCTCAAGTAGCGGGTTTTAAGGCAAAACCACTACTTTTTACCCATTTTTACCGCAAAAATTACACTTTTGTCCCAGTGATAAACTTGAATTTCCTCTTAGTGACTATGTTTCCAGTTTTCAACATAATACATGTTTTCACACACAAATATGTTTAATATTTCAAATGATTTATTAGAAACACACACACACACCCACCCTATCCAACAAGTATAAATATCATATATTAAGAAATCATATCGTATAGTATATACATTGTACAAAAGCTGGTATCATCCAAGTTGCACACTCTCTATACATTTTGTATATAAGCTGTTATATGCACAATTTTGATAAGAGAGAAAAAAGAAATTGATGATCTTCCCCTGATTACAAAGGAACATTACAAATTGACATTAGAAAAAAAACATGTTAGAAGAGAAAAAATGCATAAAATATCCTCAAACTATGTAAAGTAAGAGGAAGACAAAAAGACTGAGCAGGAGCAAATAGAAGCAAAATGACATGAACTTTTGTAATACTCACTTAATATTTTTATGACTTGTTAAGAATTTCTTAAAGTGCCTTCTTTCCTTGGTTCTGCTCCCGCGATCTTAAAGGGAGGAAAGACAAGACCTTCATCCTACAAATACAGAGCACGTAAGTTGCGATTAGCAAAAGATGAAATGATTCATATAGCATATTCTTCAGTACTGTGAAAAAGATAAAATGGATTTTAAACCATGACTTTTATTCATGCAAGCACTCCAATTCAACAAGTAGCTAACTATTTCAGCATTTCTACTCTTCAAGATCAAACAGTGCAACTGATCCAAAGTACGAAGTCTGACAATTTGCCTTGACAAGTAGACAACAGACTTAATATCTCAAACCATGTTAAAAGTTGGGGGAGTCAAGAGATGGAGTGAATCATAGAATGCATTGGCAGGGTAGAAGAAAGAAATGAAAAGTGAGAAAAGGTAGTAGTGAGTAGCCAAGGGTGAAGTAAGGAGGGAGGAAAGAGCAGGAGGATGATGCTGAGGCGAAATAGGAGGAAACTAGTTCTAAGGTCGGTGAATGTGGGGAAGTTTTTGGTTTTTAGAACAAGTTTTGAAACCAATTATATCAATAAAATAATGCATTTAACTACCCTATTCACTTTTGTGTGATATAGAACTTAACACAAATACAGCAAATCTATTAAGGTTTATAATTTTGTTACTAACACATGCTTTTTAATAAGGAGATTAGCAATTACATCTTCTTTCTAAAGCTTAAACTATCCATTAAGCACTACAAATGTAACCCATGATAAGATAAGAAATCCTATTGCCACTTTTTCATCTAAACAAGCTCTACAATTGATAATGGGGGCTTTGGTTCAAGTATGTTCGGAAGAAGACAAAAAGAAAAAGGGGAAGGGGATTTAACTACTCACGTAACAAAGTAGTATGACATAATTAATTTGGGTGGTAAGGAAATTATTAACTATTATATATTTTGAAAAACAAAAGTAATCCTTATAAAAATGAGGATAAAATAATATAATAATGAATATGGATGGAATAATCCTTGAGATACCTTCTCCGGTCGCCAACATACCAATTTGCACATTTAATACAAAAGGTGGTACTACTAATAGCAAATAGCTGAGGTTGTATTATTTTGCATTCACCGCTAATAGTTAGGAATCTTTTAAAATTAGTTAATAGGAGTAATATTAATGAGCTCAAGGTTGAGAAGAAACCAATTAAGATGTTATTGTCAAGACTTCTTACGAAGAAGCCATCAATCACCCCTTTAGTGATGGTTTGGATATGGCATCTAAGTCATGACGAACTAGTCAAGGCTATAATGATGAAGTTAGGGGTGTGATTCCACTCTCATAATAAGATGGAAAATATAATAATAATCCCAATTATCATTGACCCCTTCTCAGAATACTCTCAACTATTGATTAAGTCTCAATAATCCTAACCATTATCTTAGCCTTTCCATTCCCTTTCTTAACCCCCAAACACCACACAACCCTTTTACCACCACCAAACACTTCCCTACCCGCACGAACTAGCGTTCAACCACCACCACCACCTTCATTGGCTCCACCCCACCACCACCATTACCACCCTACCATGACCCATAACAAATCAAAACACAATAAAACCACACCTCAGACACCTAGACACCTAAACCCACCTGCTCACCTTGTAACCACCCCTCCCAACCACCAAAAACCAGATTCACCCTCCGTGAAACTACACCCCACCCTCTCAAAACCTCCCCCACACCCACTCACTAGGAAAAATCCACTACCTTGAAACCCACTCCCAACCACACAGCACTAAAAATTTGAAATAATTTTTTTTTAAATGGGAACTTATTACTTTTTCTTCATCAGTAATGGCATTAGATGGTCAAATTCAACCACAAATGCTAAACATTTAGAGTTTTTATGGTCGCATTTGACTATTAAAACCTCTAGCTTCAATGATGGTGATGAGAAAAGGGGCGCTAGCAAGGAGCGGGGCCAGCGGGTAGGGGGGCAGTAAAGGGTGACGGCAAGGAGGTAGCAGCAGCAAAGAGTGGCAGCACCATCAGAAGAATAGGGGAGAAGGTAGTGGTGCAATGGTGAAGGAAAAAAGGGAGGTTAATGACCAAATACCCCAAACAACTCTATATTAAAGGCTTTTGATTTCCTTTCCCTCTATGCTCATACAAGCTATGCCCCTGTATTTTCTTGAATTTCTTCCATATCAGGAAGTGGGAGGATAAAGGAAGAAAGGGGGGGGGTTAATTCTTGGGAATTGTCATTTTCGGGGAGTACACCGGGCTAACTTGTTGAGTATCCTTTGGGTTGAATCTATGTTAAGTTGCAAATTGCTTGTTTAAAAATGTCGTCTAGTTAACTCTTCAGGTTTCTTACTTGTTGCTATTCTACAACTTCCCTCTTTATGTCATTATTGGGCAGCTAATCTAGAGAGAGTAGATACTTGAGAGTTGTGAACATGTGCATGTGCAGAGGCCAAAGAAGGCTTTGTTTCCTCATGCATCATGTAATATCCAGTTTAGTTCAATATTTCAGAGGCAAAAGGGGTGTTGTAATATTTGTTATTGTATGTTCTAATTGGCTGGAAAAGAAATAATAGGATTCTCAAGGTCAGGCGTCTTCTCAAGATTTGTTTGTGGTACAAGATGGTTTCCCTATCTACTCATTTCTCTCACACTAATGTGGCTTTCTGCAATGTATATTATATCTTGAACATAATTGATTTTTTTTTTCTTTTTGCTTGCTTTAGCAGGCATTTTGTTCTTCTTGTGAGGAGTATTAATGAGTCTAGAAGCTCTAGCGTACTTGTGAGAAACTCAACTGAGCTCAACGCAGATTTTAACAAGATGAAGAAGTGTTTGGTTGGAGCTTTTTTAATGGTATGGAATGGAAGTGATACCATTCCAATGTTGGTTGGTTTTTTTAGGGAGAATGTCATACCTTTAGGCATCAAACTCTACCGCTGTAAGTTAAAACTCTATACCCACAAGAATCAAACCCTACTTTCTCATTAAAGAAAGACAGAAGAGAGGGACTGAATGTGTTTTCGACCTTTTCCAGCGACATGACAAGTGATGCAAGCAATTTTTTTGGGATTCAAAATTTTTGTTATAAGCTCTTTTTTTAAAAAAAAACACTAAGGACTAATTGTACAGGATTAAATGGAATCTTGATCGCTTTTTATTTTCTTAATTTGGGTCTTGGTTGATATCATTGATTGTTTTAATTCTGAAGATACACGATTTTTATTTGTATTTCATGAAAGTTACATTTTAATAAAAGGTAAAGATATGTAAATTTCTACTTTAAAATTAAAAAAAAAAAAAAAAAAAACTACATACAATATTACAATTCTTCTTGAAATTTTAATTCCATAACGAGAGTGAACCAAACAGTATAAACAGCACACCAATCCATTCCAAAATTAAACCTAACACTTTGACATATGTATGAGGTTCTCAATCCATACCTCCTTGGTATGAGTTCCCAAGCGATTCGATTCTAAATTTTTGACCCAAACCTAAGCAAAGCTATGACTGAGTCAAGAAGTTTATGAGGAGGCTTAAAATAATTAAATTGAATAAAGGAAACTAGTTATGTTTTATGAGTTACTTAATAGATTCAGCAAATACCTATGAGAATCTTAATGTATCAGAAGTTTAAGTATTAATACCTAACAGTTGTGCACATAATAAGCAAGAAAATATATGTATGGCCTTTATGAGCAAAATCACAAAAATTCCGTTGCGATTGGATGAGTAAGCATTCTTTTTTTTTTTTTTCTTTTATGTGGATAACATTTAGCCATTTAGGCATTCAGCCTAATCTTTACAAAAAGTAATGATAGACATATTGTAGCATGAAAGGCGCTTTCTTGGTTAAAGCTCATAACTTGGCATATTCAGGCTTGGTAAAGAAGTCAAGCCGAGCCAGAATAGTCTGAGCTCCGCAATTTCAAGCTTGGCTTAATCTCAAGTTTGGATTGACCAAAGCTGTGTTCAGCTTGTCACCATATTTATCTGATTACAATGTAGAAAAACATACTTATGACTATCAAAGTAGAAAGTGGCATAGAGCTGCTATGGTGCAAACTGACAACTAAGATAATTCATAAAAATCTTCTCATTGTTGAGATGTCAACCCACTAAAGTTGCCTAATATCAAGAACAAGCCCATTGTAAACAAGGTATTAATACTCTCTTGTGGCTAGGCACCAATTAAATTCTCAGTACCAACTACATATTTATGCCTTATAGATTGTTACAAGAATCAAAGCTTCTAATTGAGAAAAGAAATGGAATACTTACGAGACAGTATCAGCGCCACAAAATATAGGAACCCTTCCTAATCCTACGCCAAGCCACTGCTTCCTCAGTGAAGATACTAGATTATCAGCATCTGAACCTGTTGCTGTCAAAACAAACTTCGAGAAGAGATTGAGAGCATCAGATATAATTGGAGAAAACATTAATTACTATGGTATAAATGGTAACAACCAAGTCCCCAGAAGGTCTGAAGGATATACCTTGTTTTCCTAACCTAAAATTCCAATCAAAGAGAGAAAGAACAACAATATAACTACTTTTTCATCAATTTTAGAATTCCAACAACTTAAGTGACTGAGAACGTTAAACCCTTGCGCAAATGCATGAACGCCATTTAACAAGGTATGAATGATTTTCTTTTCTTTCCAAATGTCATCTAATATTTACCAACCAAATATATCCTGACACTCACTTGTTCAAGAGAAGAGAAAACAACTCAATGCTTGCTAGGTAAAACAGATACATGTCATAGGATGGAAAACTGATCATATATGTTGCTTTGGGGATTATGCTATAATAATTAATTAAAAATATATAATCACAGTTAGTTTCTTAAGAACAGCGTATCCAAAGCAGGTTTTTGACTTCTCCAGAGATAAAACACTTTTACCAGCAGAATGCATTTCATTATAATTTCACAATTAGAAAAAAATTGTCACAACACAAGTTAACCATTAGAGTCCCTCATGCAACCATTATTCAATAATTGATCCCTAGAACTTAAAGAATCCAGAGATCTTTGCATTGTATCCATCTATGCCACAAAGAGGGAAATCAAAATGGATTCACTGACCAATAACTAGGCAGCCATTTAGTCAAACCACCTACGGAACAAAATGTACATAATGCCCATAAGGATTTTCTAAAATCAAGAAGAGGAGTCCATATACAGATATAAAAAATGCAGAGCTACATACCAGAGGAAAAAGAGTGGCCATGACAGCATAGCTCTCCAGAGGAGGGAAGAAGAAAATTGCCAGCACACATGGACTTCCTGAAATCATGCCCCAAATCTTAAGAAAATGACAAACTAAGAATCTTGATCTTATCTCATTGACTCAGACCGTGTATTTTCTTGAAATTTTAAGATGATAGATAGATTCTTAATCTATATATTTACCTTCTCAATCCACTCAATGATATTTAATAATTTAGCAAGCCCCATATAATACATCATTCTGGAAAGCTTTTAAAAGGACTCAGCTTTTTAGTTCATTTCAAAGAACATAACCAGATCATTTGAAAATGAAAAAGTAGAAATATATATATATATATATATATATATATATATATATATATATATATATATATAAACCCTGAAACCAAAATGGATCTTGAGCTCATTGGTCCACATCAGAGGCAGATTCACAACAAACCAAGGGTGTGCACTACTCAATGCTTCAATAAAAACTACTTGAGGCAACTTGATGAAAGATTATAAAGGTAGCATTTTGGTTGACCCTAATATACAGTAGATCTCTATCATATTAATGTGGGTCTAGTGTTCTTACATTGTCAACTGGACAATATTCTGAATACTTTTTTTTTTCCCAAAATGTTTCATATTATGACATAATCTTGATTTTTTTTCTCATTATAAATTGTCAAATGTTCTAAAGATAACATAATAGCACCAGCCTATAAAAGGGACTACAAGAGGTCATGGATGAAAAAATAAGATTATCAAACCAGGTTTTAATCATTGTTACTTATCAAAGTACGGAGTATATAATTGTGCATATCCTATATCAAAATCCTGGATACGCCATTGGTCAACATACTTGTATGTATAAGACCCATTAGATGTGCCTTCTATGCATATGGCCAAAATGTCAATGAAAGAAATAGTTAAAATTTAAATTAATACATTTGATTTTCCTTGTACTTAAATTACAAAGCATATTTGTCAATCGGGAATTATCATGAAAATATATAATTTCAAGCAAAAGGAAAACATAAAGTTCTTCATAGCACAATAAAAGAACTTATATTACTTACTATCCAGAAACTAACTCAAATTTACTAACAAGGGTTGAACCCAACATAGTGGTGAATATTAAGATTTGACTTAAATTGACTCAAAAGTTACAGGAATATGAATCAACAATCACGGGATATATCAATCACTTAATAATTGTTAGTTCATGCATACCAAAACCAGCAAAAAATGCCCAATTGGACTCAAAGAAGTCCAGCCTTCGATCGAGTGTAACTCCTGAAAGATTCCATTTGTACCTGATAGAGCAGCATTATAGATATTCAAAATCAAACAGATGCAAATACAATAGAGTACATAGAATAAAAAACAAGAGGACGTACTCAAAACAATAATAAGCATACATCCAGGAGAGTAGCAAGAAATTGAGTGCTTTCCCAGCATATGGTATGAAACCAGTGGCAAAAACCTGCATATATCACCATGAACAGTCAAGGTAGGATCAAACCAGCTTCTTTTAATAAGATTTTTTTTTTTAAAAAAAATTGAGAGGAAAAGGGTTAGAGCCGTAGAGGGTAGAGAAAAACAGCTGATTTCTTCACCATAGTATGTGCAGAGGCCAACGTTCACTGATAATGATGACTAGCTTACATGCCTGTGACAAAAAATACATACAAAAAACATCAGAAGTAGTCTCACCTCTAGGAAGAAGAAGCTCAGGAGAAGAACTGAGTAGACTTGCTCTCCTATTCCAATCATGATCCTAGAAGTAGATGGTGAGAAAATATTCAATCATACGGCAGTTAATGTAAAATGATCCCGGCATTAAAAATACAGTTCCAACCAACACATTGATAATAAGATTAATGTACAAATCAATCATGCTTAAAATTGGGCAAATAGTAGCAATTAAGTCTGATGACAACTATCTCTAATGGATATAACACCGAAGTTACTCAGCATTATGTCTTGTATAAGTAGGACAGTCACTTAGAGAGGTTATATTTTATAAAAACAGATTAAGTGTATATTCAAAAGATAGTAGCAATAACATTCTAGATTTACCCTTCAAGACCAGCAGATTTATCTGAACCAGGAATTTGTACAATTGATGCCTCTTTTTCAGCTGCCATCCGTGCTGTTGAAGGCTTATGCTTCCCCATAGCAATAAACCCATGCTTAGCTATATCATTGTACCTATATATACAGAAGGTTGAACAGCCTTAAAATTATGTATAAAACTTGAAGACTTGTGAAAAAAGACGAGAGAGCTTTTTTTAACAGTTCCAATGTTTAAACCTTTTGCATTTACTACAGTCAATTTAAGAGTTTACGAAAATATAGGGGATAAACAAAAAAAATAGTGCCAGGACGAGAATTTTAAAAAAAAAAAAAAGGGTTGTTGCATATTCATCTTAGTGGAAAAGCACGACAACTGTGATTGCCTTTATTTTCATTGAAAAGCAATGTGTTGTGGGAAAAGATTTATTTAATTCATAAATGCAAGAAGCCTCTAGTTTTTTTACTTATGCAACTTTTAGAAAATAGACTAGATTCATTTGTCTATGATACTACAATATACTTAAGCGTAAGAATCCAGAAGATACATGCAAATACATTTAAAAGTTACCAGATATTGCTCAGTATAATGCTGGACACGTACAATGGATAGAACCACACCAGCTGCATTAAACAGGCAAACAAAATTTTTGAACTCAAAAATTGTTTGAAACAGGTCTGCAAAATATTCTTTCTCAAGAAAAAAGTCCACTCAAGAAGGAACCACAAATAATATAAGCAATGCGCCAATCAGTAATTTTCCACATGCTATCAAGTTAAAACATATAGAAAACAACTCAGAGGAGGAACGTCACAGGGAGAAAGACAAAATTACCTAAGACCAAGGCAACTGTGGTGAATTCATAGTAAATGAGGAGATAGCAAAGAAAGACTTCATGAGCACAGGGATATTTATGGCCAATAACCCTTTAGATTCCAAATAGCCAATAGAATAAACATGTAATCACATTGCAAAGGATGATGACATATAAATCACACGCAACAGAAGTCATAAATTATATGATCTTATGTAGAGCATTTCAGATATCAATCAAGCATTTTTTTAAAATATAATTTTCAAACTTTAGTATTTATTCTCCAATCTGGTCTTTGAGAGTGTATTGTTAACTAATACTTTGCAATTAGATTAGAAGGAAACTTGACTCTCTTTTTCTAACACTGGCAAACTTTTCATGGATTTATTATATGTTACATCTCATAAATAAAAGGGAAAAGGAAAGAGAAAAAAAAACCAAGCATCTCAAGGAGAAAACATCAATTCATAAAAACATCAATTCATGATCCTATGTTACAGAGACTTGATATGAGTCATCTATAAATTCAGAAACAGCCAAATTTATACCATGATGTCAGTTGAAAAGAAATGACAAGATTCACAGACTGAACAATAAGATGTCAATAAGTCTACAGTAACTGCTTACTCAGGCAAATTATTTAGCCATGAAACTAAAAAAATGTACAGGATGACACTACAAATTAATTGAAAACAAAACTCACATAGATGAGTTGAATCAGAAGTTTTCGCGTTGTCGAATAAATAGTCAAAATCACTCCATATCTCCATACTTCTTCATACAAAATATGAGGGCATTGAGATGGCAATATCCATTCCAACATAGGAACAAGAAATGCTTTCAATATATATACACTGCAACAACATACATGGAAGATATATCAATAATACTGCAACATGAGTGTAATATGACTAGCAACTATGAAGGCAATGATAACAGCATTATCTATAAGCAGTCGAATAAGAGAAAGACAATTTAAAAGGACTGCAGTCAACAGTTGCTGATAAAAAGGCTGTTAAAACCAGCATGGTAGATAAAAATCATAGGTCACTATTTTCATCAAAAAATTTAATTTTCCACCACTGGTAGATACATAACCACATACATGCATTTATCTGTAGATGTACAAGTATTGGTACATACTTACATATCGCAAAGCCAAATATTATACAGGCCTCAACAACCACAATAATCCTACTTAAAATTTGGATCATGAAACCATTCCAAAAACCATCCTTTATCATTTTACAACCACAGGAAGAAACTTTAATCGATTCAATTTATTTCACAGTTGACGTGGAATTATTCTAGCCAAAACAGATCAACATGAAATGAAAAGGGGTTAAAAACAGGCGAGCCAACCAACAGCACCCACCAACATCATTACCCACAAATTGTTCTCTCCCGATAAGAACCAATTAAGGGATCCAACAAGAGGACTTTTTACAAAATGTATGCTATGGAACAAGTCTCTCCTATTCATTGACTTTAACCTTGATTTGACACAACCCCAAATAATAAAAACTAATATACTCACAAGAACAATTATTGCGTCCATCTTCCTCGTGTAGCTAGATTCACTTGCGAGATAAAATCACATAAAAAAATGATGTGGAAAGAAAATTTTATGTTTATGAAATCTACAGCATACAACATATGTGCCTAACATAGAAATAGCTGTGAATTAGTTTCTAACAAACCTGACTATATTATATGCAGCCAGGAATTAAAAATACAAACAAAAGATCAAAACAAAACCATAATTTAAAAAAAAAAATAATAAAAAAAAAAATGCTAACTTCAATCCTAAAAGTGGGCTGAAAATAAATAGAAAGCAAGGTTCTGCATTATATCTTGTGTGGATGAATATAAATACCTGTACTTAGGTAAGCAATCAATATGCCAATCAATATATTGCCAAATAAATTCAAATTTTGACAACATTAAACCAATTTAATTAGGTACACAACTAATATATTGCCAAACAATTTCCAAATTTAACAAAATTTTAAGCTTTTAATTACCTAAACAATGTGATTAAAAATAAATTCAAACAAAAGTGAAACAATAATCAAATTAAACTACAATTAAATAAAGATTATGATTTTTACTACCTGCCCAGAAAAATAAATCCATTGAAGAGAAAACATTGACTAGTTCGAATCAAAAGGCTTTTAGACCTGCAAAGTGAAACAAATCAAATTAAATCAATCTAAAATAAATAAATTGAGCAGGTAATTAATAATTAAATAAAAAATAGGGATAAATTAAGGATGTAACCTGTAACAAAAGATGGCAACTCTATGAACGCAACAAGCCTCTTTGAAACCATAAAACCAAAGAAGAGATCCTTGCTTTAGCTTTGCTAATGTACTTTCTCCAATTGGTGGAGTAGCCATTACTATGAAGCGTAAGAAGAGAGAGAAAGAGAAAAAGAGTAGATCTTTTAACATAAGCTGAAAGAAACTTCTGAGCAGTAAGAACAGATCTGTTAACATATTTCTTAGGTGAAACATAATCTTCATCACTAAGGCAACGCAACTATAAAAAAAAATAAAAAAAAAATTTAAAAAAATAAAAAAAAAAAGCTTATGTTGAAAAGTGACTATTCTGGCAAAACTAGAACTGTACAGTGTCACCATAATTACTGTAAAGCATAGCAGCATACAGCTATCAATTTCATCTGTACAGCTGAAAAACGGTAAAACATTCTGTGTCCACTGTTTGATAAGAATTTCAAATTTAGGTGTACACGTATAAAAAAATCCTCAGACATTCAAATGAAACATCAAATGATTTCTTCTCTCTAAAAATAATAACCAATATGAAATATATAGGAATAATCCAAAAAGGGAAAGAAAAAAAAAAATAATACACAAAGACAGAAGCAAGTCAAAACATAGCATTAGTCAATCCTTGGCCAACATATCAAACATTTGAAGGAGAAAACAGACGAGGAAAAGATATAATTTGGCTGATCCAACAAGAAAAGCTTCTATTCATTAAACTATAAGTGATTGAAACTTGCACAATTGATATCCTTGCAACCTTAATTATAAGCGCAGCCACCGTCAATATTCTTACAGTAACATACTTTTTTCATTTCTTTCCACAACCTAAGAAATGAAGTATTATTTTTAATTTAAACTTCACAATATCATAGACAGCTATACTTCCTCCCCTACAAGAAGGCACCAATTACATAGATGATTTGAAGCACCTGACTATATTTGCAATATTTTCAAGTTTCTTCTTCAATTGAATTGTCAAACTAACCCTACAACTCTGTCTTACGTTCTTATAACAAACAGGTCTACCAATACTTACACTGGAAAATACTCGACTTATGACCTTGCTAATCAAAGAAAATTGCATCTTAATTTTGCGTTCAATTGTGTTAAATCAAAAATATGAAGAGCTTTTAACACAGTATGTCATGAACATGAAAAGGTACAAAAATAAAAAGTTGTAGCTGCCCCTGTAAGACCGTAAAAGCTTCCAAATAGACACTGGCCATGCCTTACTTTTATATGAAAACAATTTAAATCAGCACATCATTATCCCAATTACCACTCAGAATCTTCCTTTGTTACTTTCCACCAATACACTTATCACCTTTGACTAGCTAAGAGACTTCCCACCCAAAATACAAAATTTAAACAAATAAGAACATTAAAGCTGTCCTCTTCCTAAGTTCCTATATGAGCTGCTTAACAGACAACTTACTTGCACTACCTCCTGTGATTATGAAAAAAATACACTAGCTCCTTCACAAGCACATCATCATGCAACTTCCTCACTCAGTATCTACTTTTGTTTCTATCCTCCCAGATGTAGTAGATCTCAGCTGCTAAGAAAAACATTCTCAGAATCTTCTGTAGCTACTAAAAGAGATTATAACAAATCATAATTTCAGTATAACCTCCATATCACCTAAACAAAGGAAAAACTCCAACCCAAATATTTCAGTACAACCTCCAAATCACCTAAACAGAGCAAAAACTCCAACCCAAATTTTTTTAGAATATGTAGGAGACACAAAAGAGTGAGATTTCTTCCAAAACAATGTATATAAAGGCTCAAGGCGCACCAAGGCGTTTCAGAGTTCCCTGTGCCTAAGGTGCGCCTCATTGAAGTAAGGCGCACATAATAAACAGAGAAAAAATCTTTGTGCGCCTTAAACTACGCCTTGGCTGTGCCTCATCAAAATCGCCTCGCCTGGACCACAAAAGGTGCATAACCCCTAACACCTTGTGCCTCAGCGCCTTCAAACACTGTTCCAAAGTCCATAATCGTTCCATGGACAAACACTTCAACAAAGTTTACTTCAAGATAGGGTATGACTTCTTTCGGAACACATGGAGATGGCAACTCTCTCTCATATTCAATTGCAAGTTTCTTCAAAGTAAGGTTTGTATATCAGCTTCAATAAGTTTACCCTTCTTAAAACCATAAGGATATTTATACTCAAACAAAGCAGATGTTAAATCTCCCACCGTACAAGACATATTAGCCCTTTGAGGTTTACCACTGATTCTTTCAGAAGCTTCAGTTATTGCAACAAAAGTCTTCCCTCTAGCAAACTTTTCAGTTTTCACACTATGAGCAAATTGTTGTTATGAATTTGTGCCTCAGAAATATAATGCTTTTTCTAGGTTCAAGCCAAAGGTACCACCCTCTCCCCCAAGGGCTGGGGAAAAATCAATACTCAAATTGACTGCAATAATATGCTACAAAAAAAATAGCAAAAAAAAAGTCCTCTACAAGAACATAAGGTAATGCCATGACCAAAATCTACTTACTACCTTCTAGACAATTCAATCTTTTATCTTCAAGAGCTTGATTCTCAAGAGACAGATATGTCTTAGTAAGAACAAGCTGTCATTTAGCAAATCTCATAAGTCTTCGAAGCATAAGATTAATAGTTCAGCACTAATAGAACACTTGGATGTAAAATAGTTAATTGATTCCATTTTAAGGTTAGAAAAGACTTATTTCGCAAGATAGTATATTTTCCTTTCAATGGGATGAGGAAATGTAAATTCAACAAGTATGATATGGATCAACAACACTCTTGACCGGTAAGAAATTCAACAGATGATCTACCTCAAGCAAGAATAAGTTGTTTGTAAAACAAAAAATGAGGTTCAAAGCTCACTGTAACTAGTCCCTTACATGGATGTAAGTGAAGCTAAGATCAATAAGAAATTGTGTGAGATTGTTTGCATGTAGTATGTAAAACAATGGCATGTTGATGAATGACAAGGGCGGGAGACCAAGAGATATGGATTACACCATTATATTCCACACATCCAAACAAAACCGAGAATAAAAAGCATCCATTTCTTCCATCAAATTCATTTCCTCTCCCATACAACAGCTATTAGTATTCCCCACCGAAATCATAATCTTTTAATGCTTTTACTAACAAGTATCTCAAAAACCCATCTACTTACAGAACCAACTTAGAATCCACCTAACAATATACCAATCTCTATACTTCTTTGTACACAGTAAGTAACTTCGGTCAGCAAGTAACTTTAATTTGCCATCAAATCCATCAATTTAATCCAAAACCAATCCCTTTCTCCAATCATACTCATGAAGCATCAAAATTCCTCATCACAAACCCTACATAAACAAGCCTTAAGCTGAGGAAAACAACACGGCAAAGTCCCTAAATTGTCCGCTCCATTAAACAAAGATACTCCTCCCAATATAGCTCAATCAAACCATAGTCTCAACATAAAGCATTTCCGATGAGGATATATCCAAATATACAGAAGAAACCAGCACTACCAAGTCAACTGAAGTTCCTCAATAATTGTCTCAACTGAAGTTCCTCAATAATCATCAGGACTTCCATATTCTATATCACCAAAACATTATCCCAAATTCCCAATTAAAAGGCAAATACACGATTCATCAATCTTCCACTATCCCAACCATATCCAACTGTGGTTGCCTCCTGAAAAACTTAGTCCATATCACCTTTCTTTCTCCTAATCAGCAATCTAATCCAGTTACACAACCAAAATCCATAGCTAATTTACAGTGTCATAATTCAATTAGAACCCGTGAAAATGTATGCATTCCCACAGTTATCTACATCCTAAATATAATGCTTCCCAACTTACAGTTGTAATTCTAACCCCAAAAAACTTGAAAGAAACAATTTTTAATTTATTTTTTTCTAAAGAGGCAAAGAATCAAAATCAGATAACGCAAATTCAACCAATATATTATAATTCTCAAAATCTAACCTATATTCCCAAAAAAATTGCTATTGCCATTAAACAAAGGATCACAATAATTAAATAAAATCAAATTAATCAAAAATTGAAACAAAATAGAATCGCAATTCCCAAAATCAAAAAGGGTTTACGAAATTAAAATTGAAAAGAGGAGAGAGAAAAAAGAGGACCTGGTAAACAACGACGACAAAGAAGGAAATCAGCCATGCAAAAAGAGCGAGCATGATCTTATTTCTTCAATGGAACTCTCTCTAACTTTCTCTCTCCTCTGTCACTCTTTTAGTTAACGACAACGACGGCGGTGTTTCCCGATAAGAGGAGAGAGAAAGAGAAATTGGGACGACGACCTTGGTGTGGGTGTTTTGCCGTGAAGTCGTGGGAAAGAATCGTATGAAGAAAAGATGAAAGACAGGTACTAGTGTACTACGTAATTTGTTCTGTTTTTAGTAAGGAGAGGAGTTTAATAGGACGATTTGCCCAAGTGAGCTTAATTAAAAAACTATTTTGTAAAATAGACGCGTGGTAAAACTATTTATCAAACTTAGTTTATGGGATAGATAACGTTTTATATCCTGGGTTTTAAAAAAAAAAAATTCCAGACAGCGTTTTACTTATTGACTTGTTTTTTTAAAATTTCGTAATTTCTGATTTTTAAATTTTAAACAAAAATTAAAAATTTAAATACACTAAAACGTTGTCTTATGTACTGAATTAAACGCTACCTGGGACAACGTTTTTTCTGCTGGACTGCAACAGCCAGCAACCTCCTCACTCCAAAGTCAGCCCCCAACCCACCACCCCCGGCCCTCATTCAGCCACCACCCTTCACCACCACCCCCAGCCCTCATTAAGCCACCACCCTCCACCACCACCCCCACCACCAACCCCAACCTCAACCATCATCCTCACCGCCAATCACGATCTCCAACAACCTCCCCACCACCACCCACCACTTTCACCCACCCTTAGCCACTTCAAACCACTCCAACCACCCCCAATAGCACTACAACCACCATGAACCACCACATTAACCACGACCGGCCATTCAAATAAGGAAATTAAACTTCAAACCACACACAGATTCATTCAAAAAACATTTAATATATTAATAATGTAAGTGTTATATAAAACAGACTAGAAAATTCGATTACAGCAAATAAATCAGATAATACTATCCCCCTGACTCATTTATTCGGGGTAATGGTTCTCTATCCTTTCTGTCGTCCCTCTGTCTAACACGACGCCACCTGTAATGAGTAATGGTGGTAAATGGGTCTTGGGGCGGTGGCGGGTTTGATGGTTGGACGATGGGTCCTCCAGAGTAGGGGTGGACGCAGAAATGTGGATGATGTAATCCTCTGCGACTCTGGGTGACGTAGGATCACCTCTGTTTCGGGGTTTTCTGATGTCCCGCGGGAGAGTTACAATTCCGGGACTGGTATCCTTGCGCCTGTAACTGAAAAACAATGGAGACTCCTTGTGGGTGGAGTTCCGCCTCCGACGGTCAAGTTAGTACTTGTTTGAGGAGTAATAAGTGCGGAAAAGTAAAGGTAGACGATCTGGTCCCTCAAGGTGAGGAGTGATCAATGTGTTTTGGCTTATCTAGGTGAGAGTAATTAATTGCTGCCTCCCCTTTAATGAGGATTAATTAGTGTATTTATAGTCTTGGGAAGCGTGTCAGTCCTAGGTTTAGGTCAACCTAGGGCTGATTGGGCTTCTTCCGGAGACTGGGCCTAGGTGGCTGTTTCGCCCATTTGGCATAGGTGAGGCCACGTAGCGTGGCATAACTAGTCCAAGGTGGACTGATCAGCACTTGACACGTGGCAGGCTCCAACTAATCCACGTGGCGAACACATGGCAGGGCCTGAATGGTCCACTTGTCAGATGACGACTGGCTGGGGAAAATCCCCTAATCATTTGCCCCTTACAGGTGGCACGTGACTGGTCACATGTCACATGTGACAGGTGTCGGCCTGCTACAAGTGTCGCCCTATGATGGGCCGAGCGTTTTTCCTGCTTATTTTTTGAATTTGGAAGCGACTCTTCAACTTCCACAAATTCTCTATATAAGGGCTTTGACCAAAAGTCTTGTTCACACTTTGCATTTTCTTAAAGAGAACACTCGGACCCTTGCACTTGAGCTCTGACACTTTGCAACTTTTGACCTGCCGATTATTTCTGACAAGCCGACTGCTTTCGCTAGACGACTGCTTTTTCCTTCTTTCTAGAACTCATATTACTCAGGTAATCGTCTGCTCTCTTGTGTTTTCTTTACTTTCTTTTCTGTGAAATATGGTACCTCAAAAGCACCCGGCACAACCTAGGTTAGTGATCAGTCGGTCACCGGGGACGGCTGAATCTAGGACTAGGAGTGCCGCCTGTCCCTTTTAGGACCAATCTTCGCCCTTTGTACATAGCCCGACTGTGTCTGTGTCTGTGCAGAACACAATGGCCCGAACTAAGAGGACGGCTAGATACACCAGCTCGGATGGTTCCTCGTTCTATGTACCAGTGAGCGAGACATCAGACAAGACGCCTGATGCTGAAGGTACCCAAAGCGGCTCTGTTGCCGTGAGCTCTGAGGAGGGGGCTAAGGTGGCCCCTTCCCACTTTATTATTGACCTGGCCAGTCAGCAGTCGGCCCCTGAAGAAGAAAAGGGGTCGGCCCCCTCAGGGAGAGGGGAGGAGTCGGACTCTTCTGATAATGAGTCTGACTCTAGCTCTTCAAGCTGCCTCTCTCTAAACTCAGAGGAAAGGCATTCTCGTTTGCATGAGGCGAGACTCTCTCATGCGGCTGATAAGGGGGACGACTGGTCAGAACCATACGCCTCCTATAGGGAGTTGAATACTCCTTACTACTGTCATGTCCCAAAGGGTCGAATCAAGGCCATGAAAGAACGAATAGACTCTTTTTTATCGGACTATGTGATAGGTCCTAATTTTCAATTATTTGTGCTGAAGATGCAGTTGTCTAGCCCGCGGGGGCTAGCTACAGGGACGCCTGTTTTGGCTGCTACGAGGCGGCCATTAAGGCTGGTCTTCGATTTCCCTTGCATCCGGTCGTTCAACAAATCCTCGATGGATACGAGGTGGGGCTATGGCAGTTAGCCCCGAATTCCTGGTTCAACATCCTTGGCTATGTAGCCGGATGTGAAATGCATGGGGTGGAGCCGAATTTTGAGGCGTTCACCCATATGAATTATCTTAGCCGAACCCCCAAAGCAAGCGATACCGGCTGGTACAAATAACGAGCCACAAGGGCTATTTGATGACGGGGGGGAAAGAAAACAAATGGAAGGATTGGAGAAACACCTTCCTCATAATTGCCAGTCCTGACAAACTGCTGAACAAGCGCTACAATAGGTGGAACAAGGATCCGCCTTTTCTAGCAGGCGGCCGTAGCATGCCGCTTGTCCCTCGCCGGGCTAGGGAGGAGATCCTTGACCGAGGGCTTTTTAAAGTAGAGATAAGGGAAAACTCTACTACTGGGGTACGAGAGCAGGTGCCTTTAAACTGTGTCCCCAAATTTCAATGGCTCTATGATGAGTATTTTTTGGCCGCTTGTGGCCTTAGTAGTCGGACCTCCAGAGGTAGCCGGCCTCTTGAGCATCTATATGCATCTTTTGTTTCTTGCCTTCAAATTTCTTATATCTCTTTGTGGTGCTTATTTTCAGTTGAAGCTATGGACCACATCTCTGCGTCCAAGAAGGCGGCCGCCTTGTTGCGGACCTCAATCATGCACCAGAAGCGGACCTCATCTGATTCTCCTGCCAAGGAGACGCCCATAGTGAGTTCTGAGCCTTTAAACTTTGTCTTGAAAGCCTGCTTTTATCAGTATTGACCATTCATCTTTTTCGCAGGCGGGCACGTCCAAACCCTCTTCTTCCCAGCAGCCGGATGTGAAGGCTCGCAAGCTGGCTATTGGGAGCTCACCTGGCTATGTGGGTAAACAAATTCAAGTCCCTAGGGACAGTCGGCCACCAAGAGGTATAATCCGGCTCTACTAGACTTAACTTTTTCTTCAATGCTTTCTTCAGGTTTTGATGTTTCTCTTTTCTGGATGCAGGCGGCCCTCAAGAACTCGACTTGGTCCAAATGGCCAAGTCTATGGTAAAGGCCATCCCTCTAGAGGAGAGGGATGCGGTCAAGGGAGCCGGCACCCTTGACCTGGACAACATCATGGGTCTCCTCTCCGAGGTAGACTTAGCGTTTTAAAAATGTTGATTTTGCCTGCCGCCTGCTCTTTTCAAATCTGACGCCTGTTTTTCCTTTTTCATACTCTGTTGCGAGTACACGGCCTCCGTAGGCCGATCAGCGCCAAGAACAAAGAGGTATAGGCTGCTAAAGCCATGGCCGCCTTTGACTGTGACAAGGCAATGTTTCAAATTGCCCAAAATGAAATTTTGACAACTGATATTATATCAGGCGCATGCCACTTCGACTGTCCGCACCAAGTTGGAGGCGACCAAAAAGAAGAACAATGAGCTGGAGGCGACTGTCCAAACTCTCCGAGAGGAGCTGAAGCCGCTTATGCATATTGCGCACCAATATGAATCCTTGAAGAAATCCTTAGAGAGTGTCAAGGACCGCCTGCAAAAGCAGGAAGCGGCCATCACTTAAGAGCTCAAAGCTAAGGTCAATTCTGAAAAGATGGCTTTAGCCCAAGCCATGATGGAGGACTCGGCTCAGATCATTTAGATGACCTGGACAACCCTCTTCCCAAAAGCTAGCTATGTCGCCTAGGATAAGAAGTTCAACGCTTGTACTGAAGAGTACAACCAAAGGATCATGCAGCAGGCGGCTGGTGAAGATGAGGCGGTCGACTCCAGCTCTGAGGAGGAAGAAGAGGTGGTGGCCCTGCAACCAATGGAGGTGGATGCGCAAAGAGCTCTGCCCCTGAAGACGAGACAACAAAGGAGGCTGCTTTGAAGAATCAAGCGCCCAACGTTGAGCTTGATCAGGCAGCAGTTAACAACGAAGCCCCTCCAAATGCTTAAAGCTTTTATTTGTCGAACTTTTCTCCGGCCTGCGTGCCGTTTGTTCTTGTATCACTTTACCCGGCCAAGGGGCCGGGGTTTATGAATATTTTGCCGTTCTTTATGGCCGGCTGTTTATATGAGTTTGGTGACCGTCTTTCGGTCGTCTTTGATCACTGAATCTTGTTTATGCTTTATTTTTGCCAAGTGTAGAGGATCCTGTTTCGATTAAAATGCTTTAAAATTTGTAACAGTACCGACTGCCTATGCCCCTGGACGACTGGTTGTCTTGGCTCCAGATTGGCGATCAGTCGGCCATTTGCCCAGTCGGATCCCCAACGTATTTTGGAAAACGCGTTAGGTTTATCTTAACTTTTTCAAGTTAGAAAGAAACAGGCCGCTTATAACCAGCCCGCCTGTTTGTTTGAATAGGAATAGCTCTTGAGTCCCTGTTTGCCAAAAAACAGTCGACCTACGAACCAGATTTTCAAACATGTTTGGTTTGAAAAGAAATCATCTTAGAAGGGGTCGTGGTACGAAAGCTTTTGTTTACCCTTGGACAGGCGAACTCGTCATACCTTTTTGGATCCTTACTAAGTATAAGAGAGTGGCTTATGAGTAATCTTTGAGATTACTCATTTGTCAACTTCTGAGTTTGAATAGTAGAGGTACCGGGCGGCGGAGGCCGGCTGATCCCCTTGATTCGCCAATTTTTTTTGGCTATTTACTCAAGGGGTACCGGTTGTACTTATCCCAAGTAATACAGAAGGCCATCTGACACGGATGTTAACTACTAACACTTGTTTGGTTTAATGTTAGAGTTATCCTTGTCTCAAAAACAGCTACGCGGTTGTCCTTGGGGACAGTCGTCTAGGTGCCGTGTATTTAGTTTATAGAGCAATGTTCCACCCAAAAGGGAGATGCTCTCTGCGACGAATTTCATCCGGAGGGATACCGCTGGACGCCTGTTATGATGTTGGGACAGGTCGTATTAGTTTAAAGATTGGATCAGTTGGCTGGGCCCTGGTCTGATCATTCGGCCATAGGCCTTAGGTAGTTCATGGCGAACTAAGTATAGGTGAGTAGCCGACTGTATACCTACAGGCGGCGTGCCCCTCTTAATTTGAGTAAAATGGAGAGTAGCCGACTGTTTTACCAGTTGGCATGCCCCTCAATTGATGAGAAAATGGAGAGTAGCCGGCTGCTAATGGAGCAGGCGGCGTGCCTCTCTATGTACAATATAGATGAAGAAAAATAGAAAACTTTATTAGTAGCTCTCGGCTATTTTCATCATTCAAAAATAATACTTCTTTAAATTATCTACATTCCAGGTTCGAGGCAAGGGTTGGCCGTCTGGTGTTTCCAGGCGGTAGGTGCCGTCCCTGACCTCTTCATAGATTTGGTAGGGTCCTTCCCAGTTGGGAGTTAATTTGCTTGACTCATTAGCCCTACCGACTGCTTCCATCTTTCTTAGTACAAAGTCCCCCACTTTGAGTGGACGCCTGTGCACTCTTTTGTTATATGACCTTGTCATTCTCAGGCGGTAGATTTCGTGGCGTAGAACTGCATTGCCCCTTCGTTCTAGGAGTGAATCCAATGCCAGGCGCATGGATTCCCAATTCACCTCTTCGTCATACAACATTATCCGAAGAGTCGGCTCGTAGTGTTCAATTGGTAGAACAGCTTCTGCCCCATAAGTTAGCAGGAATGGAGTTTCTCCAGTCGCCCCTTTTTTAGTCGTCCTAATGGACTAGAGAACATGTGGTAGTTCATCTGCCCATAGGCCGCCTGCTCGTTCAATCTTCTTCTTAATCCCGTCTGAGATGATCTTATTGAAAGCTTATACTTGGTCATTTGCTTGTGGTCGGTCGACTGGTGCAAAGCAGTGTGAGATGCCTTGGTCTCCCAGCCAATTTTTGAGAACAGGCGTCTCAAATTGGGGACCAAAAAACCATAGACATGGGCACACCAAACCGAGTGATGACATTTTTCCAGATAAACAAGATTACATCCTTGGTCTTGATTCCCTTAACAACCTCTGCTTCTACCCATTTGGTGAAGTAGTCGACTACAACAAATATGTACTTCTTGCCGCCTGTAGCAGGCGTATAGGGACCTAGGATATCCATGCCCCATTTAGCAAACGGTAGTGGGCTATGGATGGCCGTGCGATCAGTAGCCGGACGGTGGATTAACTTGCCAAACCTTTGGCACTTGTCACATTTTTTCACCATCTCCATGGCTTCTGCTTCCAGGGTAGGCCAAAAGTAACCTTGCCGCCTTGCCCATTGAGCAAGCGACCTGCCGCCTACGTGCGAGGCACAATACCCTGAATGTAGATCTTCTAGGACCTCTCGTCCTCTTTTCGGGGTCACACACTTTAAGAGGGGCTGAAGGTAACCCTACTTAAAGAGCTCTCCCTTGCACATTTCGAAGTTGGACGCCTGTTTTTTCAGCAGGGCCGCCTGAGATTGATCATCCAGCAAGGTGTCGTCTGTTAAATATGCCCTGATTAGGTCCATCTAGGTTGAACTTCGATCTAGAACTCCAATGGGTTCTTCTTCAATACTTCTATTTTCCATCACTTCCCAGAACACGGTTCTTGGGGTATCACAGGAGGCCGAGGATGCCAACTTTTAGAGGGCATCCGCCTGGTTGTTCTCGGACCTGGGTACTTGAGTTAGACAAAACTCCTCAAGTGACCCAGCTGCCTGTCGTACCGCCTGCAAATATTTAATCATGGCCGGATGGGTTGCTTCGTATTCGCCGTTGTATTGACTTACTATCAACTGTGAGTCAGAGAAGGCGTCTATTTTTCTTCCCCCAGCCGCCTTACACATGCGAATACCGGCCAGTAAGGCTTCATATTCCACCTCGTTGTTCGAGGTTTGGAAGTTAAAGCGTAGAGCATACTCGTACCTGTCGCTTTCTAGCGACTGACATATGGCGCCTGCCCCACAACCATTCGAAGTGGAGCTCCCGTCCACATAGACCTTCCAGACTTGGTCTGGAATTTGAGAATCAGAGGGCCGAGTCATCTCTACAATAAAATCAGCAAATGCTTGCCCCTTTACTGCTTTTCTTGGCTCAAATGTGATTTCAAGGCTCTGAATTTCTATCGCCCATTTGATCATTTGGCCTGACGACTCCATTGTTGTCAGTGGCCACTTGATTGGCTGATCTGTGTATACAACGACTGAATGTGCCAAGAAATAGGGCTTCAACTTTCTAACTGCGATGAAAAGGGCAAGACCGAATTTTTCCACTAGGGGGTACCTCAACTCGGCATTCTTCAACACATGACTGACAAAATAGAACGGGAGCTGACAGCCGTCTCTTTCAGCAAGGAGGACGGCACTTAGAGCATGGTCAAATACTGCTAAATACATGTAGAGCACTTCTTTGGGTAAGGAGCTGACCAGCCTTGGCAATGAGTGCAAATGTTGCTTTAGTTTCAGGAAGGCCGCCTCAGCATCCGACCCCCATTCAAACCTAGCTTTCTTCTTAATTGCCTGAAAAAAGTAGAGGCACTTGTCACCTGACCGGCTGAGTAATCTTCCCAGGGCCGCCAGACAACCTGTTAACTTTTGAGCCTCTCGAACTGTGCGAGGCAACTGCATGTCTATGACCGCCTGCACTTTCTCGGGGTTCGCCTCTATACCTCTCTGATTGACGAGAAATCCGAGAAACTTCCCAGACTCAACCCCAAAAATACATTTCTTGGGATTGAGCATGACATGGTGCCACCTGAGTGTGGTAAATGTTTCTCGGAGGTCGGCCAGATGGTCCGTCTAAAGCTTGGATTTCACAATCATATCATCTATGTATGCCTCGACATTCCTTCCAATTTGGTCAAAGAAGACTGTGTTTATCATTTTTTGGAAGGTGGCCGGGGCGTTTTTCAAACCAAACGGCATGACCGTGTAGCAATATAGCCCTTAATCAGTAACGAAGGCCGTTTTCTCCTGATCTTTCTTCCACAAAGGGATCTGATGGAAACCAGAGTAGGCGTCCGTGAAGCTCATTAAAGCGTGGGCGGCTGTTGAGTCGACCAGACTGTTGATCTTAGGCAATGGATAGCTATCTTTGGGGCACGCCTTGTTTAAATCAGTGTAGTCCACACACATTCGCCAGGTACCATTCGGCTTCTTTACCATTACAACGTTTGCAACCCAGTCAGGGAAATAACATTGCCGAATGAACCCTGCATCTAGGAACTTTTTAACCTCAGCGGCAGCCGCTTGACTTATTTCTTCACCATGGTTCCGTTTCTTTTGCCGGACTGACCTCTTTTTTGGATCCACCGCTAGTTTATGCACATCCAGGTCTGGGCTTATACCTGGCATTTCATGAACCTCAAATGCGAAGATATCCTTGAATTCCTTCAAGAGTTGGTGAAGATCATCTCCCAGCATTGTAAGAGCAGTTGTCCCAACTTTGATTGTTCAGTCAGGACGTGAGTCGTCCAGGATGACATCCGTATGCTCACCAGCCGGCTAAGGGAGGAATTCGTCTGACCGCTCCTCTGCCAGTGATTGTTGTCGTTTTTTCTTTTCTCTCGGCCCCCAGTTGGGCAACCTTTCTTTTCTTGCCGCCTGCTGCTTGGACAGGCGCATCCTCCTTGATTTGTTCAAGGTGCTTTGTCTCTCCACTTGGCCCAGCAGTCGCCACAGTGGGTTTAATATCTGAGAGATAACACTCTCGTGCCATCTTCTGATCTCCCCGTAAGGAGCCGACTGTTCCATTATCCTTCTCAAACTTGAGCAACATAACAGAAGGAATGATGACAACTTTTGAGTTGTTTAGGGTGGGTCGCCCCAGATCATGTTGTAGGCCGAGAGCTCTTCCACAACAAAGAACCAGACCACCATGTGACGGCCCTCCCCTTTCTCACCCAGGCGGATGGGAAAATCCACCCGTCCCACTGGGTGTACGACACTTCCTCCAAACCCTACTAAAGGGTGAGATACCATATGTATGCAGTCAGGTTTGTACTTGAGCTTTGCCAAGCATTTGTTGCTGATGAGATAAGAGGAACTGCCGGTATCTATGAGGATCCGACCAACTCTTTGGTTGGCCACTTTACATTCAATAACAATGGGGTCGTTATGCGGCCCCCTAACACCTCCCAGATCCTCCTCTGTGATAACAATTTCTGGGAATGTACTCTTGGTGGCCCGTCCTTGATTGACGGAGTTAACATCCAACCGCCTGATGTTATCTTTGTTGCCCCTGATTGTGGGGCCGCCTCCTGCGAAGCCGCCCGCTATGGTATAAACGACGGCGTCATCAGTATCAGAACTGTCAGCCGACCGGTGGCTCTTCTTGGCCGACTGCTTCTGCTTGGGGGTAGCTTTCCCCTTGGGCATCTTGATGTAGGAGTCAAGATCGCCTTTCTCTGCCAGGCGGTCTAGGTAGCGCATGAGGCTGATACATTCATTGGTTTCATGACCAATGTCTTCGTGAAAATGACAGAATTTATTTTAGTTCCGATTGCTCGCAGGATCTTTCATGGGGGCCGGCTTCTCAATTGAGATCCGGCCCTTGATTTCATTGAGGATAGCTTGGCTAACTTTGTTGAACGCATACTTAGGAGAGTATGATTTGTATTCTTTCTTCTTTTTCTAGGATGGTTGTTCAGAGGAGTCGGCCGCCCAGATTTCTTTTCTCTTCTTCTCATCTTTATTTGCCGACTGCTTTGGTCGGCTTGCTTTTTTGTCGGACCTCCTTCCGTCCGACTGCTTCCCAGTATTACACAGATCTGTCGCTTGTATGTAGGCTTTAGCCTCAATTAAGGCTTCTTGAAGGGTAGCAACCCCCTTCCGGACCAAGTCAAATTTGAAGGTCAACCCATCCTTGAGACCTTTGAAAAGTCAGTGTAGGTTACCTCATTCGGCAGCCCTTGTATCTAAATCCTCATCAGGTTGAACCACCTGATGTAGGAACGGAGTCACTCCTTCTCTCCTTGCTGTATGGTCCCTAAGTCAAGGGTTGTCTTCTTAGCAGGGATGTTCATGGCAAAATTGGAGGTGAACAAGTAAGCAAGGGTCTTGAAACTGTTTACACACCCGGTCGGCAGGTTGCCGAACCATTGTTGGGCGACACCTTTCAAGGTGGCTGGGAAACACTTACACCATGTGGAATCATCCAACCCTTGAAGGTACATAAGGTTGGTGAATGCCATCAGATGATCTTCTGGGTTTGTAGTGCCATCATAGGTTCCTACCAACACATTCTTCACTTTGGCCGGCTGGGCGGCCTCAACTATTTCCTTGGAGAAGGCGGTCGGTTGTTTGCCACTCGATCATTGGCTGACGGCAATAACCGTTCGCCTTCTAGGGGAGTTTGCCGGGATGCCCCGTTGCATTACCCTCCTTTATATAGCCATTCACCCCCTTCATTTTGACATTTTCCAAAGTTTAGAAAGAGAGAGAGTCAACCGGCTTCCAGAGAGAATTGTAGTGAAAAATCCGCCTGCTCCTGCCTGTAAACACATCCAGTAAGACGTCTGTGATTGTCAAACAACACAACTTCTTGAAAACTGTTTGAGGGGTTTTCAAGCAATCTCTTTAATTTCCAGAGGCATATACGGGTATACCGTCTGTGCGTCAACTAGTTCAAACTTCCAAAGACCACTCGGGTACCCCCGAGAAAATACACCTGCTTTCACAAAGGGTACATCCGGTCAAGCGCTTGTGCCCCTTGCAGGCCATCAACTGATTTTCGCCTGCTAATTCAGCCGGTCGACGCTTTGTTTTTTCAGCTTATTTTTGAGGTACCGTCTCTACCTCCCTCAGCTCTTTCATGTATTTTCATTTGTGTCTTTTTTCTCTTTTTCTCTTATAAAAATAAACGGATTCAACGACTACACACACGACACACCACGATTTAGAGGGCAACCGGTCCCCTGGTACAGCTGAGTCTAGGATTGGGGGAGCCGCCTCTGGGTAATGGGATTCCCCCTGTCCATCTCCCAATCCGACCATCTCCGTGTCTATGTAGGACACTATGGCTTGAACTAGAAAAACGGATGTTGACCCGGAGTATAAAGGAGAAAGCTCCAAAGAAAGGCCACCTAAGATGGGTCAGGCTGAGATGACAAGGGAATCTCCTAGAGGTACCCCAAGCACCCCTAGAGATGGAATTTTGGGGTCTGATAGTGGAGGCGGTGAAGATGCTGCCTCTATCTCTGATGCTGAAAAGGGAGAACCCTCCAATTAGGGAAACAACAGTGGGACCGCCTCTAGGTCAAGGTCTGAACAAAGTAGCAGCAGCAGCTATCTTACATCGGTTGTAGATAGCGAGGAAGAGAAAAGGCCCACTTGGAACAATAAGGGTGATCCCCTCCAGATCCAGGTCTCAGCCAAAGACAGGGCTAACATGGAAAGACATCTAGAAGCAGGTCTCAGCCAGAGACAGGGCTAAAATGGAAAGACATCTGGAAAACTTTATCCTCAAACGGCCTTTGGGACCGGGGTATACCATTCGGGTTCCACTTGAGCTGGGTACAATAGCTTGGGAAGATAATCAACGCAATGCAAACGGGTATTTTGGCTGCTATGAGGCAGCCTTTTTAGCCGGTCTCCACTTCCCTTTGCACAACACAATAAAGGCCATTTTAAGAGGATATGGACTAGGCGTGTGGCAGTTAACCCCAAACCCTTGGGTTAACATTTTAGGCTACATCGCCGCTTGCGAAATGCAGGGTCTCCATCCCGGCTAGGAGGCCTTTTCCCACATGCACTACTTAAGTCGAATTCCAGGCGGGTGGAGGACATGGTATACTCTAACCACATACCCCAAATACTTGATGACCTTAGACAAACCATCTAAGTGGTTAGATTGGAAGAACCACTTCTACCTGGTCTCTGCCCCCACAAAACAAGAGAACTTAGAATTTAGGACCTACAACCGGAAGTCGAGTCTGCTAGGGTAGAAGTGTAAGTTGCCCAAGGTCCCGGATGAGGACTATGGGAGAACCATAGAGGCGGGGTTCTTTGAACTTACTACCACCACCCTCTCAACCGGTGAGCTAATAAGCGTACCTAAGAATTGGGTACCCAAACACGAGTTTCTGAGATATGAAGCTTTCTTATCCGCCTGTGGGTTGAGCACCCAGTTTACTAAACATATGTTGCGGATGCATCCGACACTATTATGCCGTCTTCGCTACTTTTTACTTGTGAATTTTTTTGCATAATTGTCTAATTAGAAGGTTTTTTTTTTGCAGTAAACGCTTTAAGGATGCTGCTTAAGAGCAAGACTCCTGTACAGTCCGCCGGAGGTATCCGTAAGGAGAATGCGAAAAAGAAAAAGGCTGCAAAGGCAGCTAAAAGCTAGGTATAAACACTTGTCACTCCCTTTTTTGCATTCATCCGTCTTAATTTACGCCGATTGACCATAATGACTCCCAATTTTTATTCAGGATGGGATCAAGGCGCCTCGATCTCTTACAAAGTTGATCAGGCCACGACTGGGGGGTGAGGTTGCTGTCCCCAACAAGTCTCAAAAGACTTCTGCCTAGACGGCTTCAGGCTGTGTGGCTGTTGGGGGAAAAAGTGTTAAAAACGCCGGCTTGGGATTCGATCTCACACCCAAGCAGCCGGATGCCTCTGAGGCATCGAAGGTGGAGAGCCACCCAAAGCTACAGGCGGCCCTGTAGTGATTGTATCCCAAGGTACAGCTGATCCCTTCAACCCTTTTTTGCTTGGCAAACCCATGCGGGTCAAGTCACACTCTCACCTCCAGCCAGAAGATTCTTCTGGCAGCCGACAATCTATAGGAGGAGCGTATGTAGCTTTCTCACCGTCTCTTTCTGGTGCAGATCTCTCCCCCCGGTGGCCGGACGTACAACAGTACTCCAGGGCCATGCTGAAGTCCATCCCTAAGGAGGAGAAGGAGGCAATCCCTGGGATCAATGCCTTCAATGCTGATCGAGTCCTGGCTGAGGTATGCTCACTAAATTTTTTACTCCGTCTGATCTTCTAACCCTGTCTGTGCTCATGCTGACTATGCTGCGCGTGGAGGGGCTGAAGAAAGCCTATGCCAAAAAGCAGGAGGAGGTAAGATGGGTTAAAAGAGAGGCGTCTCAACGTTGCTCAATATTCCATGATAGTGCATGAACTAGAAAATAAAAGTCAAATCATGCAACAGGCAGACTCCATCAAGCGGCTTCAAAAATCCCTCGATGAGGCTAAAACCAAACTCTTCAATCTTCAGGAGGCGTACAATAACTCTGAAGAAGAGCTTAAGAAGACGGGGGAGGCTCTCAAATATTTGAAGGGCACCAAGATAGAGAACTCCTCCTAAAAAGCAGAACACGAACACTTGAAGAAGGAGATGGCTGCTGCCAGCAAGAACTTTGAAGCCACCCTTAATGTTGAGCAGATTTGGCTCATCGAGGAGAATGAGCAAGACTGTGAGAGTCGGCTTGGTCCCTAGTGCATCCGGATACGGAATATGCCGTCTGGGAACTAGCTTATAAATATGCAGATCTTGCCATTTTAGCCAAGGAGGAGAATAAGCCAGAGCCCGAGCCGTATGTGGACTGGGAAAAGAAGGAGATTGAGGCCATGCAGGCTGAGGCTGGCTTTGATGGGGAGGAGGAGGAGGACCAAGTAGAAAATCAGGAGAATCCTGCCCTAGAATTAGCCGCCAAGGACGCGCCTCCCCCAGCTCTTCAGGCTTAAGCTTATTTTTATTTTTATTCCCATCTCCGCCCTGTGTGCCGTGTATCCTCTTGTAATTTTAACAATATTCCTATTTCCCGGGTGTTTATCCGGTTAACAATTGCTCCCGGCCTTCTGGTCGGGTTTAATTAATGATCATTTACCGATTGTATCTTGATTTCGATTTTTTACAATTTCGTTGAAAAATTTTCGCATGTTGCATTTTTTGCTAATGTTTGCTAAGTAGCCGTTTCCATGCGGTCATCGGATGTCCTAGATTTATTTGCCCCTGGACGGATGTATGCTTGGGTGATTGGTACCGAGTCTTAAACTGAGCAGACATTCGTCTACCAGACATCCGGGATAATGCTCAAACGGCTCTTTGACCATGTCAGAGCTATTCTAAGATGGAGAGACTGGCAAACACCGGTTGTGATTTACCTTCTAAACCAGTTTTGGCCAGTTGGTTATGACAGTCATCATAACTAGCTAGCGGTTATTATCCGCATATTTCCCATACCTTAGCAGATAGTTCAACGTTAAGCAGACGGGCATAGACCGTGTGTAGGTACTTTGAACAGAAACGACTTAGCCGCTAAGGTTAAGCTTAAGTCTTCAAATTAGCCGTCTATGGTTCCTTTGAGCGACAAACGGTTTTATCCAACCAAAACAATAGTCTCTGGCTGCATTGGTACAGGCAGGAGACAAGTTGTGAAGGCTTCAATTAATCTTTCAAACGATTGAGTTATCTTAATCTAGACACTTTGTTAGGCCGCTTGCATTTTCGTTTATAGAGCAATGTACCACCCAAATAAGAGATGCTCTCTTTGACAAATTCACCCGGATGGGGTGTCGCCGGGTGCCTAGTGTAGGAGTAGGCACTTAGCTGTAATATCTAGCCATTAGCCTCCTGAGGTTGTTCATAAAAGAACAACCTAGCCGCTTGGTCCTTGGACTTAGCTTAATGTTGCTCATGTGGGAGCAGTTGTAAGAAGTTTAGCACACCCGTTTGCGCATTGCACAAACGGTTTACGTATATAGAAAGCAAATACAACGTTTGCAAACAAAGTTACTTTCATTGATATACTTTATTTACAAAAATTACACAAATTTCAGAAGTAGTACTTTTTCAAGTTATCTACATTCCAAGTTCTGGCTAGCTGTCTACCGTCTGGTGTCTCCAGGCGGTAGGTGCCGCCTCTAACTTCCTCATAGATCCGGTAGGGGCCTTCCCAATTAGGAGTCAGTTTTCCTTGCTCATTGGACCTACCGGTTGCCTCCATTTTTTTCAACACAAAGTCCCCACTTTTAGGGGCCGTTTGTGCACTCTTTTGTTGCAGGCTCTGGTCATTCTCAGACGGTATATCTCATGACGCAAGGTGGCATTGCCCCTGCGCTCCAGGAGTGAATCTAATGCTAGACGCATGGCCTCCCAGTTGGCCTCTTCATCATAGAGCATGATTCGGAGTGTTGGCTCGTAATGCTCAATAGGCAGGACGGCTTCAGTGCCGTATGTCATGAGAAACGGAGTTTCACCGGTTGCCCCTTTTTCAGTTGTTCTAATGGGCCATTGGACATGAGGCAACTCATCTGCCCCAAAACCGCCATCCCTCTCAATTTTCTTTTTAATCCCGTATGAGATGAGCTTGTTGAAGGCTTCAACTTGGCTGTTTGCTTGGGGACGACCAACTAACACAAAACAATGTCAGATCCCTTGATCTACCAACCAGCTCTTGAGGGTAGGCATTTCAAACTGAGGGCCATTGTCAAAGACCATAGACATAGGTACCCCAAACCGGGTGATGATGTTTCTCCAGATGAAGGAGATGACATCCTTTGTCTTAATGCCCTTAACCGCCTCTGCCTCAACCCATTTGGTGAAGTAATCTACAGCAACCAGGATGTACCTCCGTCTGCCTGTAGCAGGCGTATATGGACCCAGGATATCCATGCCCCATTTTGCAAATGGAACCGGGTTGTAGATAGTCGTCAGATTAGTAGCCGAACGGTGTATGAGTTTGTCGAATTTTTGACATTTATCACACTTCTTCACCATTTCCATGGCGTCTTCCTCAAGAGTGGGTCAAATGTAGCCTTGTCGCCTGACCCTTTTCACTAGAGTACTGCTGCCTATATGTGATGCACAAAAGCCCGAGTGCAGATCCTCTATAACTTCCTTCCCCCTTTCTGGGGTGACACATTTCAGCAGCAGCTGGAGGTAACCCTTCCTGAAGAGTTCTCCATTATGGACCTTGAAACTTGCGGCCCGCTTCTTTAGTGCAGCCGCTTCTGAAGGGGCATCTGACAAAGTGTCGTCTGACAGATAAGCCCGGATGACATCCATCCAGGTCGAGCTTTGGTCAAGAACTCCAATGCGATCATGTTTAATGCTTCTTTTTTTCATGACTTCCCAAAAGACCGACCTAGGCGTATCACAAGAGGCGGATGACGCTAGCTTATAGAGGGCATCCGCCTGATTGTTTTCTGACCTAGGCACTTGGCTCAAATGAAATTCGCCAAGTGACCTAGCCTCTTCTTTGACCACCTGAAGATATTTGATCATAGCCGGATGGGTGGCCTCATAGTCACCATGGTATTGGCTGACGATCAATTGGGAATCAGAGCAAGCGTCAACTTTCCTTGCCCCCGCCGCCTTACACATACGGATACCGGCTAGCAGAGCCTCATAATCTGCCTCATTGTTTGAGGCCTTGAACTTAAAACGTAGCGCAGACTCATGTTTATCCCTTTTCGGAGACTGACATATTATGCCTACAATACAGCCGTTCATGGTAGAGCTCCCGTCTACATACACGTTCCAAACCTGGTCAAGATTATCTGGCTTAACCGGCCTTGTCATTTCGACGATGAAGTTGGCAAACGCTTAACCTTTCACCGCCTTCCTAGGTTAGAAAGTGATTTCCAGACTTTTCATTTCAATAGCCCATTTGAGCATTCTACCGGATGACTCTAGGGTTGTCATGAGCCGCTTGAGGGGTTGATCTGTATAGATCACCACCAGATGTGCTAGGAAGTATGGTTTCAACTTCTTGACTGCCATGAAAAGAGCAAGTCCAAATTTTCAACCATGGGGTACCGGAGCTCAGCATTTCGAAGAACGTGGCTAATGAAATATACCGAAAGCTGAATGTCGTCTCTCTCAGCAAGGAGAACAACACTGAGGGCATGATCTGAGATGGCTAAGTACATGTAGAGAACCTCCTAAGACAAAGGACTCACTAGCCTTGGCAATGAATGCAAGTGCTCTTTCAATTTCTGAAGTGCCGCCTCAGCATCATCCCCCCAATCTTGTCTTCTTCGTGATTGCCTGGAAGAAGTAGAGGCACTTGTCACCTGACTGGCTGAGGAATCTCCCCAATGTCGCTAGGCAACTGGTTAATTTTTGAACTTCCCATACAGTGCGGGGCGACTTCATGTCAATAACCTCCTGTATCTTTTCTGGATTAGCCTCTATCCCTCTTTGATCAATCAAGAATCCGAGAAACTTCCCAGATTCAACACCAAAGACACACTTCTTGGGATTAAGCATGAACTTGTGCCGCCTGAGGGTGGTGAAGGTTTCTCGAAAATCAGCAAGGTGATCGTCTGTAGCTTGGCTTTGACTATCATGTCATCAATATACGCCTCTACATTCCTCCTAATTTGATTAATGAAGGTTGTATTAATCATACGTTGGCAGGTAGCAGGAGCATTTTTCAGCCCAAACGACATCACAATGTAGCAGAATAACCCTTAATCAGTGACGAATGTCGTCTTTTCTTGATCCTTCTTCCACAAGGGTATCTGATGGAAGCCTGAGTAGGCGTCCAAGAAGCTCATCAAGGCATGGCCGGCTGTAGAGTCGACCAAACTGTTGATCTTTGGAAGTGGATAACTATCCTTCGGGCATGCCTTGTTCAGATCTGTGTAGTTAACACACATCCGCCAGGTCCCATTTGGCTTTTTAACAAGAACAACATTTACAACCCAATCCGGGAAGTGACATTGCCGGATGAACCCATCCTACAGGAGCTTCTTTACCTCGGCGGTAGCCGCCTGGCTTCTTTCCTCACCGTGGTTCCTTTTCTTTTGCCTAACTGGCTTCTTTTTAGGATCCACGGCGAGTTTATGCACAGCCAGATCCGGGCTGACGCCTGGCATCTCCTCAACTTCAAAGGCAAAAATGTCTTTGAATTCCTTCAGAAGGGTGTGCAATTTTTCACCCAACTTAGCAAAAGCAGCCGTCCCCACCTTAATAGTTCGATCTGGACGGGTGTCATCCAGAAAGATGTCAATGTGATCACCAGCCGGCTGGGGACGTAGTTCGTTTGACCTTTCCCCGGTCAGTAATTGCTATTGCTTCTCTTTCTTAACGGTTGCTAATTGGTCTGCCTTTCTCTTTTTACCGGCTCCTCTTGGAGCAGGCGCAACTTCTTTGATCTCATCAAGGTCTACAGGCTCCTCATCCTGACCGGCTGCGTCTAAGATATAACATTCTCTTGCCGTCTTCTGATCTTCGTTCAAGGAGCCTACAGACCCATCATCTCTTTCATATTTTAGGAGCATGAGGGATGGAATGATGACAGTTTTAGACTCATTCAGCGTTGGCCTGCCTAGTATCAGGTTATTGGCGGTCAACTCCTCAACAACAAGGAACCGGACCACCATGTGGCGTCCTGCCCCCTTCTCTCCTAATCGGATGGGTAAGTCAATTCTCCCCACTGGATGCACGACCTCTCCCCCAAATCCAACCAAGGGGTGAGAAACTTGGGTCATGCTACTGGGTTTGTACTTGAGCTTAGCCAAGCACTTGTGACTGATTAGGTCAGATGAACTCCTAGTGTCGATAAGGATCCGACCAACCTTCTAATTGGCTATCTTGCACTCAATCACTATAGGGTCATCATGTGGCCGCCTAACCTTTCCCTTGTCCTTCTCGGTGATGAGGACGTCAGGAAAAAGTGTCTTTTGACGTCTGGCCCTCATCTACCGCGCTGACATCCAGCCTCCGGACGTAGTCCTTGGTGCCCCGGATGGTAGGACCCTCTCTGGCGAAGCCGCCTGCTATAGTATAAATCGTTTCATCATCGGTGTTCGAACTATTAGCACATTGGGGTGCCTTCTTGGACGGCTATCTATTGTTTTTTTTTAGGGTCACCTTAGACTTCAGGATATAGGACTTTAATACTCCTTTATCAGCCAGACGGTCCAATAACCGTTTGAGTTTGTAACAATCATTGGTGTCATGGCCTACGTCCTGATGGAAGTGACAAAATTTGTTCTTATTTCGATTTCTGACGGAACCCTTCATTGCAGCCGGTTTATCGATTGTAACCCGGTTTTTGATCTCCATGAGGATGGAGTAACTGTCCTTGTTGAACTCGTACTTGGGGGCGTACGGTTTCAACTCCTTCTTCTTCTTCTGGGATGGCTGACCAGAGTTGTCTGCCACCCAGACTTTCTTTCTTTTTTTGCTTTCTTCCTTTTTAACCAGCTAAGCAGACCGACTCTCTTTTTTGTCGGACTTTTTGGAGTCCGACGGCTGCTTGATGGCGCACAGCTCAGTAGCCTATATGTAGGCTTCTACTTCCATCAAAGCATCCTGAAGGGTAGCGACCCTTTTTCGGACGAGATCAAACTTGAAGGTTGATCCGTCTTTCAGACCCTTAAAGAAGTCTGTGTAAGCCACTTCGTCAGACAGCCCTTGAATCTGGATTCTCATCAGATTGAACCGCCTGACGTAGGACCTAAGCCCTTCTTTATCTCTCTGCTGTATGGCACTCAAGTCCAAACTTGTTTTATTCGCAGGGATATTCATAGAGAAGTTTGAGGCAAACAAGTACGCAAGCGTCTTGAAGCTGTTTATGCACCCGGCTGGCAAATTGCCAAACCATCATTGGGCAATGCCCTTCAATGTAACCGGGAAGCATCTGCACCAGGTGGCGTCATCCAACCCCCGTAAGTACATGAGGTTGGTGTATGCCATCAGGTGGTCTTCTGGGTTGGGGGTACCGTCATAAGCACCCACCAACACATTCTTAACCATGGCAAGCTGGGCTGCTTCGGTTATCTCCTTGAACCATCCGGCTAAACATATCGGATGGCCTTCCTCTTCCTTGATTCAAGGAATCCGATCTTAGTTAGGTCGCTCAAGGGCCAGTTCCCATCCTTTGGCTTGGGATGAGGAGTAGGGACACAGTCCTGATCTGGCTTTTTCTTCCCCGTGGGAGAAGGCTTTTTAGCTGACTGACCCCTGTTGGAGCCACCAGTTTTTTTGTTTAAGAGGTCCTTGATCTCCCCTTCGAATCTCGTCATGAATTTCATAAGCTCGTCTCTGGTGACGGGAGTGGCACCCTCCGCCGCCTGGGGTTGTCCAGTCGGTATACCGACTGGATTGCTTGGACCAGCTTTATCTTCGCTCTGTTCCCTTGTTTCCTTGGAACGGGTGCGTCTTGTTCTGAATGACCCGTCTGGGGCCACATAGGTGTCGACCTCAAGGTCGTCACTACTATCTGGGTCCGTGTGAACCTCAGCTTCGTCCGTAGGCCGTTTTTCTTCAGCAATCAGTACAGACTCTTTGGATGCCATCTTAGAAGTACTCTCCCCATAGACGGCACCAAATGTTTTTGGCTTTTCAGTGTCCTTCGGGAGAGTTACAACACCAAGATTGGAATCCCGACATCTGTACCTGCGAAACAACGTAGACTCCGGTTGGGGGAGTTCCGCCTCCAACGATCAAGTTAGAATCGGAGAGAAGTCTGTAATAAATGCGGAAGTTAATAATCTTCTCGAATTACGAGATCAGGAGTAAATGATCTGCAATTAATATGCTCGGTTAGTTGGAATTGAATGTGTATTTTCCAATTGGGAAACATCTCCTTATATATAGAGTCTTGAAGTACATGCCACGTGTCCAGAAGAGATTAGTTCTTATGAACCACTCTGAAGGTGACACGTGTCACACACGGATTGGTCCACGTGGCATAGGGTATTTTTACCCTAAACAACGCCCATATCTTGCACCCGCCCTCGACCTGGGCTCTGGTGGGTCCGTCTGCAAGGGCGTCTGATAGTGCATCAACCATTGCCACCATATACGCCGCCTGCAGTAATCATCGATCAGTTAGTTGTATGCATAAGTGTTCGTATAGGCCTCTGATTGCAGCACAAGGGCCACCCATGGACGCTCTGATAGTGAATACTTCGCACAAACTGTTAGAACATGAGAACATGTGAAGTGGAATATCCGTGGTTTGTTGCATGTACACGTTCTCAACTGAAAGTTAACAGTATGTTTATGACCTCCTTTTCTACGAAGTCGCTCTCCCCTTTATGTTGTAACTTGATATATATGCAGTAGGTGGTTATACGCATCCACTCTGTGATATCTTGCTTTTGCGGTGTTCTTCTCCAAAATGGCAGTGACCTTGGGGGGTATGCAAGTCCCTGTTCAGACCTAGCCTCAGAAGATTCCTTTCTTAAAGTGAAATACCTGTTAACTCTGTGGAAAGTTAACTCGACAAGGGACATGATCGGTAGAAACCGAGCTCCCTTAAACACATTGTTAAATGTTTTAGAGAAGTTTGTAGTACATATCCCATATCTGCGACCAGCGTTGTGAAAAAAGACCACGTAGGAAACGACACTTGGACAATATACTCTATGGCCTTGGTACATGCCTGACAGATCGAAGACAGATAAGCTTGCAATTTTCTTTCTTGCCTTTGGTACGCAGCAGCGTTGATCATATCTCTCATGTCGTTGCTTCGTGCATGAGTCTTCAAGTTATAAGCCATGTGACGAACATAAAACCTGTGATAGGCTTGCGGCTCGTTGAATCCAACGTTAGGATCATTAATTGCTGCAATGATCCCAGCATGTCGATCAGATATAACACAGAGGCCATCTCATTGCGTGAAATTAACCCGAATGCATCCCAGAAACCAAGACCGGATGGAAGTGTTTTCCCCTTCAACCAACGCAAATGCTAGCGGAAATACTTGGAAGCTTGCATCCATACTTGTAGCAACCAACAGTGTTCCTTTATACTTCCCGTACAAGTATGTCCCATCGATATAGATAACAGGCATACAATGTTTAAAACCATTGACACAAGGACCGAAGACCCAAAAAACTCATTCAAACACTTCCTGTTGTTGTAGTAAAAACCATCCACCAGAGCTTTGTGTTTCCATACAACAACGGTTCCCGGGTTTGACTGTTGGATTTCTTGCATGAAGTGTAGAAGTCTACCGTAAGAACTATCCCAATCCCCAAATATTTCAGTTATAGCTTTCTCCTGGGCATACCATGCTCTTCGATATGAATTATTGAAATGAAATTGCTTGGAGATGAGATCCTGTATGAATTCAACTTTCAAGGACGGATCTTTCTGCATAAAGGACTTCACATACTCAGATATTATGGACGAATCCTAGTGTGGGTTATCAGTAGATAGTACTTTAGTGACACCGTTCTCCCGGTGCGGGCCTTTGTATGTGACTAAGGTAAAGCCACGCGAGTGCCCACTTGTTTTAGTACCTAGTAGAGACCAACCACATTTCTTCTTGCATCGCAGATGAAGGACATTTTCATTCGAGGTCACTGTTGTGTAGAATTGATTCCTCTGTATAGAATACATCTTCACCATTTCTTGAAGCATTTTCTTACTTTCAAAAAACATGGCCTTCTCAAATTCTCCCCCCGGAACAAACGATGTATGTGTTGGATTTTGTAGCGTCCAACGCTACGCGGAAGGGAAACCCACCCAAGACCCGCTCACTAATTAAAGCAACTAAATACTTAATCACATAATTAACAACATAAAGAGAGAAGGAGAACAGACATTCTTACCCTTGACGCGTGCTTCGCTCGTAAATCGAGCTCTTACTTCGAAAGCTCGAGCGTCACAATCGTGACCGCCTCCAACGGCTCGTACCCACAAACCCGACCCGAACGGTCTAAGTCCCGAAGGTTAGTCGGGACCCGACCAAATAAAAACTGGAGTTTTACGAACTTAGAGGTTTTCTCACCTAATGGGAGATGCCTCATTGAGTTCTACTCAAGTAAGTTCCCATATGCCCAACACTTGGGTATTTATAAGGGAATGCTACTTGATTTTCCATTCTTCCACCAATGTGGGAGAATTTGCATTTCAATCATAAAATGATAAGCAATAGATAATCAACAAGTGTCACATGGTGATGAGAGGTTAGGTGAGGACCACCAATGGAGGGGGACCATTGCCTGGCTCCCCAAGGCTTTGCTCCAAGCATTGGTCCCCACCTCTCATAAACCGCCACCAAGCAAAGGGAGGAGCTGGCACGCATCATGCGCACCAGCCAGCACAGCTGGCACATGCGTGCTGCTAGCGAGCCACGCATGATACTGGCTGCTGGGCGCTGGGCGAGGCCCTCGCTGCTGGCTGCCTGCTACCTGTGCGAGGCTCCTAGCTGCTGCTTGCTGCTGCCATGCGAAGGCACGCACACAAGCAAGCACAACGTACTGCTGTTGCGATGGCACGCATGCACACGCACACATGCACTGGCCTAGTCATGCGATAGTGTTGTGCTATGCGTATGCACGCACGCAAAACACGCATGGTGCTGCGATGGTGCTGCCATGCGCCTAGAGCTAGCGATGCACACACACAAGCAAGCTCCCAGCTTTGCGATGGTGTGCTGTGCACCTAGCACACAAGATGCGCCTAGCATGCACGATGCGCCTAGCATACATAGTGCATGCTAGCTCGAGCTAGCCTAACGTCCACTTGGCTAGGCCAATGTAATGCTACAGCTACGCTCAAATTTGTTGCTTGTTGATTTTTCCCGTCTCGTTAAATTCCAAATTCGACTCGACTTGCGACGCTCTAAGCTCAATATCCGACGTCTTTGTTCGTAAAACTCTGACGACTCATCACATCCTTCGGATTGATTCGTCGTCTCGGATCTGTTGTTCGATTGGGTTTGACCCGAAGGGTTCAGTCAAGATTAAGCTGTAATATTAATTGTACATTAATATTACTAATCGGATGCAGCCTCCACCTAGACATTCCGATCACTTGACCTTACTGAAGAATTAGCTTTCCGATAATTCAGAACCCTCTATCGGAATAATACACTTGTTGGAAGGACACAATTCCTTTCAGTATGGCTACCCGATTCAGCCCAATGCTAATCAACTTCATAGTTCTCGTTTATCTGACTGAACTAAGGTATGGGAGTTCTAACATCCATGTTGTCAAATCCATCTTCCTCCTCTCCGCTCTCGGCCTCATCATTTGTTTCCGCGTACACATCATACACAGACAATTCATTATTCACAATTTTTTCAAGATTTTCAAGATGATTTAGCATAGGTTGAGACAGTGATGCTTGAACATCATCTTGCACAGGTGAATAACTATGCAATTGCATCGGTGAAGGTTGGCCGGACATTGCCAAAGATGCCCCCCCATGTAAAGGTGAAGCTATATGAGAACTAAATGGCATGTGAAATTGATCGTTGTGCAGCATTCTACTGAAAAATCCCATCCCATATTCATTTGATGGAATGTCGTGTGAGGGCCTTTTCACGGACTCTGTGTTGTAACCGGAAATATATGTAGCTTGTTGTTCTGGCCGAGTACTTTGTTGGGTACATATAGGCACCATTTCTACATATATCTCAGTGGGAACACCCTTCATTGCAACGACGCTCCTCAAAGCTTTCAAATGTTTATCCGTAAAAACAGGTAACACTTGAACCCCATTGGCGATCTCAAACCACATTTTAATGTTTAGTTGAACATTCATTGGGTTTGAGCCAATACTACTATGAACCTCGTTTATCAAATCATTGAAAGTCATGTCCGTTTCAAGTGTTAGTGGTTCCATATTTCCTCCATTATACACGACATTTGGTCCAACAAACAGAATTTCACCTCCTCACCGGCATAACAAAACTACATTTTGTGCAGCCATATTTTACATAACAACCTAAACATTATTATTCTTTTTACTAAACTATACCAATTGCAAGGAAACTAGTATGATAAACATTACACTAATATGAATTCATAGATAAATTATCAATAATGAAATAAGAGTATGTTCACCAATAATCTATATAGATAAATTATCACATTTTAAACCACACTAATATTATAAACATAATGCCCTTAAATTTCACATAAATGTATCACATTACCATCAACAATTTCATCAACATCTTCATCAACAATGTACCACATTACCATTAATAATTATCAACAATTTACCACATTTTCATTAATAATTAGCAACAATTTGATACAGTTTACAATAATTAACCACAATTAAGAGCAATTATCAACATCACAGATATGAATTTAGGGTTTACCACAACATTGAGTGAGTGAATGAGAGAGAGTGAGTGTGACGGAAGCCAGCAGCAACGGCGACTGGCGGCAACAACATTGGCAGCAGCGGCAGCGTTGAGTCCAGCGGTTGAGAGTGAAAGTGTATGGGGTCTTCTACCGTTAGTGAGAGAATTTGAGAGAATCAGCCTGCGAATTTGATTCCTGGAACATAATACCCAAGAAATTAAAAAAAATAAAGGTCAAATATGTAAAACGTTGACTAAGGCAGTGTTTTACATTTTGGTTTTTTTTTTTAAAAAAAAATTAGGGGTAAAACGCTGACCGAGTCAGCGTTTTACCCTAGAAGCTTAGTTTGGTAAATAGTTTGGCCACGCCTCTTCTTTAGTAATTAGTTTGTGAAATTGACTTAGTTTGGAAAATTATCCAGTTTAATACATACTATTAATGGGAATAAAAGGGTATTTCACAACTTTCGAAAAGGCTACACATACATCCCATATATGTGGGTTCCTTAAACAACAGGTCAATAAGGTGATTTTAGTAGGTACGATACATCATATCAATTTAATAACCATTTTTCATAAATTTTGTATTTTTTAAAATTATCAACTAATATTTTTTAAAAATAATTATAGATGTTATTAGAGAGCTTACTAGCATGGGCGTTCTTATCAAAATTTCAAAAACTGATACCCCAAATCACAAATTGACAATTGAGTTAGAAGACTTGCAGTAAGAAATTCGAATCAGCCTATAACAATTGACATTATTAATTTTTGTTATTATACATTTAAGGCACAACTTATATAATGGAATTTTATATAAGTATTAGAACTCTTTTTTATGTGTTGACTTCAATTACAATTATCTTGTATTTTGTAGCAAAAATAGGCTGACTTGTGCATTGTTTTGAAAATATGCTAAACAACTTTTGGAGTATACTACTAAAGATGAAATCCAATGACCCATATTTGTAGTACTACAATTTGCTAAGATTAAGAGTTTTAGAGGTGATATTCTGTTATATATTTATTTATATATTTAAATTATGATAAGTAATTTTCGTCCAAATTTAATAATTGTATTAATCAAATCACCTTGATCATAACTTTTCTAGATGAACTTTCCATATCAAATTCTTTATGGGCGACAAAATTATTCATCAATAATGAGGATATACCTGAAGTGCAAGATTACAAACGAAGGTATCAGACACTCTTTATCATGTTGTACATTATAAACTTTTTCCAATTTAATTGTAACTATTTTTATTTTTTTTTCTAGTGCTCAAGGTGAAAAAGATTCATCAATGTAATAACTCACTTGTCAAGTCAAAATTTACATTCAATATCAGATGAGTTCTTAAATTTGACTGAACGAAAGCAACTGGACGAGATTTGTGAGACTAAGGAGGTAAACCATATAAGTTATATAATTCAAAATTTTATGGTGGAAATTATATTGACATTATGATAAATTATTAACTTTTTTTAATATAATTTTTACATAGGAATGCTTTTGTGTGACCTATGCTACTATTATTGCTATAAAAAATGATAGCAAGTGATATTATTACTCATGCAAGAATTGTAACAAAAAGGTTGACTATGAAGGTGGTGGAAAATATTGGTGCAAAAAATGTGACTCACACGTCAAATCTGTACCACCAAGGTAATTTATAATGTGATATTGAAGTGAAATTGGTATTAAATTATTTAATTGTAATTGGTATTAAATTATTAGGATTTAATATATATAAAAAAAAAACTTATGTCATGTTTCAATAACATTTTCTACAGGTTTAAACTTAAAATAGCAGTAGAAGATGATAGTGGAATTGCTTGTTTTGCAAATATCTGCAGTGAATTTGAAAGAGAAGTTATCAAAGGTGTATAATTTTAATCACATATAATGATGGCTTATATATACTCAATATATATGTTAGTTTTGACCAATGATATTGATTAACTATTCTAGATTATTTGCTTCGATTGATTCTTTCTGTATCATATATGACAAATATATTGTTATAATTATAGGATGGCCAAGATGATTCATTTCCGGAAGAACTTGACATGCTTATCGATAGGAAATTTTTGTTCCGATTTCATATCTCTAAATATAATCTTAGTCATAATTAGGATAAGTATACTGTCATAAGAATAAGAGATGATGAACAATTAATCAATCATTCTTGGATGTCAATGGTGGTTTTCAGGTAATTAATAATTCATATTATTAAATTCAATAAATATTTATCCTCAATAAAGCTTTAAGCTATTATTAAATTTACAATGTTTCAGAAAAAGGATATGGAGGTTGAGTCTATTGATGAATCAAGCAAACCTTTGGCCGAGAAAGATAAGGTCACATATTAAAAATCTACCACAATTCTATACTTTAATATTATTTTATAATATGTATTGATATATATACTCCCTATTTATGTTTTGTAGGAATTGGCCACCGTTGTATGTGATAATGAAGACCCTAATGTATCCTTTATCACTCCAACAAAAAGACCTCTTGATGATGCTACAAATGTTGGGATTGATGATGAAACAAGTTCGGCACAACGCTCTACTAACAAAAAGAAAGTCGTGGTTAAGATTGAAAAGGAAGAAAACGTCAACAATGGATGATTTTCAGCTACTTATAATGTTTTTTATAATAAAAAATTTAGGACCTCTTAATAATGTTAGTATTTTGAATACAAAATAAATTGTATACATTATTAGTTTTTTAATGACTATAATATATGGATTGTTTATTTAAACGGTTTTATCTTAATAATATTATAATCTTATTAATTTTATACTGTCTATTTTGTATTAATAGTATGATATTTTAAATGTGATAATCAAGTAATATATAGTATTATTAGATTCCTTAACCATGTGAGACACTAATGATTATGAGCCATAATTTTTAATAAATAATGGACATTTAATTGCGGAGTACATCAACATATATATGAAGTTTTATTTTATTTTATTTTTTGGTAAAAAAACTTATAAAGATAAGTTTTAAAGGTATATATTACACTGGTCACATGTAATCTGTGATAGGTGTCGGCCTGTAACAGGCGACGACCTGCTATAGGTGTCGCTTGGCGAGTGGCCGAGGGTTTTTCCCGCTCATTTTTGAATTTTGGGAGTGACCCTTCGACTTCTCCTTTTGCCTATATAAGAGCTTTTAACTTCAGGTTTATTTTCACACTTGAAATCTTTGAAAGAGAACACTCGGATCCCTAAACTTGCTCTGACATTTTGGACATTTTTAGCTTACCGCCTGATCTGACAAGCCGACTGATTTTCAGATACCTGCTTTTTACAACATCAATTCTTCAATCATTCAGGTAACCGTCTGTTCTCTTACTTTTCTTTTTATTTCTTTTGAACTATGGTACCTCGAAAGCACCTGGTACGACCTAGGGTAGTGATCAATCGGTCACCAAGGACGGCTGAATCTAGGACTAGGAGTGCCGCCAGCCCCTTTTCGGACCAAACTTTGCCCTTTATTCATAGCCCGACTGTCTCTATGTCTATGAAAAACACGATGGCTCGTACTAAGAGAACTGCCAGGATCACAACCTTTGACCAGGCACCTGATGTTGAAGTCAACCAAAGTGGCTCTGTCGCGGGAGCTCAGAGGAGGGAGCCAAGGTGTTCCCTACCCACTTCACTGTTGACTTAGCTAGTCGACAATTGTCCCCAACAGAAGGAGAAGGGTCGGCCCCCTCTAGGAGAGGGGAGGAGTCGGACTCTTCTGATAGTGAGTCCAGCTCTAACTCCTCAAGCCGTCATTCCCTGAACTCAGAGGAGAGGCACTCCCGACTGCGTGAGTCAAGACTTTCTCATGCGGTCGACAAGGGGGACGAATGGTCCGAACCATCCGCCTCTAATAGGGAGTTGAACACTCCTTACTTCTGTCATATCCCAAAGGGCCACATCAAGGCCATGAAAGAAAAATTGGACACCTTTCTATCGGACCATGAGATGGGTCCAGATTTTGATTTATTTGTGCCGGATGTTGAAGATGCGGTAGTCTGGCCTGAGATGATTAGTTATGGAGACGCTTGCTTTGGTTGCTATGAGGCAGCCATTAAGGTGGGGCTTCGATTTCCCTTGCATCCGACTGTTCAGAAAATCCTCTATGGATACGAGGTGGGGCTATGGCAGCTAGCCTCGAACTCTTTGTTTAACATTCTTGGCTATGTGGCCGAAGGTGAAATGCACAGGGCGGAGCCAAGTTTTGAGGCATTCACCCATATGAACTATTTAAGTCGGACCCCCAAAACAAGCGGTACCGGCTGGTACCAGCTAACAAGCTACAAGGGCTACTTGATGACGAGAGGGAAAGAAAATAAATGGAAGGACTGGAGGAACACCTTCTACCTCATCCAAACCTCCGATCCTCTGTTGAACAAGCGGTACAACAAATGGAATAGAAATCCACCCCTCCTTGCAGGCGGTGCTAGCATGCCGCCTGTTCCTCGCAAAGCGAGGGAAGAGATCCTTGACCGAGGGCTCTTCAAGGTGAAGACACAATTCAAACCCACTAGTGGGGAACGGGAGCAGGTGCCTTTACACTGTATCCCCAAATTCAGGTGGCTATATGATGAATACTTTCTAGCCGCCTGTGGCCTGAGTAGTCGGGTCTCGAGAGGTAGCTGGCACCTTATTTCTTTTTTAAGCAGATTTTGATTTATTCCTCATAACTTTCCTAACTCTCAGTTGTATCTTTTCAGCGGAAGATATGGACAATATTTCTGCTTCTAGGAAGGCGACAGCCCTGCTCAGAGCCGCCGTAATGGGCAACCAAAGGCCCTCAACTAAACCTCTTGCAAAGGAGTCGCCCCAAGTGAGCTTTGACCCTTCAAACTTTTTCTTCTATACATTTGTGTCTATTAATATTAATCATCCATCATTTTTGCAGGCGAGCACTTCTAAACCCTCCTCCTCCCAGCAACCGGATGCTAAAGCCCGGAAGTAAACCGTTGGGACTACTCCTGGTTCTTCTAGGAAGCAAGCGACCGACAAGAAGCCGGTCACCCCCCAATCTGGGGGTAAAATTACTCAAGTCTCTAGCCGACCCCCGAGAGGTACAATCCGGCTCCCTGCTTTATTGATTCATTGCTTGTTTTCTTTACTACATCGTGATGATGCTTTGTCGTTTGATGCAGGCGGCCAGCAAGGACCGGACTTGGTCGAAATGGCCAAGTCCATGGTGAGAGTCGTCCCTCTTGAGGAGAGGGACGCGGTCCGGGGAGTCGGCACCCTGGATCTTGACGGCATAATGGGTCTCCTCTCTGAGATATACTTGGTTTTTTTTTTTCGTTGTTTTCCAAGACGCCTGCTTTTTGTCTTAGTATCTGACACCTGTTTTTCTTTTATAGTCCCTGCTCCGAGTACACGGCCTCCGCAAGCCAATTAATGCAAAGAACAAAGAGGTAAAGGCTGCTAAAGCCATGGCCGCCTCTGACTATGACAAGGAAATGTTTCAAATTGCCCAAAATGAAATTTTGACAACTGATATTCTTTATTATCAGGCGCAGGCCACTTTGATAGTCCGCACTGAGTTGGAGGCGGCCAAGAAAAAGAATGCAGAGCTGGAGACAACCATCAAGACCCTCCGAGAGGAGCTGGAGCCACTCAAGCATACTGCGCACCTTAACGAATCTTTGCTGAAATCAGTAGAGAATCTCAAAGGGAAGCCGAAGGTCCACGAGGCGGCCATCACCAAGGAGCTTACGGCCAAGGCTGAGACTGACAAGATGGCTTTGGTTCAATCCATGATGGAAGACCTAGCCAAGATCCAAAAAATGACCTGGTCCCGCCTCTTCCCAAAAGCCAATTATGCCTCATGGGAGAAGAAGTTACGCGCTTGTACTGAAGAGTACAATCGAAGGATTATAGAGGCGGCGGTTGAGGAGGATGAGGCGCAGGAGGAAGAGGTGGTGGTTGCCCTTGACCCAATGGAGGTGGATGCAACCAAGGATTCGACCCCTGAAGGCGAGTCAACTAAAAAGGGTGCTTCGAAGGACCAAGCGCCCACAGTTGATGTCGATCAGGCGGCTGTTAATACCGAAGCCCCTCCAAATGCTTAAGCTTTTTATATCTTCAACTTTTTCTTTGGCCTGCGTGCCGTTTTTTATTTTGTATCTCTTTACCCGGCCAGGGGGCCGGGGTCTATGAATATTTTGCCGGTCTTTATGCCCGGCTGTTTTTTTTTTAATATGAATGCGGCGACCATCTTTCGGTCGTCTTTGCTCACTAGATCGTCTTTGCTCACTAGATATCGTTCATGCTTTGTTTTTTGCTAACTGTAGAGGAACTTTGGTATCCGCTTGTATGTCATACCGACTGTTTCGGCTAGCCATTTTAAAATTTGTAAGCCAAAAATTGCGAACAGGTACAAAGTAACGACTGCCTATGCCCTTGGACGACTGATTGTCTTGGTTCCAGGTTAGGCAATCAGTCGGCCATTTACCTAGTCTGACCCCCAACATATTTTAGGAAATACGTCAGGTTTGTTTATCTTTTTCAAGTTAAAAAGGAACCGGACGCTTATAACTAGCCTGCCTATTTGTTAAGATAGGAATAGTTCTTGAGTCCTTGCTTTCCAAAAAGCAGTCGACCTACGAACCAGATTTTCAAACGTGTTTGGTTTGAAAAGAGATCTTAGTAGGGTCGGGGTTCGCCTTTAGGCAGGCGGACTCCTCATACCTTTTGAATCCTTACTAAGTATGAGAGAGTGACTTATGGGTAATCTTTGAGGTTACCCACTCGTCATCTTTTATGCTTGAGTAGTAGAGACACCAGGCGGCAGAGGCCGGCTGGTCCCCTTGATTCACCAATTTTTGTTGGCTATTTACTCAAGAGGTACCGGTTGTACTTATCCCAAGTAATACAGACGGTTATCCGACGCGGATGTTAACTGCTAACACTTGTTTGGTTTAGAATTAGAGTTATCCTTGTCTCAAAAATGGCTACGTGGTCGTCCTTGGGGACAGTCGTCTAGGTGCCGTGTAATTAGTTTATAGAACAATGTTCCACAAAAAAGGGAGCTGCTCTCTGCGACGAATTTCATCCGAATGGATGCCGCAGGACGCCTGCTATGATGCTGGGACAGGTCGTATTAGTTTAAAGATTAGATCAGTTTGTTGGGCGCCTGGTCTGATCATTTGGCCATAGGCCTTAAGTAGTTCATAGCGAACTAAGTATAGTAGAGTAGCCGACTGTATATCTACAGGCGGCGTGCCCCTCTTAATTGAATGCATGAGTGAAATAGAGAGTAGCCGACTGTTTTATCTGTTGGCATGCCCCTCAATTGATAGAAAAAACGGAGAGTAGCTGGCTGCTCATGGAGCAGGCGGCATGCCCCTCATAATACAAAATAGATGAAGCAAAGTAGCAAACTTTTATTAGCAGCTCTTCGCTGTTTACATCATTCAAAAATAATATTTCTTTAGATTATCTACATTCCAGGTTCGAGGCAAGGGTTGGCCGTCTAGTGTTTCCAGGCGATAGGTGCCGTCCAAGACCTCTTCATAGATTTGGTAGGGTCCTTCCTAGTTGGGAGTAAATTTGCCTGACTCATTAGCCCTACCGACTGCTTTCATCTTTCTTAGTACAAAGTCCCCCACTTTGAGTGGACGCCTGTGCACTCTTTTGTTATATGACCTTGTCATTCTCAGGCGGTAGATTTCATGGCGCAGGGCTGCATTGCCCCTTCGTTTTGGAAGTGAGTCCAATGCCAGGCGCATGGACTCCCAGTTCGCCTCTTCATCATACAACATTATTCGAAGAGTTGGCTCGTAGTGTTCAATTGGAAGAACAGCTTCTGCACCATAGGTTAGGAGGAATGGAGTTTCTCCAGTCGACCCTTTTTCAGTCTTCCTAATGGCCTAGAGAACATGTGGTACTTCGTCTGCCCATAGGCCGCCTGCTCGTTCAATCTTCTTCTTAAGTCCGTCTGAGATGATCTTATTTAAAGCTTCTACTTGGCCGTTTGCTTGAGGACGGCCGACTGATGCAAAGCAGTGTGAGATGCCTTGGTCTCCTAGCCAATTTTTGAGAACAGGCGTCTCAAATTGGGGACCATTATCAAAAACCATAGACATGGGCCCCCCAAACCTAATGATGACATTTTTCCAGATGAATGAGATCACATCCTTCGTCTTGATTCCCTTAACAGCCTCAGCCTCAACCCATTTGGTGAAGTAGTCGACTGCAACAAGTATGTACTTCCTGCCGCCTGTAGCAGGCGTATAGGGACCTAGGATATCCATGCCCCACTTAGCAAACGGTAATGGCTATGGATGGCAGTGAGGTCAGTAGCCAGACGGTGAATTAACTTGCCAAACCTTTGGCACTTGTCACATTTTTTCACCATCTCCATGGCGTCTGCTTCTAAGGTAGGCCAAAAGTAACCTTTCCGCCTTGCTCGTTGAGCAAGCTACCTGTCGCCTACATGAGAAGCACAATACCCTGAATGCAGGTCTTCTAGGACCTCTCGTCCTCTTTCAAGGGTCACACACTTTAAGAGGGGCAGAAGATAACCCTTCTTAAAGAGCTCACCCTTGCATGTTTTGAAGCTGGCCGCCCGTTTTTTCAGCAGAGCCGCCTGGGAGTGATCATTCGGCAAGGTGCCGGATATTAAATATGCTCTGATTGGGTCCATCCAGGTTGAACTTCGATTTAGAATTCTAATAGGATCTTCTTCAATACTCCTCTTTTCCATAACTTCCCAGAAAACGGTTCTTGGAGTATCACAGGAGGCCGAGGAGGCCAACTTTGAGAGGGCATCCGCCTGGTTATTTTCAGATCTGGGCACTTGAGTCAGATGAAACTCTGCAAGTGACCCGACCACTTGTCGTACCGCCTGCAAATATTTAATCATGACCGGATGGGTTGCTTTGTATTCGCCATTATACTGACTCACTATCAATTGTGAGTCAGAACAGTCGTCTATTCTTCATGCCCCAGCCGCTTTGCACATGCGGATCTCGGCCAGTAATGCTTCATATTCTGCCTCGTTGTTCGAAGCTTGGAAGTTAAAACGTAGAACATACTCAAATCTGTCGTCTTCTGGCGATTGACATATGACGCCTGCTCCACAACCATTTGAGGTGGAGCTCCCGTCCACATAGACCTTCCAGAATTGGTCTGGAATTTGAGAATCAGAGGGCCTAGTCATTTCTACAATAAAATCAGCAAATGCTTGCCCCTTTACTACTTTTCATGGCTCAAATGTGATTTCAAGGCTCTGAATCTCTATTGCCCATTTGATCATTCGGCCTGACGACTCCATGGTTGTGAGTGGCCACTTGATTGGCTGATCTGTGTATACAACGACTGATTGTGCCAAGAAATAAGGCTTCAATTTTCTAACGGCCATGAAGAGAGCAAGACCAAAGTTCTCCGGGGTACCTTAACTCGGCATTTTTCAATACATGGCTGACAAAGTAGACCGGGAGCTGGCAGCTGTCTCTTTCCCCAAGAAGGACGGCACTTAGAGCATGGTCAGACACTGCGAGATACATGTAGAGCACTTCTGCGGGCAAGGGACTGACCAACCTTGGTAAAGAATGCAGATGAACTTTTAGTTTTAGGAAGGCCGCCTCAACATCAGGCCCCCATTCAAACTTGACTTTCTTCTTTATTGCCTGAAAAAAGTAAAGGCACTTGTCGCCTGACCCGCTGAGAAATCTTCCCAGGGCCGCCAGACAACCTGTTAACTTCTGAACCTCTCGGACTGTTCGAGGCGACTGCATGTCTACGACCGCCTGTACTTTCTCAGGGTTCGCCTCTATACCTCTCTGATTGATGAGAAATCCGAGGAACTTCCCAAACTCAACTCCAAACACACATTTCTTGGGATTGAGCATGACATGGTGCCGCCTGAGTGTGGTGAATGTTTCTCGGAGGTCAGCCAGATGATCTGTCTGAAGTTTGGACTTTACAATCATATCATCTATGTATGCCTCGACATTCCCCCCAATTTGGTCAAAGAAGACCGTGTTTATCATTCTTTGGAAGGTGGCCGGGGCGTTCTTCAAACCAAACGGCATGACCGTGTAGCAATACAACCCTTGATCAGTGACGAAGGCCGTCTTCTCCTAATATTTCTTCCACAACGGAATTTGATGGAAGCCAGAGTAGGCATCCATGAAGCTTATTAAAGCGTGGCCAGCTATTGAGTCGACCAGACTATCTATCTTAGGCAGTGGGTAGCTATCTTTTGGGCATGCTTTGTTTAAATCAGTGTAGTCCACACACATGCGCCAGGTACCATTCGTCTTTTTAACTAGTACAACATTTGCAACCCAGTCAGGAAAGTAACATTGCCGAATGAACCCTGCATCAAGCAGCTTTTTCATGGTTCCGTTTCTTTTGCCGGACCGGCTTCTTTTTCGGATCCACATCCAGATTATGTACTGCCAAGTCTGGACTGATGCCTAGAATTTCATGTACTTTGAATGCAAAGATATCTTTAAATTCCTTCAAAAGTTGGTGAAAATCTTCACCCAATACTTCAAGAGCAGTCGTCCCTACCTTGACTGTTCGGTCAGGACGTGAGTCGTCCAGGACAACATCCGTGTGCTCGCCAGCCGGGTGAGGGCGGAATTCGTCCGACCACTCCTCTTCCAGTGATTTCTATCTTTTTTCTTTTCTCTCGGCCCCCAATTGAGTAGCCTTTCTTTTCTTGCCGCCTGCCACCTGAGCAGGCGCATCCTCCTTGATGAGTTCAAGGTCAGTTTTTTCACCACTTGGGCCAGCAGTCACCACAGTGGGTTTGATATCCGAGAGGTAACACTCTCGTGCCATCTTCTGATCTCCCCTTAGGTAGCCGACTGTTCCATCATCCCTTTCAAACTTGAGCAGCATAAGAGAGGGAATAATGACAGCTTTAGAGTTGTTCAGGGTGGGTTGTCCCAAGATCATATTGTAGGCCGACAGCTCTTCAACTACTAAGAACCAAACCACCATGTGACGGCCCACCCCTTTCTCACCCAGACGGATAAGTAGATCCACTCGTCCAACTGGGTGTACAACACTTCCTCCAAACCCTACTAAAGGGTGAGATATCGGATGTATGCAGTTAGTTTTGTACTTAAGCTTTGCCAAGCACTTGTTGCTAATGAGATCAGAGGAACTGCCGATATCTATGAGGATCCGGCCAACCCTTTGGTTGGCCACCTTACATTCAATGACGATAGGGTCATCATGCGGCCCCCTAACTCCTCCTCGATCTTCTTCTGTGATGACAATTTCTCGGAATGAACTCTTGACGGTCCGTCCTTGGTGAACGGAATTAACATCTAACCGCTTGATATTGTCTTTGTTACCCCTGATAGTGGGGCCGCCTCCTGAGAAGCCGCCAGCTATAGTGTAAACGACGGCATCGTCAGTATCTGAACTGTCGGCCTGCCGATGATTCTTCTTGGCCGACTGCTTGTGCTTGGGGGGAGCATTCCCCTTGGAATTCTTGACATAGGAGTCAAGGTCGCCTTTTTCAGCCAGGCGGTCTAAGTAGCGCATGAGGCTTATACATTCATTGGTTTCATGACCAATGTCCTCATGAAAATGACAGAATTTATCTTGGTTCAGATTTCTTGCAGAACCCTTCATGGGGGCCGGCTTCTTGATTGAGATCCGACTCTTGATTTCTTTGAGGATAGCTTGGCTATCCTTTTTGAACGCATACTTGGGAGAGTATGGTTTGAATTCTTTCTTCTTTTTCTGTGCCGGCTGAGCAGAGGAGTCGACCGCCCAGACTTCTTTTCGCTTTTTCTCATCTTTATTTGCCGACTGCTTTGGTCGGCTTTCTTACTTTTCAGACCTCCTTCCATCCGACTGTATATAGGCTTCTTCTTCAATCAATGCTTCTTGGAGAGTCGCAACTCTCTTTCGGACCAAGTCGAACTTGAAAGTCGACCTATCCTTAAGACCTCTGAAAAAGTCAGAGTAGGCTACCTCATCCGGCAGCCCTTGTATTTGAATCCTCATCAAGTTAAACCGCCTGATGTAGGAACGGAGTCCCTCCTTCTCACCCTGCTGAATAGTCCCTAGGTCAAGGGTCGTCTTTTTAGCAGGAATGTTCATAGCAAAATTGGAGGTGAACAGATAGGCAAGTGTCTTGAAATTATTCACACAACCAGTCGGCAGGTTGCCGAACCATTGTTGTGCGATTCCCTTGAGAGTCGCTGGGAAACACTTGCACCAAGTGGGATCATCCAACCCTTGGAGGTACATTAGGTTGGTGAACGCCATTAGGTGATCTTCTAGGTTATTAGTTCCATCATAGGCGCCTACTAATACATTCTTCACTTTGGCCGGCTGGGCAGCCTCAATAATTTCCTTGGAGAAGGCAGACGACTGTTCTCCAAGTCTGAGCAACCGTAGTTGCCAATCCAATGGTTGGACGTTCCTTGCCGCCTGCCCTCCAAACAAAGGAGGCTGCAAGAAGTATTGTTGTTGCGGTACGAATGGCACATTCGGTACCGGCTGTTCTTTATGAGATTCGGACCGATGGGAGGTGCCGCCTGTCTGACTCTCATAGTTTGATTGGGAATACCTCATGGAGGTATTATGAAGACTGTCTTGAAAATCAGACGTAGAGGCCGACTCTGACAGTCGGTCACTCTTCTTCTGCTCTAGCAACAGTCGAGCATCTGAGTAAGTTTTCTTTGACCCATCCATTTGAACATGACGGATGGGCTTTCTCTTCCCTGGTGAGGGAAAGCGATACTTTGTTACGTCGATCACAGGCGGTTCCCACTTCCTAGAATTAGGGTGAGGAGACGCCTCTCGACCTTGTACAGGCTTCCTTGTTCCAGACTGAGAAGGTTTTCTAGTCGACTGCTCCTTGGAAGGAGCAGGCGTCTTCTTAATAATGAGATCCTGGATCTCCCCTTTGAAGTTATTCATGAAAGTCATGAGTTCACTTCTAGTGATGGGAGCAGATCCCTCGGCCATCTGTTGAAGATCAAGCAACTGGCCGGCAGGTTTACTAGATCCAACCTGGCAATCTTTTCGTTCCTTCTTTTCAGAGGAACGGGTTCGTCGAGCTCGTAAGGTCCCGTCTGGGGCCGTACGAGTCTCAACCTCAACCTCATTTTCGGTATCCTGGTCACTATAGACCTGAGGGTCGTCCATAGGACGCATCTCGCCCTGAGTCGGTACAGACTGTGATGCCATCTCGAAAGTACTCTCCCCACAGACGGCGCCAAAATGTTTCGGGGTTTTTTTATGTCCGCGGGAGAGTTACAATTTCGGGACTGGTATCCTTGCGCTTGTACCTGCAAAACAACGGAAACTCCTTGTGGTGGGAGTTTTGCCTCCGACGATCAAGTTAGTACTTGTTTGAGGAGTGAATAGTGCAGAAAAGTAAAGGTTGGGAGATCTGGTTCCTCTAGGGGAGGAGTGATCAGTGTGTTTAGGTTCTCTAGGTTAGCGTAATCAATTGCTCCATTCCCCTTATTGAGGATTAATTAGAGTATTTATAACCTTGGGAAACGTGACAAATACTAGGTTTAGGTTAACCTAGGGCTTACTGAGCTTCCCTTGGAAATTGGGCCTAGGTGGCCGTTTGGACTGTTTGGCATATGGAGGCCACGTGGCGTGACACAACTGGTCCATGGTGGACGGATCAACGCCTGACACGTGGCAGACTTCTATTGGCCCATGTGGTGGACACTTGGCAGAGCCTGAATGGTCCACTTGTCAGACGATGATTGGTAGGGAAAAATCCCCTAATCACTAAGTTTGACCATACTTTTTACCAATATAAAAAAAACATATGTAGCCATGTAAAATATATTTGGATTGGAATTTATTTATATTTTCATTTTATTAATCTTTTATATTTCTTAATAATATAATTACAAATATTAATGGTCAAAGTTGAACATTACCATGTTTTTCAATTAAAGTGTTGCGATTAATATGAAACGGAGAGATTATTCAATAAAAAATGGAATATTCTAAGTATCTTATTCTACAAACTATGTCATTCTACATACAATATAATGTAAAAAAGGTTTAAAATTTCTCAAAATATTCTATACATATGCACATGCAAGGTAAAGTAAGGAAATTATCAAAATATATCTTAGTATATATAAATAATAAAAGTTACATAAGGATAAAAAATCTTAGTATAAAAAATATCAAAATGACATCCTGTATGGTAATTCGTATGAAGTTATTTAATATATCCGAAGAAAATTAGTAATATTTAATACAAAATATTATGTACAAAGAAAGGAGAAAGATAAAAGATCTAGGATTTCTTTTATTATTATTTCATTTTGTTTCTTTGAAAACAAGATCTAGGATATCTTAAAACCTAAGATAATTTTCTAACAAAAAAAATAAGGAATATCCTAAGTATACTATTTTATAAAAATATTATATAAAAATCAAAAATAAAATTTAAGTAAGGTAAGTTATTAAGTATCAAATTTCTTATAGAAATTAATATGTTACAAATAGCGTGGATTCATGAAAGGTAAGATTAAATAAACAAAGTTATTAATTATCATGCTTAATTATCTTTTATTTATTCCATTTGTCTCCCATATTTATATAATATAATATAATATGAATTCTCTATAGTAGTTTCATGTCTATGCACTAATTCTTATAACTCGATTTTTGAGAGCAAAATTTAATTCATGAATCTTAATTGAAACACTTAATCAATCTGTTTTACATTATATAAAAGATTTCTCTATGGATCCAAATTTTGCGAAATTCGCAAGACTAAGGAGGAAGACAATTCTAACAAGGAAACGTCAAGGAAAAGAAATTGATTACTCTGGTACTTTTTTTCAATACCCATGACATCTCTCACATACTCAAAATGAAATAAGAACACTATTTATAAGTACATATATATGATCAAAGCTGACATTTAATTTATTGATTCGGGTTTTATAGACCAAGCAATAAAAACAAGGCTACAAAGAGAACATTCATTCAATAGTGGTCAGAGAATCCCTGTGGGTGACATTTCAAATGGTCAGGTCCATCATATTTTGATCAACATTTTATAAAACTTTACATACTTTCCTTCTAGTTCATCAATTAATTATTAATAATGTATATAGTATAAGTCGAGACTTCCTATGCATAATATCCTATTCTTATGAGTATGCGATGTACATAGTATAAATTTAGCTACATTTTGTGGTGAATGTGTAATAGTGTATGAGCTAAAATTTATATGTGAAATAATTTGTTGATAATATATGGTAATCCTCACGTATTGTATTCTTTCATGAAGCAAATCATATTCACAACTCAATTCAAAGAAATGATGTTTCCATCCAATGTGATGGTGCTCAAGCCAAGAAAAGGTCTACCACTAAATCCATCAGAAGTAGCATCACAACATTTGCTTCTACTTCAAGTTCGGGTAAGTAATTAGATTTATTCAATAGGATGGAATAGTAATTTTTAAACTTTTTTTGCAATACTCAAGGAGATTTTCTTTGAACCAATAAAAGATAATTTAGCGACTAATTGTTGAATGAGTAATTGCGTGCAAACTTAAATTTAATTTGAAGGATATATGTTGATAATCTATGCTAATCATCACTATTTGTATCGTTTCATGAAGCGAATCATGTTCACAACCCAATTCAAAGTGATGGTGCTCCAGGCAAAATAAGGTCTAACATTCAAAGTGATGGTGCGGCTCAAGGTAAGACAAGGTCTACCACAAAATCTGTCACAAGTACTATGTCAAATTTTACTACTACTTCAAGTACTGGTAAGTAAGTAAATTCGTTCTATATATTATTGCTTATAAAGTATAGCTTGAAGGTTTAGATTGTGGACATGATGTGTTACATGAGCCAATAACTCAAGGAGATCAAGGTATATTACCAGTATAAGTATTGAGATTAAATTTAAGTTATTTATCTATTTCATCTAAAGGTACTTTAAATTAACTATTGATAATTAATTTAATCTACAACAAAACGTATCAATATTTCAACTATTTAGCAAAAAAAAAAAAATAGTCTCAACTAACATTTTTTTTAATGTTTGCTTAGAGTATTGGGGCATTGGAGATCCGACTTGTATTTGTAAATTTTGTGGAGCCATGTTATGGTACATGGAGCGATTAGAGAAGAAATGCGGCTCATCAAAAGATCTGATGTTTTCATTATGTTGTATGCAAGGAAAAGTGAAATTACCTTTACTAAAATAACCACCACCACTACCCCTTAATGGTCTTGTTAAGAAGGAGGATCCTAGAAGTAACCATTTTCTAGAAAACATAAGACCTTATAACAATATGCACTCATTTACCTCAATGGGAGGAAAGATCGATTCAACTATTAATCATGGCAGAGGGCCTTATACCTTTAGATTGCATGGTCAAAATTATCACAAGATAGGAAGTTTGTTACCGACTTCTGGATCATCTCCGAAATTCGCTCAACTGTACATCTATGACACTGAAAATGAGATTTCCAATAGAAAGCTTAATATGAGGTGTGTAACTTTTATCTTTCATATATTCAATATTATAAATTCAATTGAAGGATATTATTACAAATATAATCCTAACACTTTCTTTTTTGGGATTTATTTTTTTTGCATAACTATTTAAGAAATTCTGATGATTTCGATGATGGAATTATTAATGATCGTAAAAATATGCTTGATCAACACAACCCTCTTGCTCAAGATTTTAGGATGGCAAGGGATAGTTTTATTTCTAATTCTTCTCAAGATGTTAAGCTAAAGCTTATCGGAAGTAGGGGAGCAGATGGGCGGACATACAACCTCCTAAGTGCATCCGAAGTAGCAGCACTTATTGTTGGTGATGTAGGAAGCTCTAAAGATAGGGATATTATTGTGGAGAAACAATTTGGTGCACTTTAACACATCAACGAGTTAAACCCTTCTTACCTCGCTTTACAATATCCATTATTATTTCCATATGGTGAGGATGGTTATAGGGTTGATATTCCATTAAGGGACACTGGAGCTATGAGGAAAAGGTCTAGGCTAAGTATGAGAGAGTTTTTTGCATTTAGGATTATCGACAGACTCAATGAAGTCGTGACACTATTATTGTCAAAAAAATTATTCCAACAATTTTTGCTTGATGCTTATACAATGATCGAGGCAGATAGAATTTTCTTACATCCGACACATAAAAAACGGTTAAGATCAGAATTATACAAGAATCTTGTTGATGCCATAATGAGAGGAGACACGGATCCATCTTCCACCGGAAAGAGAGTAGTTTTACCTTCATCATTTATGGTTGGACCAAGGTATAAGATGGAGAATTATCAAGATGCAATGACCTTTTGCAAGTGGTATGGATATCAAGATTTATTTATTACATTTACTTGTATTCCAAAGTGCCCATAAATCACAAGGTTCGTTGAAAAGAAACGTCTGAGGCAAGAGGATAGACCAGATATCCTTTCTAGAGTTTTTAAAATGAAGCTAGATCGCTTAATAAGTGATTTTAAGGAGCAAAAGATATTTCCCTTCGAAGTTAATGCTTGTAAGTCATCTCTTTTTCTATGTTTGGATATATCTTTTAATTAATATATTTATTGTTTCATGTGGTTTTGAGAGAGAGTGAAAAAGAAAATTTAGATTAATTAAAGTAAAAATACAAAGTAAAATACATCAATACTCATCAAAATATTGTGATTTTTTTTTTGTGATTTTTTATAAAATTCTCATTATTTTCTAAAATTTTCAATAAATTAATTTGGAGGTAGTAGTGGGGACGGATATTCTATTATTGTTGATGTATATTATATGCAGTACGTGTTTTTTATGTGGACTCACAATGTTAGATTAGAAAGAACCTTTTTAAATTACATTATGTATGTCAAGATAGGTGAGCAGTACATGTAATCGATCTATGCGACTAAGACTACATTATACTCTAAAAAGAGCTTCTGACTACGTAATTTATATTTTCTTTGTTTTTTGTAATTAAATTGAGAAAATTATAGGATCGATATTAATAATTGATTACTAATATGGTGTCTTTCCTTCGTGCTTTCGCTTCGCTTATTAATGTACTTAGATCACAATTAGTATTTTCTTGATGATGAAGACGGTCGAAATCAAATCGAGTAAGCAAATTTTTTTTATTAGGCTTACAAGATAGTGGGGGACTAGTAATTCCATCACTCTTCGTTTCTACAACAACATTATCAACCTTATTTATGTCCTAATGGAATATTCTAGCTTTTAAGGGATTACTCAAACCAAACTCAAACTACTAATAACAAAATTTGAATATTATAATTAGATGGTATCAAGAATAAAAGAATGACATGATTTATTTTTACTTGATATGAAAATTTAAATGATTAATTCAAATTGGTTTTTTACTTAAAATTATATTGGTTATGAATTTTATTATGCTTTTATATATATTTTATTTTTTATTTACTAATCAACTGAGTTTAATAATTTCAGTGGTTTACACAATAGAGTTTCAAAAGAGAGCATTGCCTCATGCTCACATTCTATAGAGATTCGTAGTGACCCTCACTACGCGGAATGAAACCCCCCAAGACCCGCCCCCATAATTAATGCAACTAATACAAGCAAAACATAATTCAAAACATAATTAAGAGAAAGGATAAGAATTATACCCTCGACACGTGCTTCACTCTTGCACCGAGCTCTTACTTCAACCTCGATAATGCGAGGCCTCCAACGGGATCGTACCCTCGAACCCGACCCGATCGTCCTGAAGCCTCAAAGGTTAGTCAAGGCCCGGACAAAATATTTGGAGTTTTACGAATTTCAAGGTATGCTCAACAATGGAGTTTCCTTTACTTTTCCACTCAAGTGTTTTTTTTTCCAAATGTCAAACCCTTGATATTTATAGGGAAAAGGGACTTGAAACCCTTGTTCATGATCAATGTGGGATCATGTGCAATTTTGATATTTTATTTAATTCCAAATTAATAATTAATCAAATGCAATCACCATGCAACAAGTGTCAAGGGGAGAGAGAGTTAGGTGAGGCTCAAAGCATGGGGAGGGGGGGACCATTGCCTTGCTCCCCAAGGCTTTGGTTGGTCCCCACATCCTCAAAAAACCGGCTCCAATGCTTGCTGGGCTGGCAGCCAGCTAGCACGCCAGCTAGCACCAGCCAGCAAGCCCGCATCACCCCAGCCAGCATGTGCGAGCTGTGCTGGGCGATGCTTGTGCTGATGTTGTTGCGTGCCAGCGCTGGGCGCTGCTAGCTTGGCACTCTCGCTTGCTCGCACTCGCATTCCCATGCCCTCGCACTCCCAGCATGCGTGCTGCTAGCGAGCCATGCATGGTGGGCATCGCCTCGCCAGCTACATGCACAAGCATGCGAAGCTTGGTGCTGTGATGCTGCGATGGCTTGCACGCACGCGCATACACGCATGGCCTAGCCATGCGATAGTGCCATTCTTATGCTGCGGTTGGTACGACAGCCCTAGGCACATGCACACGCACGCACACACACCAGTGCCTAGCACTGCGATGGTGTTGTGCTTGTGCGGTGGGCTGTGCAAAGGTGCTGCCATGCCATGCGAAGGCTGCGATGGGCTGCCTCGTGCGCCTAGCACTCATGCCTCGCCTAGCACACCATGGTGCGCCTAGCACACACATGGTGCACCTAGGCTTGCGATGAGCTAGCCTAGCCTAGCACTTCACATGGCTAGGCCAATGTGATGCTACGGCTATGCTCGTGCTTGTTGCTTGTGATTTTGCGACGCTCGGCCTCGACGCCCTAGGCTCGATATCCGACGTCTGTGTTCGTAAAACTCCGACGACTCATTAAATCCTTCGGATTGATTCGTCGTATCGGATCGGTTGTTCGATTGGGTTCGACCCGAAGGGTTCAGTTAAGATTAAGCTGTAATATTAATTATACCTTAACATTACTGATCGGAAGCGGCCTCTACCTAGGCATTCCGATCACTTGACCTTACTGAAGAATTAGCTTTGTAATAATTCTGAACCCTCTATCAGAATAATACACTTGTTGGAAGGACACCATTCCTTTCACATTCTTCTTTTTTTACATCGTGAAAACAAGATTTCTAATGCTCGGGAAATTAATAAAATCATATATGCTGAAATTCTTGATCTAAAACAAGACCCTAAGTTGTATAAAATTGTGGGAGATCACATGATTCATGTTCCTTGCGGTGAATTAAATCGAAACTCTCCTTGCATGAAAGAGGGTAGGTGCTCGAAACATTTCCCAAAAAATTTTATCGAAGAGACAACTGTTGATGAAGAAGGGTATCCGATGTATAGAATACAATACAATGGTAGATTTATAGAAAAGAATGGAGTAAAGTTGGATAACAGATTTGTTGTTCCATATAATCTAATACTCCTCCTAAAATATGGTGCTCATATCAACATTGAGTGGTGTAACCAACATAGGTCGATCAAGTACTTATTCAAATAGCAATAAAGGACACTTGGAATGTGAATCAGTTGGCAGATGCCTATGTGAAAGAAATTGTGAGGCTACATGGAGTTGTTAAAGATATAATTTCAGACAGAGATCCAAGATTTTTATCAAAGTTCTGGGAAACGTTTCAGCAAGCATTTAGCACTATTCTGAAGCTTAACACATTGTTTCACACCCTGCTACAAATGGACAAACAGAAAGAACAATTCAGACCCTGGAGGACATATTAAGAGCTTGTATGATGGATTTTTGGTGGATCGTGGGACGAAAGATTACCTATGATTGCATTCTCATATAATAATAGCTATCATGCGAGCATAGGATTAGCATCTTATGAAGCGTTGTATGGAAGGAAATGTCCAGTCCCTTGTGTTGGAGTGATATTATTGAGTCTTTAACTTTGGGGTCAGAAATGATTGAAGAAACAACGAAGCAAGTGAGGCTTATCCAGGCAAACATGAAGGCAGCTCAAGATCGACAAAAGCCATATGCAGACCAAAATAGGAGAATAATGGAATTCGAAGTCGGGGAAAAGGCTTTACTTAAGGTTTCACCTACCAAGGGAGTCATGCGGTTTGGTAGGAAAAGGAAGTTGAGTCCTAGATACATTGGGCCGTATGAGGTATTGAAGAGAGTTGGAGAGGTAGCATACCAACTAGCCTTACCCATGGAGGGTGGCATACCAACTAGCCTTACCCATGGAGTTAGCCAATGTTCATAATGTTTTTCATGTTTCCCAACTCCGAAAGTATGTTCATGACCCTACCCATGTTATCCAACCCGAGACTATTGAGCTAGATGAGACCTTAACTATACTTTTGAAGAACGCCCTGTGAAAATTCTTGATACCAAAATGAGAAGTACTCGAAATAAGGCAGTAAAGTTAGTTAAAGTGATATGGTCTAATCAGAATTCTGAAGAAGCAACTTGGGAAGCTGAACATGATATGAAAAAGCGCTACCTAGAACGTTTTGAGCAGGTACGTTGAGTTTTGAGGCCAAAACTCTTAAAGGGGGTAGAATGTAATACTTACTTATCCTTTGTCATCGTGTGAACCTTATTTTGAGAGCTAACTTTAAAGTTCGAGGACGAACTTTCGTTTTAGAGGGAGTAGATGAAACACCCCAAATTTTTTAGTATAGTTAGTCAACGATTTTTCTAGTATAAACCTTTAAATTTATAATTATTTTCAAATTAATATGTTATAGTAATAAATTTTATTATTATTATTTTCTATTTTCGGATTTATTAAATAAAAAATAAAAATAAAAACTGATTTTGGATAATTTACAGAAACTGATTTTGAAAACTGAAAAAAAAAAAAATAGAAGCTGATCTTTTCTATAGGAACTTGCAACAGACTCAATTTGAATTGAGTCTTATCTGATCTTTTGAATAATCTTCTAGAATAATAAACCCAAGAATTCTAAATTATATATACCTCTCGATGTCAACGTACCTTCATGAACTCACAAAGAATCAACCCCAAACCATTGTTTTCACCATCATCTCAATTTCATAAACTCATCTCTATTTTGGTAAGCATTGATAGTCCCTTCAATGGTGGGCTTAAAGTACTTTCTTGATAAAATATTAGAGTAGTGTTGGTTGATTTAACTTATTCATACAATGGAACGAGATTGACGTACCTTCGTAATCAACCGAATTCACTCTTAGCTTGTTCCTCAAATTTTGATACGTTGCTAAATATTTTACAATGACAAATTGGATTTTGCTTCCTTATTTTATACAATTACTGTGATATTTTTTTTCACTTACATTTACAGTGGTTTTCGAAAAAAAAGAAAAGAAAAGAAAAGAAAAAGATTTGATGGTATAGGTTTTGTCGTTAAGTAATGATTGAATAGTTTTGGGTGGAGTAGCCTTAAATTGTTTTACTCGTATAAACTCATGATCTTGGTTTAAGGATCATTGTTTTTATAAAACCAAACTTTAGTATGTAGCTATTATATTTTAATTATATGGGTTTTACAGATTGCTAACTTAATAGCGAGTAGTGTACGATGATACTAACTTAGACCCTGTTTATCTATTCATTTGTAGACGTAGGCTACTAGATGAACGTTTCGAAAGTTACTTACCTTGAGATTTACGCACGATCAAGGTAATTTTCAATGTCCATCATCTTTAGAATCCCATTAGGAAATTGTTTTGAAATATTGTGTGCCAACTATGTGCTTAAGTAATTATATGTGATGAGTGTGTTATCGTATGATATTATGGAATCATATTTTGTACTAGTTTTCTATATTTTGTGTACTAGTATAAGTATTTTCGAAATTTAGATTAATTGGTATCGTATGAGTTTTTAAAATAATTAAAATCTTGAGAATTGGATGATTGATTATATGTAATTGACGGTATATATACAAGGCCTATTAGGAAACGAGTTGTAATTAGTATGTCATGTAGAATGACTATATTCTAATAATACTAAAATTGAAATATTGTTACTTTGGATTAAATTGATTTGTGCAATACTTGTGTGCAATGTGATCGAAGAATTAATCTATTAAAATGTACATACATTGAAATTAAGAAGGGAATGAAACCCGAAAGGGTGAAGATTAGGTTGCCCACTAGTAGTTATGGTTGCTTCTAGTTGGTTTAAATTAACGTATATTGTTGTTTAATCTTCCTCCTAATCAATGGGTATTAGTGAGGGGTGTGCACACTAGGGACATTTTGTTTTATTTGTATGGCCATTTCGAGTTACGCACGACCCTCTGTAAAGTAGGTGGTGACAGGAACTAATCCCGGCTTACTGGCGTTCTCTTTCCCTTTCTTAACAATAAGTAATAACAGCGTTATGTGAAATTTGATAATGGTTTAATATTATAATGTCTATGTAACTGTATTATGTATAAAATGTTTTCGAACTAAAATTATTTATTTTACGGGATGGAATCGGAATTACTTAGTTTATCTGATTTTTTAAGTTTGTCTCTCTTTTCTTGTTTCTGATTTATTTTGCAGGTTGGTAAGTGGATACTCGGTTACGTGTGAGGAGACGTTAGAATAATCACATATTTAAGACAATTTAGTTTACTTCTGAAATTATATACTTATTTTCCTTTTATTTACTTTATTTAAATTGTTTTACAGTTTGGATGTAATGACTATTTTATTTTGCCGCCACTTAGACCACTTAGCTTATTAAATTATATTTTCATTTTGCTTTGCATTTATTTTCTACGGAAAATAAGTGTAGCAGTAACACTCCTAGGGTTCGATGGTTAAAAAGGTTACTCTTATTGTTTTTAAAAGAGTCAATTTTTGGGGGTGTTACATTTACCCTTTAGCCTACGCTACAACCCTTTTAAAAGTTTTTTTGACTTGGATTAGTTAGTGGATGGAGCTAGATTTCAAACATATGGAGAGGACATGACTTGGTAATATGTCGGGTTTTCCTTGTTTTTATTGTCTTATATATATTTGTTGCGGCTCCTTCGTAGAGTCATGATGAAATGCTACCTTGAAGGGTCGATTTGAATCTAGGTGAGGGAACGCAGTAACAATGTATGGAATGCGGGGGGGGAGTGGAGCATGTTAGAGTTCTCTACGTTTACCATAGTTTATCTTTCAATCAACGATTGGCATGCAACAGTGTGCTTAATCTCATTGCTTAATTAGAAAGATCATCATATATCTATGCATGTCTTTACAAATGCTCATCTTATCCATGTTTTGTTTCGTGTTTTTAGTTGTTTTTCTTCTTTATTTTCTCTTTTGTTTTGGTTTGTTTTGAGCGCGTTGTCAAGAGTTGTGGGTTAACCTCTTAGAAATCCTTCAATTCATGAGAGCGTACTAGTCCTCATTGGCGACTTGGGGTTTATATGGCTTGTTGCTAATGCTAATAGCAACTGCGATTTTCTTTTGTTTGGTTTAGTCTTTGGTGTTTTGTAGCTCTTTTCTTGCTTGAGGACAAGCAAGAAGCAAGTGTGGGGGGAGCTAATGAGTGGCATTTATGCCATGATTTGGAGTTCATTTTAACGATATTTCCCCATGTTGTCACTGATTTGTCCCCTCTTTTATTCTTTTACCTTCTTATCTTTGCTTTCGCTCTTTTCTTAGTTTTTCCTATTATTGTTTCCCTTTATACTTTTTCATTCTTTTATGTTTTTATAGGTAAACCTTGATCATTTCAAGAAGGAGTGAAGCCTAAAGGTGATTTTTGCAAGCATTCTGAGCGCCCATGGAGAGAACGCGCAAGTCTTAGCAACATTTGAGGAATGAGATAGTAATTGTGCGCGCCTATGTCGTAGCCATTGAGAAGGCGCGCAGCAATCGTGCGCAGGTGCGCTTTATTATTGCGCAGGCGCGCATCTTGAAATTACAACTTTTGGCCTTGAATGCAAGAACTCAGCGCGCTTGTGTGGCGGTTTCTGAGAGGGCACGCAACCCATCTGCGCAGGCATGCCATCCTCATGTGCGGGCGCATACCCTTAATGCACATGTATTGAAGATTTGAGGGAGGAAGGCTACGCGCCCTGGTTGCGACTCATGTGCGGGTGCACATCTCTTTTGCGTGGGCGTGCACGATTTTGTCGCGGGCGCAATTTTCTGGATTTGTTTCCCGTACCCAAATTACCGCGGGCGCGCAGTTCAACTGTGCGTGCGCGCTCAGTAAGTCGGTTTCTTTATTTTAAGGCCCTTGTATAAATAGCTTTAAGGCTCTCCTCTTAGAAATTAATTAGGGTTGTAGAGTAGCTTAATTTTTAGTTATCTTAAAGAGAGAAACACTTAATCTCATAATCTTGGATGATTTTTAATCAATCTTTTGAAGATTAATGAAGTTCCATTAGTAATTTCTTTCTCTTATTTCTTTATTTACTTGCTTTATTTCCTTTATTTGCTTGCCAATCATGTTATTCCTTGTTAGTTGTATGATTAGCTTGGTTTTCAATATGATTAGTGAAGTCCCTCAACTAAGGAAATGGTGATAGTTTATCCTAATCTTAAGCATGTTAGGCGATTGGGATTAAGGGTTTATTAGGGATTAAAGTCTTTGTTTTTCATGATTTTACCAATTATTTTTATTGAGTGGTCAATCAATGGTTGTAGTTGGGTGAGTTGACCTTGATTATGACGATAGTGTGGTTAAGTGATGCTCATGAAAGGAATGGTGTCCTTCCAACAAGTGTATTCTTCCGATAGAGGGTTCAGAATTATTACGGAGCTAATTCTTCAGTAAGGTCAAGTGATCGGAATGCATAGGTGGAGGCCGCTTCCGATCAGTAATATCAATGTGCAATTGATGTTACAGCTTAATCTTAACTAAACCCTTCGGGTCGAACCCAATCGAATCACCGATCCGAGACGACGAATTAATCCGAAAGGATTTAATGAGTCAACAGAGTTTTACGAATACAGACGTCGGAAATCGAGCTTAGAGCATCGAGACCGAGCGTCGCAAAATCACAAAGCGACAAGTACGAACATAACCCTAGCACCACACTGGCCTAGCCATGTGGATGCTAGGCTAGTTCAAGCTAGCATGCACTTAGCATGGCTAGGCGCACCATCGCAAGCTCAAGGCGCACCATCGCAGCCTAGGTGCACCATTGCAGCCTGGGAATGCGCATGACAGCCTATCGCAGAGCACCACAAGCCCCAGGCAGCCCATCGCAGCTAGCAGCGTGCTAGCCTGGGTGCCTGGGTGCGCATGGCAAGCCATCGCAAGTGCCACAAGCACCAGGCAGCCCATCGCAGCTAGCAGCGTGCTAGCCTGGGTGCCTAGGTGCATGTGGCAGGCTGTCGCAGCACGCAGCACAGGGCCAGACACCATCGCAAGGCATGGCACCACGCACAGCACCATCGCAATGTCAGGGGCTTGCGTGTGTGCCTCGCAGCCTCGCCTTGCAGCCTCGCACAGCAGCATCAATGATGCGTGTGGGCTGGTGCGTGTGTGCGTGCAATGGGGATGTTGGGTTTCTAGGCAGCAGCACCACACATGCATGTGTGGTGCGTGTGTGCGTGCCTTGCACCAAGCATAGCAGTGCTAGGCACTGGCTGATGCGAGCGTTGCGTGGTGCATGGTGATTGGTGCGTAGGATGATGTGAGGGAAGGGCCAGCATGTGTGGCTCGCTAGCAGCACGCATGCTGGCTGTGCTAGCAATGGCGCGCAAGGAGGTGTGCGTGGGCAGCTAGGGCCAGTGCCAGCACTAGGTGCTAGCAGCGCCCAGCGCCAGCACGTAGCACCAGCACAGCCCAGCAACAGCATACACTGGCTGGCTGGCTGGGTGCTGGGCAGCAAGGCGATGCGAGCTGGCAGCCCTAGCTGGCAGCCAGCTAGCCCACCTTGACCCGGTTTTGGGCATTGAGTGTGGGGACCAAATCATGGCCTTGGGGATCAAGCCAATGGTCCCCCCAAGCCTTGGTCCTCACTTGGCTTTCTCTATTATTGTGCCATGTGTCAATTTGTGATTGAATTGATTAATCATTTAATTTTGGAATTAAATAATTATCATTTTACCAACTCTCTCACATTAATGGGAGATTGGAAATCAAGGGATCATTTCCCTATAAATACCAAGCTTGGGTATTGGGAAATGAACAACCTTGAGTGGAATTAAAAAGGCAACTCTAAGAAAGAGTAAACCTTCGATTCGTAAAACTCATAGTTATTTTGTCCGGGTCTTGACTAACCTTCAAGACTTAGGACGCTCGGGTCGGGTCGAGGGTACGATCCGTAGGAGATCTCGTCTCTTCGGGATTTTGAAGTAAGAGCTCTTTGGGAGCGAAGCACGCGTCAAAGGTATAATTCTTGTTCTTAATCTTGTTTGATTAAGTTTATTATGCTTGTTAATTGCTTTAATTAAGGGGCGGGTCTTGGTGGGTTTCCTTCCGCCTAGTGTCGGGTCACTACGAAACCCTACAGCGGTATCGGAGCCATGCTCCTTTTAAGTTTTGCAATTATTTTTAATTAAGGTGTTTTAAAAGAATTTAATTTTCTGGTTCATGTTCTTCTAATTAGATTAGATGCTCGTTTTAATTAATTTTAAAACTCGATTTTATTTTCGATTTGGCTGTCGAACCTAGATTTTGGCTCAAAATAGTGATTTTTGGGTGGAATCGACATTCTTGAAAAGATTCATCCCTTCTAGGACTTTTCAGAAGCCAAATTCGAACCAGAAACCCAATTTTTCTGGGGTTTTTTGTTTTTCAACGAAAATTTTAATTCTTTTTAAGCCTTGATTAATGCAAGCATTACAAGGTTAGATTAAATGCACATTTGCATCACTAATCTACTGGTTTTAAAATATCCTTGAGCATAATAATGGAGTTTTTATTAGTGCTTAAGTTGATATACCAATTTTTCACATAAACTTGATTTTCACAAATTTAGCAAATAAATTGCAATAAAGTGTGAAAACTTGTTGTAATTTTGTATTTTTAGTTCCCAAATAATGTTAAAGTTCTAATCTTTAAAGGTTTAAATGATTGGAACCCTAACCCTAAATTCCATGTTGAACAAAGTTTTGATTTTTTCATGTTTGGTTGATTAAAATCCATTAAGTTCAATTACTTGAGAGTAAAATTTGATTAATCTTCATATTGGAAGATGTAATCTTGGTATTTTACACAAGTATGCAAGTTGGAAAATTTTTTATCATTGGATGGTTAATTTATTTTTCCAACTCCCATTTGTCAAATCCATTATTAATTTGCATATTGGCAAGATTAATTTTGGACATAGCTCATTTTGTTTTAAGCATAAAGTTAGACCTAATTATGTTCAAAATTGAAATTTTGGATAAATTTAGGCTTGTGCACCAATAAAATAAATTTTATTTAAGTTAGACTTAATTTTATTTTATTTTCCCTCAAATTAATTCTAAAATGTAATTTGGAATTAATTATTGTCACACACAAATCGGAATTAAATTCCGAGAAATGGCACGCAAATCAAGGCAAAAACACCCAAGCGCCACCAAGGCTAGCCGGGCTGCCTAGCAGCCCACATGTGGCTGCCTATGGTGCGCACAATGGTGAGCCACGATGCTGCTGTGCTCTGCTATGTGGCGGGGAGGCATGGGCTGATGTGCGTGGGCAGTGGCTGGGGCTGGCTTGCGAGGGGATGCTGCTGGGCAGCAAGCACCAGCCCAGCGCACCACGAGCATCAAGAGGTGCCTGCCCAGCAGGCCAGATGCTCGCAGGCAGCTGGGCTAGCAGCACTGCTTGCTGAGCATAGCAGGCCTCACCCACGCACCATGGCGCCATGCCATGGGCTGCCTAGCAGCCATGGTGCGCACCGACCAAGGGTTTTGTTGGGTGGTTTTTGCTTAATGTTTGGGCTATGATTTTGCGAAAATCTTGTCGTTTTAATAATTTTAAATAATTATTTTAACGAGGTTAAAAACCTCGATTTTCGATTTTGCAAAATTTTGACAAATTATGGGTTATGCCGACTTAATTAATCGGATTAATTAAGTACGGATGCGGAATTTAGTGGGAGCTTAATAAAGTGCGTTATCTTTTTGCGTTTAGAAATAATGGATTAAATAACTTCGCCTAGTTTAAATTAGGCGCGTTAATTGGATTAACCACCTAAGTTAGTTACTAGTTTTGCATGTTTAATTATGTATTTCGTAAAATTGCATGGGCCATTCACAAATAGTGAATGGGTGAATGGAAGATTGTTTTCAAAACAGGTTCTTTGAAAATGGCAACTAGTGGGGCCCGAATAGGATAGAAAATACGGACTGTGTTCCGTTATGTATTTTTGTAAATCTAAATACGGTCTGAGAACCGTTGAGTATTTTTGTACTATTAGATTAATCTTAGTCGTTCTAGCTAGCTTCTTTTATTTCATTTTGGCCAAGATGTCTCAAGACGGCGTTTCGACGAAGACGAGCCAAGATGAAGACCCATGGAAATTGAAGATTTCAAGGGGTCATACATGCTAGTTGCCAAATGCATCTATTTTTATGCCTTATATATTGTTATTATATATGATTGCTAGATGCATGTCTAGGATTTCTATTATGTTGCGACGATTAGTTAAGTTCACTTATATCAACCAACATAGAAACCCTAGGTCCCTTAATAATATTGAGCTAAAATTTGCCGTTCCAAGAACAACACTTACCAAACTAATGCGCGTACGTGATGGATTACGCCAAAGCGAGGCATCACTACTTCCCTAGGAACGTAAGGTATACTAGGTATACAAGTTGTCTTGGTTAAGCTCAACGATATCAGTAAGGAGTCCTTAGATGTCGTGGCAAAAGGGATAAAATGTCAAGAATGCATTAGATGCGACATTTTATCAAACCGAGAGTAGCTTGGAGCTATTAGCAATTGGATTGCTTACCTTAAGATATTTAATGATTAAGACAAGCCAAAGCATGCTTAACCATTTCTTGATCTTTGGGATCTCGGAATCATTTTATTCTCGCCCATAAGGGACAATTTTAAAATGCATGGATAAAATGATCAATAAGATTGAATATATGCATGAACGTTTTAAATTTCAACTTATTGATGTATGAATGGTTTTTCACTTCAAATTCTTTCAATTTTAGAACAATGACTGCAAGTAACTCAAACAACAACCTAATGTGCCCGGAACTCCCCGAAAAGTTAGCTATCAAGCTTAACTTAACAAACCTTGATGAATGGGAAAAAGAACTCAGGAGAACTCTCCGAAGTTGTTCCAAAGAGTATGTTCTGGATACTTCCCTCCCAACCCTCTGTTCCAAGACCCTCTTGAGTGATGAAACTTATTGTGCATGGTCGAAAGACTGCAAACTAGTATCAAAACTCATGGCAAACTCCATCCCGGAAGAATGGAAAGAAAAACTTCCATTCTCTTTCCCGGACTTGTTCCTTGGAGGACTAAGGGATGTTGTCGGTGTGAGATTCTCTAAGAGTTTCAACGACAACAATGATGGACTCTTGTTTGAAGTGACTAGGTCACTTACGGACATGAATGTAAAGCCATCGGATCAAGGTTGTCTTGCGAAAGAGAGGTACCATCTTTGGTCTACAGTCTGCAACACTAAGTTGAGACCGGGTATGCCCCTCCGACCCCATGTGGCAAGAATGACTAGGCTCTTCAAGCACATGGAACTCCTCGGAATTCCACTAGAAGATGGAATGGCTGGTCATATTTTGCTCACTTCATTCCACTCAGGATATGATGCGCTAAAGGCATATATTTCTGAATCAAAGGAGACACATTCTTTGAAAAATGTGGTGGAGCTACTTCACCGGGCCAACTCATCTGGGGCAACCAAAAGACCATCAAGAAGGAGGGATCTCAAGGTTAAGGCTAAGATGCGTTGCTTCTACTGTGGCGTGCAAGACCACTTCAAGAGAGAATGCAAGATCTTTCGGGAAGAGGAGGAGAGGAATGGAGCATCCGCCTCAGGTTTCTTCCTTAACACTTGTGGATTAAGTTTATCATAGGTATTGGATACCAAGTATGACTCACTCTATGTTTCCTTTTCAGGAACCAAGTGAGAAGCTTATCAAGTGTTGGTGCATGGGCAAGAAGACGATGAAGATGGTTTTTCGGTCGTGCTTGCATGCACTATTTTGTTTATGACATGTAATTAAACTAATTCTAGTTTTTCATCATGCCTTTTGAACATATTATGATCCACGGTGTTGGACACCTAGGAATTTTTAGTGTAAGACTTTGACAATAGTTGTTGCAAGTTTGTCTTACAAATTTATGTTCAATTAAATTGCATGTTTTTACATATGATTAGACAAAAGTTGTTACCACTAGCTAAGACCATCGAGTCGAATCAAACCTACTTGTGGCATTGTCGTCTTGGCCATATTAACATCAAACGCATCAAGAAACTTCTTCAAAAGGTGTTCTTGACTCATTCGACTTAGAGTCGTTTGAAAATTGCGAAGGATGCTTATTAGGCAAGATGATAAAACAACTATTCTCCAAGTTGGGATAAAGGGCAAGTGACTTATTAGGTCTAAGAAACCTTCTAGGTTGTCTTTTCTCAAGATTTGGGGATGCGAAGCATATGTCAAGCGATTAATTTCGGACAAACTTCACCCCAAATCGGATAAGTGTTTCTTTGTGGGATATCCAAAAGAAACCAAAGGGTATTACTTCTACAATAAATCCGAGAACAAAGTTTTTGTTTCTCGTGATGGTGTCTTTTTGTAGAAGGATCACCTTTCCAAAATGACAAGTGGGAGGAAAATCGAACTCGACGAAGTTCGAGAGGACGAGCAACAATGTCAACCTGACAAAACTGACAATCTAGATACTTTGGAAGCATCTAAGAAGATTGGTTAGAATCAAACAGACAATGTAAATGCTCAACCGATTACCCTACATAGGTTGCAACGGCAAAGATCTCAACCAGACAGATACCTCGGTATCGTCTTAACCGATGATCAGGACATCCTAGTCATGGATGGTGATGAGCCGACGACATACAAGCAAGCTATGGCGAGCCCTGACTCTGCAAAATGGCAAGAGGCCATGAAATCCGAGATGGACTCCATGTCTGAAAATCAAGTCTGGGACTTGGTGAATTTGCCCGAGGGTTATACACCCATTGATTGCAAATGGATCTTCAAAGTGAAGACAGACAAGGATGGAAATGTATCAATATACAAAGCTAGACTGGTGGCAAAAGGTTATAGACAAGTCCCCGGGATTGACTATGATGAAACTTTTTCACCAGTTGCAATGCTAAAATCCGTCCAGATCATCCTAGCGATTGCTGCATATTACGATTATGAAATATGGTAAATGGATGTCAAAACTACCTTCCTTAATGGAATTTTGGAAGAAACTGTGTATATAACACGGCTAGAAGGTTTTGTCGATCCAGGCAACGCTGAAAAGGTTTGCAAGCTGAAAAAGTCCATTTATGGACTAAAGCAAGCCAGCAAAAGTTGGAATCTGCGATTTGATGAAGCCATTAGCAAGTTTGGTTTTATCAAGAATCCAGATGAGTCTTTTGTATACAAGAAGGTCGGTGGGAGTGATATTGCATTCCTAGTCCTGTATGTCGATGACATACTTCTCATTGGAAACAACACAAAATTGTTCGAGTCCGTAAAAGGCTGGTTGGGAAAGTGCTTTTCAATGAAGGACTTAGGAGAGGCGCAGTACATATTGGGCATCAAGATCTACAGGGATAGATCTAAGAGGATGATTGGATTAAGCCAGAGTACTTACATTGATAAGGTACTAGCTCGATTCAACATGGAGAATGCCAAAAGAGGGCATTTACCCATGTCCCATGGCGTAACTCTCAGCAAGAAACAGTGTCCAAAGACACCTGTTGAGCGAGAAAGAATGAATTAGATCCCATATGCTTTGCTAATCGGATCGATCATGTATGCCATGATATGTACAAGGCCAGATGTATCGTATGCCCTGAGTGCAACGAGTCGATACCAATCGAACCCAGGAGAGGCGCATTGGACTGCGACCAAGAACATCCTTAAGTACCTGAAAAGGAACAAGGATATATTCCTGGTGTATGGAGGCCACAAAGAACTGGTTGTTGAAGGTTACACCGACGCTAGCTTCCAGACTGACAGAGACGACTTCAAGTCACAGTCAGGATATGTATTCTGTCTGAATGGAGGAGCGTTCAGCTGGAAGAGTGCCAAGCAAAGCACCACTGCAGACTCTACAACTGAAGCCGAGTACTTGGCCGCTTCAGAAGCAGCCAAGGAAGCTGTTTGGATCCGCAAGTTCATCAGTGAACTTGGTGTTGTACCCTCAATCAAGGGGTCGATAGACCTCTATTGTGATAATAATGGAGCTATCGCTCAGGCCAGGGAGCCGAGAGAACACCAGAAGGTCAAACACGTGCAAAGGCGATTTCACATGATAAGGGAATAGAAATCCGAAGGTGAAATCAGAATTTGTAAGATCGGCACAGATGATAATGTAGCCGATCCTTTGACTAAACCTTTGCCTCAAGTGAAGCACAACAAACACGTTGAGGCAATGGGAATCAAGCACGTAGGAGACTGGCTTTGAAAATTCCCTGTACATGTGTTTTAATTAAACGGGTTGATTTAATGTAAGACACTGTATTAAAACCATTCATTAATGGAGTATTTAATTTTTGTGCAAAATTATCATTCACTCCATTACTATTTAATTGTGGTTTAGAATTAAATAATGAGTCCATTCGATTTACGGAAATATTCAAAACAGGGTATCAAGACCATGTCTTGGATAAAGAAACACCTGTTAAGTGAACATTGAATATTAAATCGAAAATTGTCCCTAATCGAGGTCATCTAACAGATGGACGATTGATGACTGCCATAGATTAGTGTGTAGTATGATTTACAGCACCGTTTCTTGTGCTGCGAGGACGTGACGGTCATAAATCATTTGCACAGGTACAGTTTGGAACTGTACTGGATAAGACCTATGAGAGTACTTTAAGAAAATTTAAATTTTGTCATAAGTACATTTCTCATTATGACTATCGGAACTTGTTTCCTCCGACCATGAGTACTGTGAAGTTTTCTTGTTTGAGTACTAGACTCTTTGTTGTTTCCAAACGTCTGCCGTAACTGGGGATCATAACGGGAACACTTAGGAGACTATGTCCTCTTAGTAAGAAGAACTTACAATACAAGACTGGGATTGTCCCCCTACTAACAATAGGGAAAATGTTTTGTTGTTTAAAGGCCGCTCGAAGAGCGAGACTATGAAAATGCATGGCCATGCTCAGATGGATTTTAGAAATCATCTGCTTATTGACAGTCAAACTCGGAGATCGAGAAACACTTCTGAACGTAATAAGGATGACAAAGAATCTTACCTTATAGTTCACGAAGAAACATTAAGTGACATAGGAAATGAGCTATACACTGTATGCACACTTGTCCGGAAGGACAAGTGGGAGATTGAAAGGAATGGTGTCCTTCCAACAAGTGTATTCTTCTGATAGAGGGTTCAGAATTATTACGGAGCTAATTCTTCAGTAAGGTCAAGTGATCGGAATGCATAGGTGGAGGCCGCTTCCGATCAGTAATATCAATGTGCAATTGATGTTACAGCTTAATCTTAACTGAACCCTTCAGGTCGAACCCAATCGAATCACCGATCCGAGACGACAAATTAATCCGAAAGGATTTAATGAGTCAACAGAGTTTTACGAATACAGACGTCGGAAATCGAGCCTAGGGCGTCGAGACCGAGCGTCGCAAAATCACAAAGCGACAAGTACGAACATAGCCCTAGCACCACACTGGCCTAGCCATGTGGATGCTAGGCTAGTTCAAGCTAGCATGCACCTAGCATGGCTAGGCGCACCATCGCAAGCTCAAGGCGCACCATCGCAGCCTAGGTGCACCATTGCAGCCTGGGAATGCGCATGACAGCCTATCGCAGAGCACCACAAGCCCCAGGCAGCCCATCGCAGCTAGCAGCGTGCTAGCCTGGGTGCCTGGGTGCGCATGGCAAGCCATCACAAGTGCCACAACCATCAGGCAGCCCATCGCAGCTAGCAGCGTGCTAGCCTGGGTGCCTGGGTGTATGTGGCAGGTTGTCGCAGCACGCAGCCCAGGGCCAGGCACCATCGCAAGGCATGGCACCACGCACAGCACCATCGCAATGCCAGGGGCTTGCGTGTGTGTGCGTGTGTGCCTCGCAGCCTCGCCTCACAGCCTCGCACAGCAGCATCAATGATGCGTGTGGGCTGGTGCGTGTGTGCGTGCAATGGGGATGCTGGGTTGCTAGGCAGCAGCACCACGCATGCATGTGCGTGTAGTAAGGACTTATTAACATAATACTCCCTCCGTCCTTTTATTATTGCCTCATTGTCATTTTTTATTCAAACTTTATAAACTTTGACCAATAATTACCATTAATCTATAAGAGATAATATAGTTATGTGAGATTTTGACAGATTCGTCTTATTGTATATTTTATTAATATCATGTTTTTAAATAGGAAATATTGTTAAAAAAAATAATCCCAACTTGCTCATTCGCACAAAATAATCCCAATTTTGAATTAGTTTTAAATAATCTGAACTTCAAGGGTCATTTGTTTTAACGGTCCCAGGTGACCGGAACCCTAATTAAAGAGGTAATTTTTTTTTTCCTTATTAGTTGAAAAAAAATTAAATAAATAAAATAATAAACTTAAAAGAAAAACCACCACAACTTTCCGACAGTCACCCTTCTCCCACCGCCAAGGTACTCCCTTTCCCTAACCATCGCCCCGCCCAGTCATCCCCTCCCCCGCGCCGACGCTAGCTTTGGCAGCCCGATGCTTCCCCTCCCATACTGCCTAAACCTCCAAAAGCCCACCCCAAAACCACCTTATGTAAACCCGAAACCCCTAAAAAGCTAGGGTTTCGAGGGTGGGGGAGGGCCGTTTGGAGGGTTTTGCGGTGGGGTTAGGCTTATTTAAGGGTTTCGGGTTGCGATATGGGTGTTTTGAGTGGTTTCAAGGGAGGGGCGTCGTCGGCGCTTGTGTGGGGGAGGAACGTCTAGGCGCCGATAGGGATGGGGTTTCGGGAAGGGGTCATGGTGGTGGAGAGGGTGGTCGTGGATGGGAGGTTCCGGTAACTGGGATTTTATTTTTTATTTTTTTAAAAGTTTTTTTTTATTTTTTTTCAGCCAATTAAATATCGACACGTGTCACCTTCTTAACCTGTTATAGGAAGTTAAGTGACCGGCTGGGATCATTTTGAGCGAATGACCCCTAAATTTCGGATTATTTAAAAGTAATCCAAAGTTGGGATTATTTTGAGCGAACGAACAAAAGTTGGGATTATTTTTAACAATTTTTCCTTTATAATTTTTATGTGTATGGAAATGAAGATATAGTTTTGACACGTGTCTTGGATATCGTGAAAAGTCAAATGGGACAAACAAAAATAGGGACAGAGGGAGCATGTATTTTTTTTTTAAAAAAGTAATATTTTGATATAATAAATAATAATAAAATTAATATAATAATGAATATGGACAGAAAATTCCTCGAGAAACCTTCTTCAGTGGCCGGCTTGCATATATAGTACAAAAGGTGGTACTGTTGATAGCAAATAGTTAAGGTCGTATTATTTTGCACACACCGGTAATAGTTGGGGTTATTTAAAGCCAATTTTGTTAAAAAAAAAAAAAGCCAAAGTTCATCTTCAATCTTCAATGGAGAATGCTGAAAGAAAAAATAAATAAAATAAAAAAAAATAAATAAAATAAAAAAAAGAAAAAAAGAAAAAATATAAAGAGAACAATTTTTTTTAATAAATTGTAATATATTAATTGGGCATGGAAAATGACAAAGGAATTTGAATTTTAAATATTAGAGGTTTAAAATATCATTTGAATTTTAAATGAAATTTGAATTTAAGTGGAATTGAGTCTAATTTTTTGCCCAATAAAATATTGCCATGTCAAATCGTATATTAGGCTCACAAACCAGGCTTGTATGTGTGACATTTTTATGGTACATCCGGTGCACCATGCGTATGGTGCACTTGGAAAGAACATTCAGCATATTTTAAAGAACACGGGCGAAAAAAAAAGAATATTATTGACATTTATAAAGAACGCGAGCATTATATGTTCTTCAAGTTTGATCATTATGTTTTTTTATATTATACAATATGTTCTTTAATTTATGTACATAAAAAAATGGTAAATTTAACCACCCGAGTAACCATGAAAAAGAACATGTTCTTTAATGTATTATCATGTTATTTCTTTAAAGACTTTATGTTCTTTGTAATGACATGTTATTTGTCAAACATAAACATATTCTTTTGTCAAACACATGTATGTTCTTTTTCGAACACATTCAACCACCTAAGTAGCCATGAAAAAGAACATGTTCTTTAATGTATTATCATGTATTTTTTGTAAAGACTTTATGTTCTTTGTTATTCCATGTTCTTTGTCAAACACAAACATGTTCTTTTGTTAAACACAGATATGTTCTTTTTCAAACACTGGTATGTTTTTTTTTCAAACACTCATATGTTCTTTACGCTTTTTTTAGTTTTACCGGGTTCACTATGCGCATGATGCACCCAGGTGCACAAACCAAACACTCGTATGTGTAGCCTTCACCGGCTAGGAATGGAGTAAAAGAATTTTCATAGTTAGGGAATAGGGGAAATATTAAGTACAACTCTTTATTTAAATATCAAGTTGATCAATAGCTCATTATTAATCAAATTAGGTTAATAGGTTGCTATTAAGAACTTGACAGGGTCCTCTCGACAAAAATGCTATTATCATAAACTTCCCAACAGTTACCCGAATATCACAACAAACGCCCCTATGAGAGGACAAATTTGCTCAACCCTGTTGATTGATTTATCATACCAACACAGTAACACTACTCTCACTTGCATGCTATAAGGAAAAAAAAAACCAGAAGACATCGGCACATTGATGTACATCAACTCGGAGACCTACTATAATGCATTTATACATGATCTCCAGATTGAGGTTAACAACAGCCTCTATACTAATAAGTGAAACAAAGAGATTTGTTGACACAGAATTATTATAGATGCAAGTCATAATATTTATAAACTTATATATAACTTCAAAGGTGAATAATTCTTAAAACCTTGTACATAACTTCAAGCTTGCATAATAGCTCAAGGAAGCCATAAAGTGAGTTCTTTTTAATTCATTACTGACACAACTGAAATCCTGTTCATCAAATCCTATCCGCACATTCCTCCTCCAAGCCTGTGGACACTGACGCAGTTTCTCAACTTTAAAAAGCTTCATAGGCTGCTATGGTGTTGAATATGCGTTCAAAATTTTCTCTGTAAAAAAATGGGAGAAAATGAATTCTCTTTCCGGCCTCAAATAATAATAACATAATCCTATTGAAAACTTGCAAAAAGTTCACCTGTCCTAAGCAAAAATCAAATTATGATAAAAGTTTTTAACTATAACTAAGTCAGTAAGTTGTGAGCATAGGATAGAAAAGATTCAACATCCATCGCCAAAGGTATTTTGGTAAATTGAACTATAATCATATTATAAGATTAGGATCAATGTGATTCCAGAGGAATAGAGTACTAACAAACAGATATGAAAGCCAAAATTTAAAAATGGGAACTAAAGAGTAGCAGTCAGTCACATTATTCCTCTATTGCCAGATAATGAAAGGCACAAACCTAAGATGACAGTTATCTATCCTGGATATTTAATTTTTTTTTTTAAAAAAAATAGCTATACAAAAGTGCTACTGTATTCTTTGAAGGGTTTCTTTGAACATAGATTTTAGGATATTGATTAGCATTTACGAAATTTCACAAAACAGAATTACGAGGGAAATCTATAATTATGTGATGTATACAGTAAATAAATGTTTAGTATTTCTACTTTGAGAAATACTTCACATAATTTTTAAGAGCTATGTAAACAGATTCTGTTTTGCATATCGAATAATCAAGGATAGAGGAGAGTACATAGGTACATGTCCTCTACTAAAAACTGGAACCTGACAAAAATTTTCGAAGTTTGAACATGACCCAAAATTAGGGCTGGCAAAAGCTGACGCGACCCGATAACCTGACACGAACCCGACCTTAAAATAGCGGGCTAGGGTTGAGATTTTCGACCTGAAAACTTAAATGGGTCGACACGAACCCAACCTGAAATTAAAATGGGTTAGGTTAAGGTTGAAAATTCTAACCCAAAAATGACCCATATAACCCGAAAAACCTATTGGGTCGAAATCAGGTCGGGTTAACCCGAACCTGACCTGAATAACCCGAAAACAAATCAGGAAAAATAATAACATTTTAAAAAAACTCTAAAGTAACCAACCCATGCCCAAAATCATGTTCCTTGTAAAAAGTAAAACCCTAAGGATCACTTGTATTAGATGTAGCCGACTAGCCGCTGCTCCATACCTCTCTCTCATCTGCTCTCACTGTTCTTCAAGGGCTTCAAAGTTCAATCTCCTAAGGTAAATAAACAACAATTTTCTCTCTCTTCAACTCAAAAAATCAATTCCTAAAATCCTTTGCAAGTTGCAAGTGCTCCTCCTTAGCGGACATCAAGCTTCAAGTTGCAAGTGCTCAAACTTCAAGTGCTCCTCCCCTTCATTGGATACTGCTTGTTGTTTTTACTAATTTTGAATTTTATTATACGTTATTGTATGTATTGTTTTACTTTTAGATTTTTGTTGTTGTTCATGTTAAAGTACAAGTTTAATGCACTTATAATTCTGTTATTAATTTCTATTGTTGTTGTTTTGTTGATATAATTTATACGGTTTACATAATTTGTATAGTCTTATTCATATAATCTATACTGTTCACCTGATTTATACGGTTTACCTAATTGAAGAACTGAATCTAACATAAGATTATTATTAATTTTTTTTTATTTTTTTTTGACAAAATATCAGATTAATATTTGAAGAAAAAATCTGGTCAATTTCAGGTTAAAGCAACCAGATATAAACCCAAAAAAAACAAAAAAAAAAAAAAAAGGTCATATAAGGTCAATATCAAGTTCAGTTTGGGATTTTCAACCCGAAAAGTTAAATGGATCAGGTTCGGGTTAGGGGGTAGCTGACCCGAAATCAGTTGATCTGCACACGAACCCGACCCGACCTGATCCATTTGCTAGCCCTGCCCAAAATGTAGGGCCAACAAGCCAAAACAAAAATCATGGGTTAGTACAATGCCCTAATAAAGTAAGCTTCTCTTTGCAACTTTCATCAACTGAGTTGAGATAGAGCCTCTATAAATAACTGAACAAATGTCCCAAACTTCATTACTTCTCATTCATGCCAAACCAAAGGGTGGCTTATTATTGTGGATGACAAAAAGTTTAGTAGGTTAAAATCTTGGGATCTCTAAGATCGAATCTCACATGCATCTCTTGCTTTGTGGTTCCCTATATACTTCATATACGATGGCTTAATATTTATGACACCATTCGATTTAAGCAATAAAAAATAAAAAAAGGTCAAAGTGCAAATTACAGATAACTGGATGCTGAGTCAGATGGTTTAGCCCGCACAACACTTTTGGGGCTAGGATGCTATGTTGCTATGCTTGAAAAGCACAGATCAGGCCAGGCCACATGAGGGATACTTGTCTTAAAGCTCATCCTGGATTGATCACCAAAAGCTCCATAAATGTGTCCTCTCTTAGAAGAGTTAGGACACCTATGTTCAAACTCAAGCCTACATTCTCTTAGTATATTTTATTTATCTTGATTTGGTGGCACCAGTTTTCAGATCTAGGGTTTTCGAAACCTTAACAAAGATTCTCAGACCATTTTGATTTCATGATAAATACATTTTTCTCATGGAAGGTCTGAACCACATCCCATGTTCACATCCAGTTAGGGTCAGGTTGATACAGGTCAGCTGAAGTAAAAGCTGAGTCTGAACATCACAGCTGAAAGCTGTCCCGATTCCATTTCTATGTCTTGCCAGGAAAGACTAAAAAGCCTAAAATGCATTATTAACCAAGTATGACAAAAATTACGTACTAGAAGAAAGCATCACTTACTTGATTCATTCCAGTTTGCATTGCAGGTGAATAGTTCCTAGAGTTCTGTTCATCTGGCATCTGCGAAAATCTTTGGTTTTCTGCTTGAGGTGCATATTCTGGACCATAATTTATACTTGCTCCCTGGGAAGAAGTACAACTGGGTCCTTGACCATATCGTCCAGCCTCACTTTGTTCAAAAGATCCAACCCCAGTTTGTCCATCAGCTCCTATTGCTGGAGACGGAGGAGCGTAGTTCCTACCATCATTAGAATATTCCATTGGTCTTTGGGGTGTGTAGCCGCCATGGTTACTAGGGTAGTTCCTCATCTGTCCTTGGGGATGGTTATAACCATGTTCTCCTGGGTAATTGCTGCTCTGTCCATGTGGGACAGGACTCACAGGAGTACCATGGTCCCTGGGGAAATTTTGCGTCTGATGCTGATGGGTATAACTATGGTTGTAGTTTTCCTGATGTGGAGGCACATAACTGTTTCCACCACCCTGCTGAGGAGGCACATAAGTGTTTCCAGCACCCTGCTGAGGAGGCACATAAGTGTTTCTGCCTCCCTGATGAGGAGGCATGTAAGTGTTTCCACCACCCTGATAACCATCCCTTCCTTGCTCAGGATAATTTGTCCTATTTGGCGGGTAGCCCATCCCTCCCTGACGAGGAGTGTTTTGGCGCTCTAGATTACCACCCTGTGGCATATAGCCTCTCCCTTCTCCAGGCATTGGATTATTCATTGGCCTTTGTTCATTTGGTCTATGTCTCTTTACTCTGCCGTACTGAACTGGAGGTGGTCTAGGTATGATGGTTCCATTAATGTACTTATCTCCTGTACATTGTAGTGGGAAATTCAAAACAAAACATCAGTAAGTAGGCATAACATTAAGCCATGCAGGATACACTGAAACTAAAGCTATAGAAACAACAGTGGGAAAAACTTGACAACATAAATGTGAGAAATGACCAACAAATATCCCCAGCTTCAATTTGCTTAAAAGTGACTGCATATAGAAGCATAAGTTGCTTTTACCTCCATATTCCTTGTTCACTGGGTCTATGTATGAATCTGGCAATACGAAAATAACTCCAGGCATACCTGCAGAAAAGTTCATCTATTAAGGAAACATTATAGTTTGGCAATTAGAATAATTTATTTAAGCACAATATTACCCTCAAATTTCTGTGATGTCTCTTCATCCATCTCAGCTTGAAAACCAGTGTAAGTAGTGGTGCTACATGCATACATTCTCTTCTTTGCCTCTTCAACACTGATAATGTTGAGAAAGAACTACATATTAATCCAAGAACAACACATATGACTCTAGTGCTTGATTGAAACAAGCATGATAGAAATAGAACAGGCTAAAATGCTTATTAAGAACAGATTAGGAAGAAGAGACTGTATTTTATTATAGAGAGAGAGAAAGAGGTCACTGAATTTCTGATCAAATGGACAGCTTAAGTGGGTTAAGGGATTCATTACAATACACTGGAGTGAATTGCAAGAACAAATAGCTAATATGTATTTGTTGTGAGATAATCTTGTTGCAATATAGATGCAATTGTTCCCCTCATACCAAGCACAAGAAACTTTTTACCCCACTTTTGTTTTGTTTATCCCAAATCTTACATAAACTAACTTCCCTGGAATCTCTCCCTTAAATTAGTCCCCTAGTATCCATTGCTGCAATACAATTATTCTTTGTAATGAATACACACATGTTAGGCCTGGCCTATAAAGTTTAGTACAATTTTCATAATAAAGGAATGAACAAAACCAGTGATCCACCTGGCCATCGGGGAAGTCCGAACTAGTTCTTAGTTCAAAGAGGGAGAGTTGCTACAATTTTTTATTTTATTTTATTTTTTTTATTTTATTTTTTTTGAGGGAGAGAGTTGCTACAATTAGTACTTCCATGTCAAGATAAGACCATGATTCCCCTTTATTGTGCTTTTTCTTATCTATATTTCCTATTTGTGGCTGTAATATTTGTAGAATAACTAGAATTCAAAATCTATTTGGTTAATGTCATCAATAAACCATAACATTTTGCCAATACCAAGGGTTACTAGTAGCAATCTAATGACATTAATGCATAATCAGCTTCTTCCCCCTCTCCCCCTACCAAAACTCCCTTGCAACAGACCCTACAACCATAAATCCATAACCACTCTACCTATGGAGCCCCAGCCGCCAAAATCACGACACCTCTACTAATAAACCACTGCCACAAATTAGTACCATCAAACCTCCCTCCAAATACAACCTCACACCAGCACCACCTACCTCCAGATTGAGCAATATGTCTCCCAGACCACACCATCAACCTGCCTAGTCAATCGTCACCACTTCGCCATAGTCACACCACTTACCCTCCTCATCCCGGACCATCTCCGTACACCCTAGCTGCCAACACAACCGCCCCATCAACATGCCTAGCCAACCGCCACCACCTTGCCATATTCACACCCACTACCCAGCAATTACATCCCACCTACAAATTAAACTGACATTTACCAATTACAACTAATTTTACTAATTGCAACTTCTTCGTATTAATTTTTGTCGATTTTTAATTGAAGTTACTGAATCTTTTCAATTAAAATTGATTTTTTTTTTCTTTTTACTTATTTTTTTAGTAAGGTGGGAAGAACACAGAACAGGGCATAAACTCTGAATGAAAATGAGAAAATACTTCCCTCAACCAAATGAAGCCTAATTCATTGAACTTATAATATAAAATAAATAAATAAATAAATAAATAAAACAATAACCCCTCATTTTCAATCAATTAAACCATGAATAAATTCAGATTCAAAAAACAAACAAACAAATAATTCGAGAAGCAAAAAACGAATACCTTCCTACAACTTTAGCCAAAGTTTGAACATAAGTTTCAACCATTTCTTGAGGAGAAGGTCGTTGTTGAGGATCCTTTCCAAAGTCCATAACAATAAGCCAGTGTTTGTAATCACAACCCTCGAATAAAATTGTATCGGGATCGATCTTTTCGACATCGTTGAACGATCTCGCGGGAGAGAGATAGAAGTGGGTAGAGTGGAAGAAACGACGGAAGAATGAAGGGGAGGTAGAAGATGGTGTAGAAGAGGAGAAAAGGGGGATTTGGAGGAGGAGAGAGGAGAGAGAATTTGAGGTGGTTGAGAGGTTTCGATGAGTGGCGAGGAAGGTGGAGGACAGAGAGAGTGCTCGGCGGAGACGAATGGCGTTGGTCGCCATTAGAGGAGGACGAAGAAGAGAGTAGAGAGTTGGAGAATGAAGGGTTTTAGGAGAAGTGATAGCTGAGATAGAAGGGTTTTAGGAAATTTTGTTAATATTACCTCAAAAACAAAGGGTTTGTGAATTACTACCCTAAAAAAAAGTTGTTAATTACTACTCTAAAAGTGATTAATTTCAAGTGATTACTACCCTTTTTCCTAATCAGGCGATTAATCTCTTAAATATATTATTATACGGCTAATTTATAATTAGTTACTTTTAAACCTTAATTAACTAATTAGACCCTAGAACCACCTCCACACCACCATTGCACCACCACCGAACCTACCTCCTCCAACTCCCCACCATGACAACACCCCTTTCTCGGTCCCCACCCTAAAACCACCATCCGCCCACCCTTAAACCACCTCCCTTTCATTAAACCCTCCCTCCCCACCCGCGGCGGCCCTGATTCCCTTCCCCTTGCCGGAAAACCTTGCTCGACCTTCCCTAATCTGCCTCCACCCCCTTTCCCCATTAATCACCACCCTTAGGGTTTCAATTTTAGGGTTTTAATTTTGGGACTTTAAGGGTGGTGATTAACGGACTAAGGAGGTGGAGGAGGGTTAGGGAGGGCCAGTCGGGTTCTTCGGCGAGGGAGAGAGGGTTAGGGCCGCCGGTGGGTGGGGAGGGGGGATTTTTCAAGGGTATGAGGGATGGTTGGGGGTTTAGAGGTAGTGCAATGGGTGGTTTAGAGGTGGGGTGGATGCCGGGGTGGGGGTAGGCTGCTTATCAGCTCGCCGACAAGGGGGTGATGGGGTAAGGGGCTGCCGGAGATGGTGGGGATGGGGTAAGGGGTCTGTCGGAGGTGGTGCAGTGGTGGTGTTAGGGTCTATTTAATTAATCATGGCTTAAAAACAATTAATTACAATTTTGCTAGACAATGATGTCACTAAGAGCTTAAATTACCTAATTAGGGTTTGATTAGGGAAAAGGTAGCAATCACCTGAATTAATCAGTTTTAGGGGTAGTAATTAACAACTTTTTTTTGTAAGGGTAGTAATTTACAAAGCCTCTATTTTTGAGGTAGTAATTAACAAAATTTCCTTTTGTTTACATTAGGGAGTATGAGTTAATCGTGTTGATGGACAAAAAACATCGATTAAGGGGCATTTTGGTAATATTTGCAAAAAGAGAAGGGTGATTAGGTATATTTGGGAAAAAATACAAGTTGATACCAATATCAACAAAACTTGTTAATATAAGGGTGGTGTGGTCTTTTCCCGTGTTAAATGAGGGGCAAATTAGTACTCTCTCATGTTTCTTGGCAATTCTTGTAAGTCGTACCCCGTTTTCAAAGATATGGACGTTAACAGAAAGATGTAACTGCGTGAGTTCAAACCTTGATCTCAAACCCTAGATTGCAATTGCAATTATAGTGGTGGTAAAAGGGAGAAACCTTATTCTGCCGTCACCTAACCGGTATAGCTTGTACTGAGGATCCATTCCTAATATATACCGGTCAAATCATTGCCGGCAAATCGAAGGGGAATGGACTAACGGTGCTGGATTATGCTGGAGACAACATCACAACAGGTGGTTTGATTTCTTAAAGGTACTTGAACTTATTGAAAATGAAAATTGTGCTCTAATATGGTTGGGATTATTATCTAATGGATTATTGGGTTGAATAATGTATCATATTATATATGTGGATGCATTTAGAAGTGATGCATTTGTGCGATTTGTATGGAACTGAAATTGTAGTTCTGCAATAAGGATAACAGATTTATGCATTTTGTCATGAATATAATTTAGATTATGCTTGTGTTCATTGTACTTAATTCTGCTAGTATTGAGTTATTTGTTTGAACTAGTAATTACTTATTATCTCATTTATTAATTGTTGGATTCGTAAATTGTTGTTGTCTGATTTTATAATGTTTTAATTTAGCACTAGCACTAAGATATGGATGGACGGAGATGTTTAAAGTTGAAGTGGAGCACGGAGTCATTAGTGAAAGGATCCAACTCACGAGCTGAAAATCTGAAATTTTGTTGATGGTCAACCAATGCCACTTGGAATTCGAGTGGAATCCTCTCCGATTTCTCTCTCTAAGTTATGGTTACTCTCTCCTCTTACCCAGAATTGCAGACAATAAGAAATAGACGACGTTAAATTATCCATTAACTAAAGTCTTAAAATGGAATTGGCACAAGAAAGGCAAACAACAAAATCCAAATGAGCAGTAGTAAATGAATAAATTCCAAAAAACAAGGTTTTATTTTCCAAAATGCCTTGTTAATATAGGATATCAATGGGGGATAGCTCTAAATTTGGAGCGTGAATGGACTTAACACCATTTTGCTCGTTGTTACCTCATGTAAGCAACATCTATTTTTTGTCAAAATAAAAAAAAAATAAAAAAAAATCTTCTACTAAATCTTAAACTAGCTAGTAGCCCGAACGTTGCCCTAGTTTGCTATTGTTGGGGATTTTTTTTTTTTTTTTTTTTTTTTTTTTTTTTTTTTTTGTGGTTGATATTTAAAAAGTCACAAGAGTGGTGAGAATTGATCTCAAAATCATCTGGAATCGAGAAGGGAGGTCTAACCACTTGAGTTATCTCTTACTCTCAGGTTGTTACTGTTGTAGACGTGCAATAGATATTTTTTTTCAAAGGCTTTTCAAAACTAAAATTGTCATTGTTGTTTAGGGTAAAAATACCCTGTCCACATGGCCCTATAGCATGCCGACACGTGTCAGCCTCAGAGAGGTCCTAGGGGATCCAATCCTCTACTAACACGTGACACTTTAACCCTAAAAGGGGAACTGATCCCTTCCACTATAAATAGAGGAAAATCCTCATTTATTACACATTCATAAATATACACACCAAACCCGAGCAATATCAATTGCAGAATTCTCTCGGAATCTGAGAGAAAAACCTTTACGTTCCGCACTTTTATACATCAAGAAACATTCTAACTTGATCGTCGGAGGCGGAACTCCACCCAACCGGAGTTTTCGTGGTTTGCAGGTACAGACGGTCGACGAGCATTCTTGGAATTGTAACTCTCCCGAGGGACTCCAAAAACCCCGAAACATTTGGCGCCGTATGTGGGGAGAGTGCTTCCTAGATGGCATCAAAGTCTGTACCGCCTGTTGAAGGCAAACGACCTATGGCCGAAACTGAGGTCCACACGGACCAAGATAGTGGTGACGACTTTGAGGTTGACACCTACGTGGCCCCAGACGGGTCATTTAAAATGAGACGCACCCGTTCCAAGGAAACAAAGGAACGGGGCGAAGACAAAGCTGGTCCTAGCAGCCCAACCGCTAAGCCGGCTGGGCGACCCCAGGCGGCGGAGGGTGTAGCCCCCGTAACTAGAGACGAACTCATGACATTCATGACGAGTTTCAAAGTGGAAATCAAGGACCTAATAAATAAGTCAACTGGCACCAACAAGGGTCAGTCGGCCAAGAAGCATTCTCCTTCTAGGAAGAAGCATGTGAAAGATCGTGTGCCTACGCCACACCGTAAACCAAAGGGGGTGGACCGGCCCATGATCGACCTGTTCAAACTTCGTTTGCCTGAATCAGGGCAATGGAAGGCCATCCGACAAGTACAACGGATGGGTCAAAAAGGACTAACTCAGATGCCCGGATGTTAATCCAGCAGAAGAGAAGTCAACAATTGTCTGAGTCGGCCTCAACGTCGACTTACCTAGACAGTTTCCGGAATACTTCAATGAAGTATTCGGAAAAAAACCAAGAGAGTCAGTCGCGCAGCATGTCTGCACATACTGGCCCTTAGATTATCCAGCCGGCTCCGTATGTGCCCCAACAACCATACATGTCGTATGGATCACCAAACATGCAGCCGGCCCTCTTTGGGGGTCAGGCGGCACAAAATGTCCAGCCCATGGACTGGCAGCTCCGACTGCGAAACCTTGGGGAACAGCCGTTGGCGTTCTCTAGGGAGATAACCGAGGGGGATCAGCTGGCCAAGGTTAAGAACGTGTTGGTTGGTACCTATGACGGTACCACCAACCCGGAAGACCACTTAATGGCTTACACCAACCTTATGTACTTACAGGGGTTGGATGATGTCGCCTGGTGCCGATGCTTCTCGGCAACATTGAAGGGCATAGCCCAACGATGGTTTGGCAATCTACCAGCCGGGTGCATCAACAACTTCAAGACGCTTGCATAATTGTTCGCGTCCAACTTCTCTATGAACATCCCTGCCAAAAAGACAAGTCTTGACTTGGGGGCTATTCAGTAGGGAGATAGGGAAGGACTAAGGTCCTATGTCAGGCGGTTCAATCTGATGAGAATTATGGTCCAAGGGCTGTCTGACGAAGTTGCCTATACAGACTTCTTCAATGGTCTGAAGGACGGGTCGACCATTAAGTTCGACCTGGTCAGAAAGAGGGTTGCTACCCTCCAAGAGGCATTAATGGAAGCAGAAGCCTACATACAGGCGACGGAGCTTTGTGCCATCAAGCAGCCGTCGGATCCTAAAAAGTCCGACAAAAATGAGAGCCGGTCTGCTCAGCCGGCTAAAGAAGAAGAAAGCAAGAAAAGAAAAGAAATCTGGGTGGCGGACCATTCTGGTCAGCTGTCCTAGAAAAAAAAAGAGAGTTGAAGCCGTACGTCCCTAAGTATGAGTTCAACAAGGACTGCTCCTCCATCCTCATGGAGATAAAAGATCGGTTGACCATTGAAAAACCGGCTGCTATGAAAAGTCTCATAAAAAACCAGGACAAGAGCAAGTACTGTTAGTTCCATGAGGATATTGGCCATGACACCAATGGCTGTTATAGCCTCAGGCGGTTACTGGACCGTCTTGCTGATGAGGGGGCTTTGAAGTCCTATATGCTGAAGTCCAAGGGTAATCCCAAAACAAACAAAGGAAATCTGTTCAAGAAGCCTAACAACCTTACTATAAGGTCTGACACTAATGAAGAGGTGATCTTTACTATAGCAGGCGGCTTCGCGGGAGGGGGTCCTACCATCCGGGGCACTAAGGACAACATCAGAAAGTTGGAGTTCAACTCAGTGGATGAGGGCCAGGCGTCAAAAGACACCTTCCCTGAGGTCATCATCTCTGAGAAGGACCCGGGCAAGGTCAGGCGGCTTCATGATGACCCTCTAGTCATCGAATGCAAGGTTTCCAACCAATGAGTGGGCCAGATCCTTATTGATACCGGAAGCTCGTCTGACCTTATCAGCTACAGGTGCTTGGCAAAGCTCAAGTACAAGCCTAGCAGCATGCACGAAGTCTCTCACCCCTTAGTTGGTTTTGGGTGAGGGGTAGTGCATCCGGTGGGGAGGATTGACCTACCTATCCGGCTAGGAGAAAAGGGGGAGGGACGACATATGGTCGTCAAGTTCTTGGTGGTCGAGGAATTGACCGCCTATAATCTGATTTTGGGCCGTCCAACCCTCAACGAGTCCAAGGCAGTCATCATCCCATCCCTCATGCTGATCAAATTTGAGAGGGATGATGGGTCAGTGGGTTCCCTGAATGGGGATCAAAAGACGGCAAGGGAGTGTTATCTCTCAAACGTCAAGCCTACTATGGCCACAGCCGACCAAGGCGAGGAGCCCAACAACCTTGATGACTTCAAGGAAGCCGCGCTTTCTCCATAAGCAGCCGGCAAAAAGAGAAAGGCGGACCACCCGGTGGCCGTAAAAAAAAAGAAGCAATAGCAATCACTGATCGGGGAGCGGTCAGATGATCTCCGTCCCTAGCCGGTTAATGAAAATATTGATATTGTTCTAGATGACAGCCGTCCGGAACGAACCATTAAAGTGGGGACGGTTGCTTTTAACAAGTTGGGTGCAGATTTGCACCAACTGCTGAAGGAATTCAAAGACATTTTTGCCTTTGAAGTAGAAGAGATGCCAGGCGTCAGCCCATATCTTACTGTCCATAAACTCGTCGTGGATCCAAAAAAGAAGCCAGTTAGGAAAAAGAAAAGGAACCACGGCGAGGAAAGATCTCAAGCGGTAGCCGCCGAGGTCAAGAAGTTGCTAGATGCTGGGTTCATTCGGTAATGCTACTACCCGTATTGGGTAGCAAACATTGTCCTTGTTAAAAAGTCGAATGGCACCTGGCGGATGTGTGTTGATTACACAGATTTGAACAAGGCATGTCCAAAGGATAGCTATCCACTTCCAAAGATCGACAGTCTGGTCGACTCTACAGCCGGTCATGCCTTGATGAGCTTCATGGACGCCTATTCAGGCTTCCACCAGATACCCTTGTGGAAGAAAGATTAAGAGAAAGACGACATTCGTCACTGATCAAGGGTTATTCAGTCATACGGTGATGCCGTTGGGCTGAAAAATGTGCCTGCTACCTTCTAGAGAATGATTAATACGGTATTCATTAATCAAATTGGGAGGATTGTAGAGGCGTACATTGATGACATGATAGTCAAATCTAAGCTACATACGGATCACCTTGTTGACCTCCGAGAAACCTTCACCACCCTCAGGCGGAATAAGGTCATGCTTAATCCTAAAAAGTGTGTCTTTGGTGTTGAGTCTGGGAAGTTTCTCGGATTTTTGATTGATCAAAGGGGGATAGAGGCCTACCCGAAAAAGGTACAGGCAGTAATTGACATGAAGTCACCTCGCACTGTCAAGGAAGTACAAAAACTTACCGGTTGTCTGGCGGCATTGTGGAGATTCCTCAGTCGGTCAGGCGACAAGTGCCTCTACTTCTTCCAGGTAATCAAGAAGAAGACTAGATTCGAATGGGGGGAAAATGCTGAGGCGGCATTCTAGAAATTGAAAGAGCACTTCCACTCGTTTCCACGGCTGGTCAGCCCTCTAGCAGGAGAGGTTCTCTATATGTACTTGGCCGTCTCAGATCATGCCCTCAATGTCATTCTCCTAGCTGAGAAAGACGACATTCAGCTCCCGGTCTATTTCATTAGCCATGTTCTTTGAAATGCTGAGCTGCGGTACCCCTTGGTTGAAAAATTGGGCCTTGCCTTGTTCATGGCAATCAAGAAGTTGAAACCATACTTCTTGGCACATCTGGTGGTGGTCTACACAGACCAACCCCTCAAGCGGCCTATGAAAACCTTGGAGTCATCCGACAGAATGCTCAAGTGGGCTATTGAAATGCAAAGTCTTGAAATCACCTTCGAATCAAGAAAGGCAGTGAAAGGTCAGGCATTCGCCGACTTCATTGTGGAAATGACAAGGCCGGCTCAGCCGGACAATGTTGATCAGGTCTGATAGGTTTATGTAGACGGGAGCGTTACTATGAACAGCTCTGGTGCAGGCGTAAACTGCAAGTCTCCAGAAGGGGACCAGTATGAATATGCACTACGGTTCAAGTTCCAAGCCTCGAATAATGTGGCGAAATATGAGGCCCTGCTAGCCGGTTACCGCATGTGTAAGGCGGCAGGGGTAAGAAAAGTTGACGCCTACTCTGATTCTCAGTTGATCATTAGCCAATACCATGGTGACTACGAGGCCACCCATCCGGCTATGATCAAATATCTGCATGCGGTCAAAGACGAGGCCGGGACACTTGACGAATTTCATCTAAGTCAGGTGCCTAGGTAAGAGAATAATCAGGCGGATGCACTATCTAAGTTGACATCATCCGCCTCTTGTGATGCGCCTAGGTTAGTCTTTTGGGAAGTCATGGAAAAAAGAAGCATTGAACATGATCCCATTGGATTTTTTGACCAAAGCTCTACCTGGATGAATGCCATCCGGGCTTATTTGGAAGACGACACTTTGCTAGACGCCCTTCAGAAGCGGCTGCATTGAAAAAGCGAGCCTCAAGTTTTGAGATCTATAAGGGAGAACTCTTCAGGAAGGGTTACCTCCAGCCGCTGCTGAAATGTGTTACCCCAGAAAGGGGGAAAGAAGTTCTAGAGGATCTGCACTCGGGCTTTTGTGCATCACATATCGGCGGCAGAACTCTAGCGAAACGGGCCAGGCGGCAAGGCTACTTTTGGCCCACAATTGAGGCAGACGCCATGGAAATGGTGAAGAAGTGCGATAAGTGTCAAAGATTTGGCCGGCTCAAACACCGTCCGGCTACTGATTTGACGGCTATCTACAGCCCAGTTCCATTTGCAAAATGGGCATGGACATCTTGGATCCATATACTCCTACTACAGGCGGACGGAGGTATATCTTGGTGGCTTTAGATTACTTCACCAAATGGGTTGAGGCAGAGGTGGTCAAGGGCATTAAGACAAAGGATGTCATCTCTTTCATCCAGAGAAACATCATCACCCGGTTTGGGGTACCTATGTCTATGGTCTTTGACAATGGCCCTCAGTTTGAAACGCCTACCTTCAAGAGCTAGTTGGGAGATCAGGGGATCTCACACTGTTTTGCATTAGTCGGCCATCCTCAAGCAAACGGCCAAGTTGAAGCCTTCAACAAGCTCATCTCAGACGGCATTAAGAAGAAAATTGAAAGGGCTGGCGGTCTATGGGCAGATGAGTTGCCTCATGTCTTATGGGCCATCAGACAACTGAAAAAAGGGCAATCGGTGAAACCCCGTTTCTCATGACATACGGCACTGAAGCCGTCCTGCCTATCGAACTTTATGATCCAACGCTTCGAATCATGCTCTATGATGAAGAGGCAAATTGGGAGGCCATGCGTCTAGCATTGGATTCACTCCTGGAGCGCAGGGGCAATGCCGCCTTGTGTCGTGAGATATACCGTCTGAGAATGACGAGGGCCTACAATAGAAGAGTACACAAACGACCCTTAAAAGTGGGGGACTTTGTATTACGAAAAATGGAGGCAACCATTAGGCTAATGAGTTAGGAAAGTTAACCCCTAATTGGGAGGGTCCCTACCGGATTTTTGAAGAAGTTAGAGGCGGCACCTACCGCCTGGAAACTCCAGACGGCAGGGAGCTAGCTAGAACTTGGAATGTAGATAACTTGAAAAAGTAATATTTCTAAGGACTTGTAAATCTTTGTAAATAGAGTATATTAATGAAAGAATGCTTTATTTTCATTGTCTTTTGTACAAAGTCCCATTTGTGCAGTGCACAACCGGGCAACTCCTCTAAACTAAGTAGACGTAGGCTAAGTATCAAACTTAGCTATTCATAAGGCCAATGGCCGGATACATATTAAACCGCCTGCTCCAACATGAGCAGGCAACCGGCGACGCCCATCTGGGTGAATTCGTCGAAGAGAGCATCTCTCATTTGGGTGGTATATTGTTCTATAAATCATAACTCAAGCGGCTTTAACCGACTGTCTAGGTTAAAGATAACTCATGGTCGTTTGAATGATCAATTGAAACTATGATACAACCGGTCGTTGCTTCAAAGCAACATAGACGGTAACTCAAATCTTGGTCAAATGTAACCGTTCTTTGCCCAAAAGCACTACAACTGGTTACAAACCCAAATTAAGTAAGGTTAAAACCTTAGAAATTAATTCACAACTGGTCTATGATGCATACGCCCGGCCATTGGCCGCCTGCATCCCAACAGCTGACAATGACGGATACCCAAAAGGTAACTGGCAGACGGTTAGAAGAATAATCCAGGTTGGCCCTAGCCGGCACCGTCTGCTAATCCAACTTAAAATAATTATACTTCCTTAGATACGGTCAATGACCGCCTATCTATCCGTCCGGATGCTTTTTTGGATGGCTGCCTGCTTAGAGTTGGGTATATTAAGCAAACAACCGTCTAGGGGCAGGCAGAGCCAATGCATCCGGCATACCGCACGTACCGAATCAAATTGCAAAAAGAAAAGATTTGTACGAGCAAAAATTAAAGCAAATAACATCAAAGGAAAAACCGACTTAGTTGGCAAAATATATTGATAAGAAATGATTGTCAGCCGGACCTATGCCCGGGGAAGGAGATACATCTAAAGTACACGGCTCGCAGGCCGGAAGTAGAAAAAAGAAACAAATCAGGTTACTGCTGCTGCTGCTGACGCTGAGACGGCTGACCCTGGCCGGAAGGAGCAGCGTCTTGAGTTTTCTGGGCTTGAGCTTTGTTAGCCCCACCCGGCACTTGATCTTCCGTCTGCTCCTCTTCTTCCTCCTCGGCAATGCCGGCCCATTCTTTAAAGGGAGTTGGCTTCTCTGTTCCGAGAACCTGGGCATCGAACACCTCAGTGGCATACTTGTGCCGCAGGTCAAAGAAAGCCAAGTCGGTGTCCGGATGGATCATAGACCAGGCCATCTTCATGCGCTCTTCACAGTCGCGCTCATTCTCGGCAATCAGCCGGTTTTGCTCAGCCGCCAGCTTCCCCTTATGGTCCGCCTGGGTCTGGGCCAACTCATTCTTCAGGCGGTTGACCTCTGACCGCAGCTCAACATTTTCCTTGTCACCCTCCCACAATGCTTTGACATCAGCTTGGAGGTTTTTGACTTGAAGTTCAAAGTCGGCTGCTTTCTTGTTGGCCGTGTCAGCAGCAGCCGTGAGCTCCTTGATTAGGTCCTCCTGTTTCATCTCTCGGCTTTTAGTTTGGATTTCATACATAAGGGTGTTATATTGGGTAACATCAATAAGGTTGGCTGCCCTTCTATTGGCATCACTTACATCCTCTTGCTTCTTGCGCAAGGGGACCTTCATGCCGTCCACCCTTAGCATCACCTGCACAATCAGCCGAAAAAGGGGTTAGTCTTTTAATTATGCTACAACCAGCAAAAGAATAAAGTGGCACAAAAGCACCCCAACCGGTCAATCACCTCAGCGAGCAGTGAGTTGATGCGGTCTATGTTGACCTGGTGCACGCCCGACACCGTGATAAGTGTCATTTATGTCACTATCTTTTAGGAGTTTCTAGTTAGTTTTTCATTGTTTTGATATCTTTTTACTTGGTTTTAAAAAGGTTTTATTTCATTTGCCGTGTTTGCATGTGAAATGTCATTGTTGATCAATTTTGGCTTTTCTTGCATATTTTTGGTTGCTTCTTGCATTAGATTTTTATTGGTTTATTCTTATGTTTAGGAACACTTGGATAAGTTCATTGCTCAAGATTGAAGAATGTGCACTTGATTTGCAAAGATCGAACTTCAAACGCCTATATCTTTTGATATACAATATATTTCTAAGTGATTTTAACTGGAAATGAAAGATTATCTCAAGATCTTTCCAACGACTGGTCACATGCCTTATTTTGACGAGTAACAAAGAAGTTATGGTCTTCTGAAACGAATCTGCTTCTAACAGGAAATTCTGCACGCCCGTGCTAAATGTTGCATGACCGTGCTGATTGTGCACGACTGTGCCAAATGTGGCACGTTCGTGCAGGACTCTATTTTAGCTTTTTGACTTTTCTGCTTAGTCTGCACGTCTGTGCCAACTTCGGCACGCCCGTGCAGACCTGTATCCGGGTCTTTTTCTTGTTATCTCCGTCCTTTCTATTTGGGGTTGTATAAATACCCCTTGGCTTCATTTGTAAAAGGAGAGATATTTCATTCTAAAATTTTAGTATTTTAGGGTTTTAGAGAGAGAAACTCTCAAATTTTAGAGAGAGAAAGTGAAAAAAACAATGGTATTCATGGATTTTGGATAATCAAATGAGGAATTTGATGATTTAAAGATCTTCATTTCTTATCAATGAGCATTTCTTTCTATCTCTTCTCTTTATGCTTTCTTTAATTGCTTTGTTTATCATGTTTGAGTAGTTTTCCTTCTACTAGGTGTTAAGTGAAGCTTTGTAATGACTAATTGAGTTATTTGAGATAAATTTAATGATAATTGTGTGATTAAATTGATTGAATTGATGATGGCATGTTGTTTGTTTTAGATTGGATTGATCTCCCATGATAGCAAACTTAATTGCATATTTGTTCTAGTTTACCGTTCCTTGTGGTTCGACTCCGAACTTACCACTAGACTTGTTTAGGAGTTAGTTTTAGGATTTATAAATTTGTTTGATCGTAGGGAGGTTATCCAACGACCTAATTTCCCCGCGTTCACACCGCCTTCTTCTCGGACCGGGTGAGGGTCCTCAGCATCCTCTTGGCATAATTTTGGAGGTCCGACTAACGAGAAGAGGCATATGCATCAATAGATTTATCGGTTAAGTATTGAGCATAGGCGGCACCTATATTCTGTCGGCTGCCTGAAGAATCCCCTGATTGGGTAGCTTGGTACATGACTCGCATAGGCCTAAGCGGCCAGGGGGGATCAAAGGTGAGAGTCGTTGCTTGATTTTCAGGCTGAGGGGTCATCCCACCCCCAGCCGCATTGGAGCCGGACGCTACAGCAAGCACCTGGCTTGACGGAATTTCGGGCTCCCTCGTTCCAACCTCAACCGGCCCTGTGCTTAGGCCAAGGTCTTTCAGGCTTTTTCCTGCTGAGGTAGGCCTCTCAGGCACAGGCGGCCTTCCGGTAGAGGCAGGGGCAGCCGGAACCCTTCTTGATTTTGAAGCAGGCTGGGAGGGCTCCTCTCCCGGTCTCTTCAGCATCTGTCTTAAAGAACGAGGAACATTCTTGCTCCCCGTCTGAAAAAGAAAACCAAACAGCCGGTTAATATCAAAATTAGCTTCAAACCATACAAACGGTAAAGGAGCTCAGCCGGCGCTTACCCCATCATCTTTGGCCGCCAGTTGGGCCCTCTTTTTCTACAACTGATCGTTCCGGATCTCTGTAGCAGATTTAGCCAGTGTCTTTTCAAGAGGCACCATCTCTAATCCTTTCTTTTCAAGGAAGAAAAAATCAAAAAGTTAAAACCCATTCAAGTATGATACAGACGACATAAAGTGCTGGTAAAAATCAACATACGTTTGCTCCACATTGTGCTAAGGCCACAGGCGGAAAGGAACACCTCGTCCTTTTGCCAGTCCGGATGAGAGACCCAGTTCTTGGGGATAATGACTTTTGTCCCATCATCCAAAGGCAAGGAGGTCTTTTTGAAGAGACCTTTCTCCATTATTTGTGTCCAAGCCTCTTCCGGCACTCTAGGAAGGGCGCACTTCTTTCCAAGGAGAGCCGGGTGTGTATTGTAGCGACGCAGCCGGTGGTTTTGTTGCAGCGATGGGGAAGAAACTATGTAAAACTTGCTCTTCCAGCTGCTCCACTTTGAAGGCTTGTCAAGCGTCATCATGTATTTCGGATGCGTGGCCAATGTATACAACGCATTTCAGCCGCCTGGGGCATGGCTGAGGTAGTGCATATGTGCAAACGCCTCCCAGCTAGGCGTTATGTCCTGCATCTCAATGGCGGCTATATATCCTAGTATATTCACCCAAGATTTGGGTGTTAGCTGCCAAACGCCAAAGGTCGTAACCCCTTAGAATGGCTTTTATTGTATTATGGAGGGGGAACCGGAGGCCGGCTTTGAACGCCGCCTCGTAGTAGCCGAAATAATCATCGGCATGATCAAAGTCGTCATCCTAGATGACGGTTGCCTCAACAGGAGGCACAACAATCTCCCATCCTACTCCAACTGGGAACTTTTTCAAAAATGCGGGTAAGGTGGCATTTAGAGTGACCATTTCCCGGGCGGTCATGTGCGCCTCTGTTGGATTGTTGATAGAGGGCCATTTATATGCCTCCTCATCCTCTTGAGGGGCATCTAATTCCAAAGTAGACTCCATAGAGTCCGATTGCTGGACGGTCTCTTCGCCGCCTGTACCCTCGGATTCGTCCAAGATATCATCTCCAGGCGTGCTAGGTACGCCTGGCTGGTCATAAGGTATAAAGTTAGCCGGAGCTTCGGCTGAGCCGCCTGACTGATATTCGGGATCTACAGCCGTATGTCTTGTCCGAGCCATTCTGTCCTGCACATGAACAGAGACGGTCGGATTCGCAGAAGAGTAAGGGTGGTCCAAACACCCCTACACGACATCCCCATGTAGGGTTTCGTAGTGACTCGACACTACGCGGAAGGAAACCCCCCAAGACCCGCCCCTTAATTAAAGAAATTAACAAGCATAATAAACATAATCCCGAAACTACGAGATCTTCGACGGATCGTACCCTCGACCCGACCCGAGCGTCCCAAGTCTTGAAGGTTAGTCAAGACCCGGACAAACAAAACTTTGAGTTTTACGAATCAAAGGTTTACTCTAATTACAAGAGTTGCCTTTTTAATTCCACTCAAGGTTGCTCATTTCCTAACACCCTTGAAGGGTATTTATAGGGAAATGGGTCCTTGGTTTTCAATCTCCCACCAATGTGGGAGAGTTGAAAAATCAATGATTTATTTAATTTCCAAATTAAATAAATAATCAATTAAATCATATTGTGACAAGTGGCATGATCATGTGCAAAGGAGTAGTGCCCAAGGTTAGGTAGGGGACCATATGCCTTGCTCCCCAAGGGGTGGATTTGGTCCCCACACCACTCCACAAAACCGGCATGTGGCTGCTGGGCTGGCAGCCAGCTAGCGCTACTAGCTAGCACTGCCCAAGAGCATCCTAGCCAGCCAGTGCGTGCTTGCGCTGGGCGATGCTGTCGCTGGTGCTGTGTGCTAGCGCCTAGAGCTGCTAGCACATAGTGCTAGTGCTGGCCCCAGCATCCCACACACTAGCTAGCGCACATGCCTCGCATAACACGCATCAGCCTCGCACCACGCACCAGCCTTGCACCACACACCAGCCTCGCACCACGCACCAACCTCGCACCACGCACCTACGCCACACGCATTGCTAGCCCAGCCAGCGCGCCTACGCATGCAAGGGTCTAGCATGCGTGCTGGGCGATGCTACGAGGCATCCACGCACTAGCGCATGTGCCAGTGCCTAGCAGTGGCTGTGCTTGGTGCGTGTGGCCCTTCCATGCGCGTCTAGCATGGTGCTAGGGTTGCGATGGCGCCCAGCCATCCTAGGGCACGCATGGTGCACCTAGGCATGCTGCTTGGGCTGCGATGGTGCCCAGCCATCCTAGGGCACGCATGGTGCGCCTAGGCACGCTGCTTGGGCTGCGATGGTGCCCAGACATCCTAGGGCACGCATGGTGCACCTAGGCATGCTGCTTGGGCTGCGATGGTGCCCAGCTATCCTAGGGCAGGCATGTTGCTAGGCTAGTGTGGTGCTAGGGCTATGTTCATACTTGTCGCTTTGTGATTTTGTGACGCTCGGTCTCGACGCCCTAGGCTCGATATCCGACGTCTGTATTCGTAAAACTCTGTCGACTCATTAAGTCCTTTCGGGTTAATTCGTTGTCTCAGATCGGTGATTCGATTGGGTTCGACCCGAAGGGTTCAGTTAAGATTAAGCTGTAATATCAAATCTACCTTGATATTACTGATCGAAAGCGACCTCCACCTAGGCATTCCGATCACTTGATCTTACTGAAGAATTAACTCTGTAATAATTCTAAACCCTCTATCGGAAGAATACACTTGTTGGAAGGACACCATTTTTTTCACCCAGTCCTAGACTCAGCCGTATCCGGTGACCGGCTGACAACTGTCCTAGGCCGTGCCGTGTGTTTGTTGGGTGAATCCATTATTCTTTACAAGCTATACAACCGGAAAAACTCAAAAAGTTGCAAGGGGTAGAGATAGTACCTTGAAGATGCTTTGAGTGAAGGGAAAGTAGGCTATCCGGATCAGCAGCCGGAAAACTTTTTGTTGCTTGCTAGATACACAGACGAAAGTCCGGATGTATTCCCTTGAAGCGCAACTGAAAATTAGAGAAGAAACCCAGACGGTTGCCCAAATGTACCCTTTTCAAAGAGCAGCTGAATTATTAAAACAACCCAACCGTTTTTCTGCAATCTTGCTTGATGATACCCTAGACGGTAGACCAGATGAGGGTATATTGAGAGCAAAGGGAAGGAATTTGAGTATGGACCGGCAGGACCTATGAAATTTGAGCAAAGTGTTGGGTTTCGTAGTGACCCACACTACGCGGAAAGAAACCCGCCAAGACCCGCCCCCATAATAAATGCAATTAACAAGCAAAACATAATTAAACACAAGAAAGGATAAAAGATTATACCTTTGATATGTGCTTCGCTCAACAATGAGCTCTTACTTGAACCCCGAAAATACGAGGTCTCCAACGGGATCGTACCCTCGAATCCGACCCAAGCGTCCTAAGTCTCGAAGGTTAGTCGAGACCCGGACAAATAAAAGTATGAGTTTTACGAATCAAGGTTTACTCAAATCAAGAGTTGCCTTTTAATTCCACTCAAGGTTGTGTTTCCCAGATACCCAAACTTTGGTATTTATAGGGAAATGAACCCTTGAACTTCATTTCCCAACCAATGTGGGAGAATGAATAATTTTGATAATTAATTTAATTCCAAAATAAATTAATAATCAAATCAATTACAATGCAACAAGTGTCAAGGAGAGAGAGAGAGTTAGGTGAGGACCAAAGGCTTGGGGGGACCATTGGCTTGATCCCCAAGCCATTGCTCCAAGCAATGGTCCCCTCATCCAAAACCAGCATAGGAGGGATGCTGGGCTGGCAGCCAGCTAGTGCTGCCAGCTAGCACCAGCCAGCAAGCCCCGCATCACCCCAGCCAGCATATGCGTGCTGTGCTGGGCGATGCTTGTGCTGCTGCTGCGTGCTATTGCTAGTGCTAGGAACTACTAGCTGCCAGCGCTGGCCCTTGCCTCTCTCGCCATCGCACACGCACACGCAGGGCAGTCGCACTCATAGCCCCTAGCACTCCCAGTCCCACGCACATGCACAGGCCCTCTCGCACAGCTAGCACACCTAGGCCAGCTAGCCCCTCACGCACACAAGGCCTGGCATGCGTGCTGCTAGCGAGCCACGCATGCTTGGCTTGGTGCTGGGCAATGGTGCACACGCACACGCAGAGAGCGAGGCTCGTGCTGCTGTTGCGATGGTGCGAGGCACACACGCACACGCACATACGCAAGTGCCCAGCACTACGATGCATGTGCTTGGTGCGTGTAGCCTGCGATGGCCCCTAGGCACATGCACACGCACACACGCATAGGCCTAGCCATGCGATAGTGTTGTGCATGGTGCGCCTAGGCTTGCGATGATCTAGCCTAGCCTAGTTACGGCTATGCTCGTACTTGTTGCTTGTGATTTTGCGACGCTTGGTCTCGACGCCCTAGGCTCGATATCCGACGTCTATATTCGTAAAACTTCGTCGACTCATTAAATCCTTTGGATTAATTCGTCATCTCGGATCGGTTGTTCGATTGGGTTCGACTCGAAGGGTTCAGTTAAGATTAAGCTGTAATATTAATTATACCTTAATATTACTGATCGGAAGCGACCTCCACCTAGGCATTCCGATCACTTGACCTTACTGAAGAATTAGCTTTCCGATAATTCTGAACCCTCTATCGGAATAATACACTTGTTGGGGACTAGTTCTCAAATAAGAAAACTTCACAATACTCATGGTCGAGGAAACGAGTTCCGATAGCTATAACGAGAAATGTACTTATGACAATTTTGAATCTCTTAAAGTACTCTCATAGGTCGATCCAGTGCAATTCAAAACTGGCACCTGTGCAAATGATTTATGACCATCATGTCCTTGCAGCAAAAGAAACGGTGCTGTAAATCATACTACACATTAATCTCTGGTGGTCATCAATCGTCCATAAGTTAGATTACCACGATTAGGGATAACTTTCGATTTAAATATTCAATGTTCACTTAACAGGTGTTTCTTTATCCAAGACATGGTCATGATACCCTGTTTTGAATATTTCCATAAATCGAATGGACTCATTATTTAATTCTAAACCACAATTAAATAGCAATGGAGTGAATGATAATTTTGCACAAAAACTCCATAAATGAATGGTTTCAATACAGTTTCTTACATTAAATCAACCAGTTTAATTATAACACATGTACAGGGAATTTCAAAGCCAATCTCCAACGTGCTTGATTCCCATTGCCTCAACGTGCTTGTTGTGTTTCACTTGAGACAAAGGTTTAGTCAAAGGATCGACCACATTATCATCCGTGCCAATCTTACAAATTCTGATTTCACCTTCGGATTTCCATTCCCTTATCATGTGAAATCGCCTTTGGGCATGTTTGACCTTCTAGTGTTCTCTTGGCTCCCTGGCCTGAGCGATAGCTCCATTGTTGTCACAGTAGAGATCTATCGGACCCTTGATGGAGGGTACAACACCAAGTTCATTGATGAACTTGCGAATCCAGCTTCCAAAGTAGCTAGGTATTCGGCTTCAGTTGTAGAGTCTGCAGTTGTGCTCAACTTGGCACTCTTCCAGCTAAATGCTCCTCTATTTAGGCAAAATATGTACCCTGACTGTGACTTGAAGTCGTCTCTGTCAGTCTGGAAGCTAGCGTCGGTGTAACCTTGAACAACCAGATCTTTATGGCCACCATAAACCAGGAATTTATCCTTGTTCCTTTTCAGGTACTTCAGGATATTCTTGGCCGCAGTCCAAAGCGCGTATCTTGGGTTTGATTGGTATCGGCTCGTAGCACTCAAGGCATATGATACATTTGGCCTTGTACATATCATAACATACATGATCGACCTAATTAGCGAAGCATATGGAATCTGATCCATTCTCTCTCGCTCAACAAGTGTCTGTGGACATTGTTTCTTGCTGAGAGTTACGCCATGGGACATGGGTAGATGCCTTCTTTTGGCATTCTCCATGTTGAATCGTGCCAGTACTTTATCAATGTAAGTACTCTGGCTCAATCCAATCATCCTCTTAGATCTATCCCTATAGATCTTGATGCCCAATACGTATTGTGCCTCTCCTAAGTCCTTCATTGAAAAGCACTTTCCCAACCAGCCCTTTACGGACTCCAGTAATTTGGTGCTATTTCCAATGAGCAGTATGTCATCGACATATAGGACTAGGAATGCGATGTCACTCCCATTAACCTTCTTGTATACACAAGATTCATCCGGATTCTTGATAAAACCAAACTTGCTGATGGCTTCATCAAATCGCAGATTCCAACTCCTGCTGGCTTGCTTTAGTCCATAAATGGACTTCTTAAGCTTGCAAACCTTTCCAGCGTTGCTCGGATCGACAAAACCTTCTGGCTGTGTCATGTACATAGTTTCTTCCGAAATCCCATTCAGGAAGGAGGTTTTGACATCCATCTGCCATATTTCATAATCGTAATATGCAGCAGTCGCTAGAACAATCCAGACAGACTTTAGCATTGCAACCGGTGAAAAGGTTTCATCATAGTCAATCCCGTGGACTTGCCTATAACCTTTTGCCACCAGTCTAGCCTTGTATATCGATACATTTCCATCCTTGTCTGTCTTCAATTTGAAGATCCATTTGCAACCAATGGGTGTGTAACCCTCGGGCAAATTCACCAAGTCCCAGACTTGATTTTCAGACATGGAGTCCATCTCGGATTTCATGGCTTCATGCCATTTAGCAGAGTCAGGGCTCGTCATAGCTTGCTTGTATGTCGCTGGCTCATCTCCATCCATAACTAGGATGTCCTGATTATCGGTTAAGGTAATACCAAGGTATCTGTCTGGTTGAGATCTTTGCCGTTGCGACCTACGAAGGGTAATAGGTTGAGTATTTACATTGTCTGTTTGATTCTGACCAATCTTCCCAGCTGCTTCCAAAGCACTTAGATTGTCAGTTTTATCGGGTTGACATTGTTGCTTATCCTCTCGAACTTCGTCGAGTTCGATTTTCCTCCCACTTGTCATTTTGGAAAGGTGTTCCTTCTCTAAAAAGACACCATCACGAGCAACAAACACTTTGTTCTCGGGTTTATTGTAGAAGTAATACCCTTTGGTTTCTCTTGGATATCCCACAAAGAAACACTTACCCGATTTGGGGTGAAGATTGTCCGAAATTAATTGCTTGACATATGTTTTGCATCCCCAAATCTTGAAAGAAGACAACCTAGGAGGTTTCTTAGTCCATAATTCATATGGAGTCTTTTCAACAGCTTTTTACAGAGCGCAGTTCAGTGTTAGTGCCGCGGTTTGTAGCGCATGTCCCTAGAAAGAGATAGGAAGTTCACTAAGACCCATCATTGATCGAACCATGGCTAACAAGTTTTGATTCCTCCGTTCGGACACTCCGTTCCATTGAGGAGTTCCGGGAGGCGTCAACTCTAAAAGAATACCATTTTCTTTCAAGTGATTTTCGAATTCATGGCTCAAATATTCGCCACCTCGATCCGATCAAAGTGCTTTAATTTTCTTGCCAAGTTGATTCTCAACTTCTTTCTGAAATTCTTTGAATCTGTCAAAGGTTTTAGATTTATTCGACATTAAGTAGATATATCCATATCTACTAATGTTTGTTAACGAAGTTGAATTCTTAGATGTCTTAGTTATTGGTATCATATTTTGTCTAATCATATGTAATAACATGCAATTTCCATTGAACATATATTTGCAAGACGATTTTGAAACAACTATTGTCAAAGTCTTACATGCAAAATAACTAGGTGTCCAACACCATAGATTATAGTATGTTCAAAAGCATGATTAAAAACTAAGATTAGTTTAATTACATGTCATAGACAAAATAGTGCATGCAAGCACGACCGAAAAACTATCTTCGTCGTCTACTTGTTCATGCACCAACACTTGATAAGCTTCTCACTTGGTCCCTGAAAAGGCATCATAAAGTGAGTCATACTTGGTATCTAATACCTATGATAAGATTAATTCACAAGTGTTTAGGAAGATACCTGAGGCAGATGCTCCATTCCTCTCCTCTTCTTCCTTGAAGAGCTTGCATTCTCTTTTGTAGTGGCCTTGCCCACCACAATAGAAGCAACGCATCTTCTCCTTGACCTTCTTGAACTCCCTTCTCCTTGCTCTTAAGGGCCTCTCGGTCATTCCACATGCGGTGGCTCGGCTGAGTAGTTGCACCACCTCCATTAAGGAGCGTGTCTCCTTTCCAACAGCTATATGTACTCTAAGTGCATCATAGCCCGAGTGGAGCGAAGCAAGCAAGATATGCCCCGCCATCTCATCCTCCAATGAGATTCCGAGAAGCTGTATGTGTTTGAAGAGCCTAGTCATTCCAAGCACATGAGGTCGGAGGGGCATGCCGGGTCTCAATTTGGCATTGTAGACCTTGGTCCAAAGCCGACGCCTTTCCTTTGCAAGACATCCCATGTTTGGTGGCTTTATCCTCATGTTTGAGAGTGACCTAGTCAAGTCAAACACGAGTCCATCAAAGTTGCCATTGTCACTCTTGGTGACTCTTACATTGACAACGTCCTCAAGTGCTTTGAGGAACATGTCCGGAAGGTAGGAGGAAAGGGTTTCCTTCCAATCTTCCGGGATGGGATTTGCCATAAGTCTTGAGACCCTTTTGCAATTGGAAGACCATTCTTCATGAGCCTCATCGGTCATGATCCCTTTGGCAGAGAAGCTTGGAATGGGAGTATCAAGAGTATACTCCAAGGAACAATTCCGGAGAGTTCTCCTGAGTTCCTCCTCCCATTCCTTGAATTTGACCAAGTTTAAAGAAAAAGGCCAACTTTTCGAGGAGTTTCGGGCACATTTGGTTGTTGTTTGAGTTACTTGTAGACATTGTTCTACAATTGAAAGAATTTAAAATGAAAACCATTCATAAATCAATAAGTTGAAATTTAAAAGAGTTCATGCATATTTTCAATCTTATTGAGCATTTTATCCACGCATTAATACATTGTCCCTTATGGGCGAGAATAAAATGATTCCGAGATCCCAAAGATCAAGAAATGGTTAAGCATGCTTTGGCTTGTCTTAATCATTAAATATCTTAAGGTAAGCAATCCAATTGCTAATAGCTCCAAGCTACTCTTGGTTTGATAAAATGTCGCATCTAATGCATTCTTGACATTCTATCTCTTTTGCCACAAAATCTAAGGACTCCTTACTGATATCGTTGAGCTTAACCAAGACAACTTGTATACCTAGTATACCTTACGTTTCTAGGGAATTAGTGATGCCTCGTTTTGGCGTAGCCCATCACATACGCGCATTAGTTCGGTAAGTGTTGTTCTTGGAACGGCAAATTTTAGCTCAATATTATTAAGGGACCTAGGGTTTCTATGTTGGTTTGATTTAAGTGAACTTAACTAATCACCGCAACACTTGAAATCCTAGACATGCATCTAACATTCATATATAACAATAATATATATAAAGCATAAATTGATTCATTTGGCAACTAGCATGACCCCTTGAAATCAATTTCCATGGGTCTTCATCTTGGCTCGTCTTCATCGAAACGTCGTCTTGAGACATCTTGGCCAAAATAAAATAACTAGCTAGTACGACTAAGATTAATCTAATATTAGAAAAATACTTAACGGTTCGCAGACCGTGTTTAGATTTACAAAAATACATAACGGAACGCAGTCCGTATTTTCTATCCTAGTCGGGCCCCACTAGTTGCCATTTTCAATAACCTGTTTTAAAAACAATCTTCCATTCACTATTTGTGAATGGCCTATGCTATTTTACGAAATACATAATTAAACATGCAAAACTAGTAACTAACTTAGGTGGTTAATCCAATTAACACGCCTAATTAAAACTAATCAAAGTTGTTTAATTCATTATTTCTAAAGGCAAATTGCTCAAGCAATCAACTAAGCTCCCACTAAATTCCGCATCCATACTTAATAAATCCGATTAATTAAGTCGGCATAACCCATAATTTGTCAAAATTAAAAATTTTGCAAAAGCCGGAAAAACCGAGGTCTACCCTCGTTAAAATAATTACATAAATAATTTAAAACGGAAAAATTTTCGCAAAATTGCATAGCTCAAAATTAAGCAAAATAACCCACACAAGCACTTGGTGGGTGCGCACCATGGCTGCTAGGCAGCCCATGTGCTGTGCTTGCTGTGCTGTGTGCCAGCATCTACGCCTAGCGTAGCATGCTGCGCCAGCCAACACTAGCAGCTCGCTACCCTTGATGCGCATGCTAACTTGCTGGCTGGTGCCTAGCAGCGTGTGGCAGGCTGGCTGGGGCTTGCTGCCTCGCTGCCCAGCAGCACGCACAAGCATCTCCAGCAGCCCTGCCATGCACCTAGCACTATGGCAGCACGCTGCTCCTACTGCCACACAACAACCCCTCAAGGCACACCCCTGTGCGCACCATAGGCAGCCACATGTGGGCTGCTAGGCAGCCCGACTAGCATTGGTGGCGCTTAGGTGTTTTTGCCTTGATTTCCATGCCATTTCTCGAGATTTTAATCGCGATTTATGTGTGACATAAAATTAATCTAAATTTATTTTAGAATTAATTTAAGGGAAAAAATGAAAATAAAATAAGTCCAACTTAATTAAATTCAATTTTAACGGTGCACAAGCCTAAATCATCCAAAAATTTTATTTTTGAAATAATATAGGTCTTTCTTTATGCTTAAAATTGAAATAGCTTTGTCCATAATTAATTTAGCCAATATGCAAATTAATAATGGATTTGACAAATGGGAGTTGGAAAAATAAATTAAACATCTAATGATAAAATTTTCCAACTTTCATACTTGTGTAAAATACCAAGATTACATCTTCCAATATGAAGATTAATCAAAATTTTACTCACAAGTATTTGAACTTCATGAATTTTAATCAACCAAAAATGAAAAATCCAAACTTTGTTCAATATGGAATTTAGGGTTAGAGTTCCAATAATTTAAACTTTTAAAGATTAGATCTTTAACATACTTGGGAACTTAAAATTACACATTCACATCAAACATTCACACATTTTTGCAATTAATTTGCAAAATTTGTGAAAACAAGTTTATGTGAAAAGGCATATCAACTCAAGCACTAATTAAAACTCCATAATTATGGTCAAGAATAATTAAAATAACAGTAGATTAGGGATGCAATAATGCATTTAATCTAACCTTGTAATGCTTGCATTAATCAAGGCTTAAAAAGATTTAAAATTTTCGTTGAAAAACGAAAAACCCCAAAAACTTGGGTTTCTGGTTCGAATTTGGCTTCTGGACATTTCTTGAAAAGGGTTGAATCTGTTTCAGAATGTCGATTCCACCTAAAAATCACTATTTTTGAGCCAAAATCTGGGTTCGACAGCTAAATCGATAAAAATACGAGTTTTAAAATTAATTAGAACGAGCTTTTAATCTAATTAGAAAAGCAAAACCAGAAATTAAATCTTACTTTAAAACACCTTAATTAATCAATAATTGTAAAAATTAAAAGGAGCGTGGCTTTGATACCGCTGTTGGGTTTCGTAGTGACCCACACTACGCGGAAAGAAACCCGCCAAGACCCGCCCCCATAATAAAAGCAATTAACAAGCAAAACATAATTAAACAAAAGACAGGATAAAAAAGATTATACCTTTGACGCGTGCTTCGCTCAACAATGAACTCTTACTTGAATCCCGAAAATACAAGGTCTCCAACGGGATCGTACCCTCGAACCCGACCCGAGCGTCCTAAGTCTCGAAGGTTAGTCGAGACCCGGACAAATAAAAGTATGAGTTTTACGAATCAAGGTTTACTCAAATCAAGAGTTGCCTTTTAATTCCACTCAAGGTTGTGTTTCCCAAATACCCAAACTTTGGTATTTATAGGGAAACGAACTCTTGAACTTCATTTCCCAACCAATGTGGGAGAATGAATGATTTTGATAATTAATTTAATTCCAAAATAAATTAATAATCAAATCAATCACAATGCAACAAGTGCCAAGGAGAGAGAGAGTTAGGTGAGAACCAAAGGCTTGGGGAGACGATTACCTTGATCCCCAAGCCATTGCTCCAAGCAATGGTCCCCTCATCCAAAAATGGCATAGGAGGGATGCTAGGCTGGCAGCCAGCTAGGCATGCCAGCTAGCACCAGCCAGCAAGCCCCGCATCATCCCAGCCAGCATATACGTGCTGTGCTGGGCGATGCTTGTGCTGCTGCTGCGTGCTAGTGCTAGTGCTAGGCGTTGCTAGCTGCCAGCGCTGGCCCTTGCCTCTCTCGCCATCGAACACGCACACGTAGGGCAGTCGTACTCATAGCCCCTCGCACTCCCAGTCCCACGCACATGCACAGGCCCTCTTGCACAACCAGCACACCTAGGCCAACTAGCCCCTCACGCACGCAAGGCCTGGCATGCGTGCTGCTAGCGAGCCACGCATGCTGGGCTTGGTGCTGGGCGATGGTGCACACGCACACGCAGAGAGCGAGGCTCGTGCAGCTGCTGCGATGGTGCGAGGCACACACGCACACGCACAGACGTAAGTGCCCAGCACTGCAATGGTTGTGCTTGGTGCGTGTGTCCTGCGATGCCCCTAAGCACATGCACACGCACACATGCATAGGCCTAGCCATGCGATAGTGCTGTGCATGGTGCGTGTGGCCTGCGATGGTGCTGCCATGCCATGCGAAGGCTGTGATGGGCTGCCTTGTGAACCTAGCACGCATAGCGCGCCTAGCACACCATGGTGCGCCTAGCACACACATGGTGCGCCTAGGCTTGCGATGATATAGCCTATCCTAGCTACGGCTATGCTCATATTTGTTGCTTGTGATTTTGCGACGCTTGGTCTCGACGCCCTAGGTTCGATATCCGACGTCTATATTCGTAAAACTTCGTCGACTCATTAAATCCTTCGGATTAATTCTTCGTCTCGGATCGGTTATTAGATTGGGTTCGACCCGAAGGGTTCAATTAAGATTAAGCTGTAATATTGAATATACCTTAATATTACTGATCGGAAGCGGCCTCCACCTAGGCATTCCAATCACTTGACCTTACTGAAGAATTAGCTTTGTAATAATTATGAACCCTCTATCAGAATAATACACTTGTTGGAAGGATACCATTCCTTTCACAAAGAGCACTCAAACGGTGACCGGATGAGTGAAGAAAAGGAAGATGGTTTTGAATAAAATAGCAGCCGGTATCAAAGTGTTCTCTCAGAAAATTCTCTCAACAAAAGTTTGCAAAGTGGGCAAATGAGAGGAGGGGGGTCTCTACTTATAGAGAACCCTAGAAGGCGAACCGTCACCTCCCCACTTCGAATTCAAAATTTGAATTAAAAAAAAGAGAGGGAAGGAGACGAAACGTCACCTTCTTAGAGTGTGACAACTGTCACAGGTGCAACGTGGCAAGCCACGTCACACCTGTGAGGGGCAAATGTTTAGGGTAAAAATAGCCTGTCCACGTGGCCCTATAGCATGCTAACACGTGTCAGCCTCAGAGAGGTCCTAGGGGATCCAATCCTTTACTGACAGGTGGAATTCACGCTTTTTTTATTTTATTTTTTTTAATTGAACCTTGTGGTTTGCACTTACATAATTTTTTTTTTCCAAATATATTAATAACATAGCTGATAATTGGCTTAGATGGTTAAATAACCATCTTTCTTATAAGCCAATCACTTAGACTGGCTTGAGCTAAGTGGTATGGGAAGGCCTTTGAGGCAGTGCCATATCGAATCTCCTGATGTAGAGACCGGATTCACAATGTAGCCTTTGACCAATTAGTTATACCCTTCTTCGCGCTTTCTATTCATTTGAACAATGACATTATCATCTTGAATATTAGATTGATGATAAAATTGTCAGCAACTGAGTTAACTTCTGTCGATCTTTAATGAAAAATTTGAGCTAGATGAGCTTATTTTTTAAATAACATTGTTTATGATTTAGTAATAATTAGTGGAGGTTTTGATTTTAGGGTGAAAATCATTCACAAATTCTGTATTATAGAACAAAAAGGGGCAATGTACATATTTAATTTTTTGAATAAGATGAATGTAATAGCTTAATGTAAGACTTTTAGGTACTATAAGCGGAATTTCATGAATCATATTCATACGTACCTAAATCAGGATCACTTGCATAACACACAAGAATCACATAATAATACCTTTCAAGCGTGAATTCCACATAGCTATTTGATCAGCAAATCAGGGAGAGAATAGAGCCCCAAGCGTGACTCCTCTACTTAGTCCACGGGATTTGATCAAATGTCCACCAATGCTAAATTGGTTGAGTGAAAGGGAAAACCGCGATCACTACCTTCCTTGGAAAACCAACCACCACACGAACACCACCACCACGAGCACACACAACCGGCGTCGAGAGGGGAGTAGATCCATGAGAAAGAGGGAGTTTTGAGAGGGATTGGTTTCGTGTTTGCTAATTAGGGTTTCAACTTAACAGTCAAATTGTTCTATGTAAAAACCTAGGCACCTAGTCTATTTATAATCCTATTATAATTAGACTAGATTAGGAAGCCCAAAACCCTCCAAACGAACCCTTATGGCCGGCCACCTAGAGTGATGAGGCCCATCATGGGCCTAGTCCTCTTATGCTTGATCTAGGCCCTTTGTGTGACCTTATAAGATCCGTCCAATTAGGCTTTGGCCTATTTTACTAGCCGATTTGGGTTCACCGACGCAGGGAGGGGGGCTTTAGACGCCGAAGGTGGGTAGGGGATGGGATTTCGAGGGAGAAAGGGGTAATAATGCCAATCGGGTCTTCAATTTGATGCAAAATTGGTGCAATTAGGGCCACTATAGAGGTGCGAAGGTGGAGTGGTGGTTGATTGGCGGTAGCATGAGGGGGGAGGTGCAGGGGGCTTTTGTTTGGTGTTGTTACAGTGTACTGGTGTGCGCGAAAGAAGTAGGGGAGGAGCTGGTAAAACGGTGGTGGTTGTTTGGGGATAAAGTAGGGACGGTTTAATGGTGGTGCGTCCCCTCCTCCCTAGTCTCACCGGAAACCCATCCCCCTTCCACAACCGCAAGCCCACCATAGCCAACCTCGTCCTTCGCACCACCATCAAATTCTCTATCCTTCGCCGCAAGCACGCAACCACCAATCCACCATAGCCAACCTCGTCCTCTCCTTCGCTGCAAGACCGCAACCACCAGTCCACCATTTGGGGCAGGTGAAGGTGGTGGTTGGGGTTACGGTGGCCAGGTAGGGGATAAGGTTTTTTTTTTTTTTTTTTCTTTTTTTTTTTTAATTTTTGATGATTAATTAAATAATTATTTTAAAGTTAAATAATTTAAAAGACAACCAATTACAAGCTGCCATGTGGCACAATTAACGTTAATGACTAACTAAGTTAACGAAAATGGCATGTTGTGACATTTATCTTAAACTTAGTGCTATATGGTGAATTAAAAAATGTTGTGTGGTATATGGTGAATTTTGAAGAAACTCAGTGGTATATCATGAAATTTCCGTTCATTATATTCTTTAGATTAGTTTAGTTCTTCATACATTAGTTTCTAGTACCATTCACCATTGATTTGATACTTGCTTAGTGATTATTTGAGTCTAATTAATTCGGTGAACCTTAGTCTCTTGGGATTCGATCCTTACTTGCCCGTCTACATAGTAGTGGTCTCGTTAGGTTTATTTTTGTTAGGTACGCGACGTGCCTATCAGAGGCCCATCTATACAGAAATAATGTACTCGACGTATGGCATCTCCGACTAACATGGACCCCTAATTTACTGATGATGTTTATTTACTGGATTATTTTTTATTTTTTTTAACAAAATCAATTCATTAATGAAAAGTCATCCCGCATCTAAAACTGAAATATAAATTAACAAATACATAAAATAGTACAAATAAAAGGTTTGGTTAATCAAATCAAAGCTACGAAGATCATTGAGAAGATAGATAGAAATAAAGTTAAGGACCCATATGGTGAGTAGAGAAAGCATGTACGCACGACATAAATTTTTATAATGTTGCAATATTTGTGAAAATTTCTTAAAGGGAAATTGTTGTAATATTATTGGAACAGAGGAAATATTAGCTTTTTTGGTTGTAAGTAATAGGTTATCTAACAATGATAGTAATTTTTTATGAAATAAATAATGTGTGTGCTTGGTATATATTTGCTAGCTATTTACTAATTTATCGAGTAAAATGATTGTTGATAATAATATTGAAATAATTATATATTAATATTGGTAGGAAAGATGGGAGAATACTTAGTGAATGATTGTAAATTAGACCCTTTTTATGGTAGAATAAGTTAAAGTCATTTTACATACGACTATATTTACAATCGTCTATTTCAAAAAATTTGTTTAATTAGCTTTCATACGAATAATTTTTTTATAATAAATAAATCATCTCTTTCAAGTAAAACTCACAAGTTTTGATCTTGTCAATGACTAAGAGAGTAATATTGTAATCCTCCATATATAGATAATGTCATAACTTTATTAATTTTAAAATGGTAGATTTACTATTAAAAATTGAACTATGTAGGATTATTTAAAATCTCTTGATTGCCACAATTTAAGACATCGAGAGGTATATATATATAGATATAAATCCTTACCCAATTTTGTATTTTGATTTTTTTTATTATTTAAGTTACTAATTAATTAACAATTTATTCATGATGTAGTATTCAAATAAAGTTGCACATTTGAAGTGAGTATTTATTCTTTTGTTTTTATTTACTATAATTATTTTTACTGCTTTAATTATTAGTATCATGTTTAGGATTGATTTTTAATTATTAGTATCATGTGTAAAAGTGTTATAAATTATTTTTTTGAGATTTAATTCATTTCCAAATTATTTGTCAACTAAGTTGCATGATTCTTATAGTTATGCATGTTTGTTTGAATTATTGCTTTGATCACCTATATTGCATGTTTTTAATCAAGACTCGTAATTGAAAATCACGATTAATAAGATAGTTGGACAACATGTTTAATTAGGTTCCTATTAATCTTGTTTTTTAATTCAAGTGATCACAATAATTAGATTTATGTGTGCATTAAATATTGAACAGAATTAGATTAAATAGTTTTGAGAAAATTGAATCATGTTTGTATGTCTTTTGAGTTGCAAATAATACATTTCTCTATAAGAATCGAGTAGAGGCTAGTACGGGCGGAATTGGATTCATGACTCAATCCGTACCACCATCCCCGAATATCCAGTTATGGTTTAGGATCAAATCGTGTTTCCTTCGGTTTTTCCCTTTTCGTGGTTGTCTTAAATGATCCATGAACGGTTTAAAAGTTCCTTAAAACTTGTTGATGGCTCCCTACTTTTTATCCCTATCGTTATGCGTCAAATCCAACATCTTATGATTGCCAAGCATATTCACGCAGGTGTGCTCCATGTAGACTTACTTCGAGTGAAGCCTATAGTAGCTTGATCATTTCTTCCAATGGTATGGAAATTTATATGATGTCAAGGGGTTGTACTTGTTGATTGTTGATCCCAGATCTTTGACATTTCCGTCTTGTAGGGAATTTTTCACACTTCGCCCTACTGTGGGTCATGTTTTTAGGCATGCCGGTGATCCTAGGAAAGAAGCTAGAGAAAAAGAGTCGTCAACAAGTTTTAGGAACTTATAAACCATTCACGGTTGTGAAGGTTACACCCCATTCACAATCACTTAGATTGCTACCATGAATAGATGTTCGGGAATGATGATACGAATTCAACCTTCCAAGAGGTCAAACCCGCCCTAAAATACGCCTCTACTTGATTCTTATTGACATTCATGCGTGCTTTCGATAACCATACATACATCAAATTAATCCTAAACTTGTTTAATCTACGTTGGTTGATTATTAATGCACAATTAAATCTAACACTTGTGATCACTTGAAATAAAATCATGTTAAACCTAAATCAGATTATTAATAATCTTATTAGGCGTGATTTCAATTACAAATTCCTTTTAAACTTGCAAAAAGGGTGTGATCAAGCAATGTCAATAGTTCATCGATAATAAAGCAACATATGATTAATATAACAATCAACATCATAAAAACATTGTTAGTAGTAAGATCTTAGGCATGATACTAAACAGATTAAAAATTCTAGCATGTCACTAATAACAAAATCAACAAGTTATCCTAAAGATGATGCTAGTAATCAAAGAAATTAAAATAATTAGAGTAAATAAAACAAAGAATTAAATACTCTTTCCGACTGTGCAACTTTGAATACTACATCATGAATAAATTGTTAGTAACTTTAATAAAAATAAAATTTACATGAATTAAATTAAATAGTCAGAGAAACTTACATCACCCTCGGGATTATACTTTCATGCCTTGGTAAAAAAAGGTAGAACCTTCAGATCTTGTTTTGGACTTTGAATTACTTGAATAAGATTAGAAATAAAGCTAAGAATAATAGAAATTGTACGTCAAAGCTTTAAGTGTAAGCCTTTTGGGATGATTTGGGATTGATAAAATATTCGTATGGCTGTCCAATTCTCCTCTAACAATAAGAAATAATGGTAGTATTTGTAGGCTTAAAATCGGGTGAAGGTAGATTTTTGAAAGAAGATAGATTTTCAAAAATGCGTAGCGAGAGACAACAGTTTTATGGTTTTTGTTTTTATCATAACTTTTGATTCAAAATTTAATATAAGATAAATAATATATCGTTGAAAAGCTCTAGAAATCTTATTTCCAATCCAATTAGAATCTGTTTGATATCTTTTGTAGAATTTGATATATGATTGAAATAGTGGGATGGTGTCAGCTTTTGATAGAGTTTAATATTTTGATCATATCGTTTTTGTTATAAATCAGAATTGGGATTATGATTTATCATTGGAAAGATTATTTCAAGGGATATCCAGCCAAATAGGTTTGGATTAAAATTATGTGACACAAAAATCAGATTTTCTCGATTTTGGGTTGCAATTATGAAAAGAGGAAATTAGGATAAGGATTTTTGACTTTGGGCTAAAAAAAGGGTTTGGGGTTATTGAAATGAATAGAATGTCTTAGAAAATAATATTGGACTAGAAAAAAAGGTCTATTTAAGTAATTCTTAGATCCATCACGCAAACTGGACCAAATTAGGCAATGAAAGTTGTTTCATCATCGAGTTTTTAGTCGTTCAGACATTTTTAGGTGTCTACAGAATCCCCCACTTTGACTGAGTTTGTAGAGACAAAAGTCTTAAAAAAAAAAGTCAAAGTAGTCGGTAGGGACGGAGAATGATTTAAGTCGTTCTGCGATCATAAATCACTCTTTATACACCGATACATGCAGAAAAGTGTTAGTTCCACATATGAAAGGAGTGAAGGGACAGAATGTGTATCAAACACTAGTGCATCGGCAGCAAATACATTTGGTAGCTTCCCGCGCCTTGAGAAATCTACCGGATGATATTCTTTTACACCTTTGGAATCCTACCGTGAACCACTGCGGCTCGAGCGATTCACTAAGTAAAAGAGGTGACAAGTCTCCGTGTCTCTGGAAAACATGTCGTAGACTCCTATGCCTTGAGCAACTTACTAAATGAATAATAATCTTCCATGCCACAGGAAGAATGATGAATGATAGTATTCCGTGCCTCAGGAATCCTATCATGAACTTCTACGCCTTGAGTAGCTCACAAGTGAAATTTTACGCCTCGGAAATTACCCTAAGAAAAAGGTGTCTGCGCCTTGGAACACAGTTGCAAACCTCTGCGCCTTGAGAAGTATTTAACAATTGACAATTCTCTTCGCCTTAGGAAAAATGCCTATTGATGAAAGATTACAAGCCTTTGTGCCTCGAGAAACTTGCAATATAAATGTATGAATAGTAATCCTCCGCGCCTCGGGATGATCATTAAGTATTGATGATGAATGTGCCTTGGATTTCCTCAGAGAGAAGGGATGTACAATTGTCTCCAAACAGAAGTTGTGGATGATGATAATAGCGCGTTTAAGTCATGTGCATATGACTGTATAGGCATTTATGGTGATGATGAAATGTCGATGGTGGCATCTCTAACTCATTTGTACCTGACTATATAGATGTTTCTTGATACTTTCAAGTCATGTGCGTTTGACGATATAAGTATTGGTGAAGAAGAGGGTACGAAATTGTTTGATTGTGCCCGAATAGAGGTTGTTGATATGATTGTTCGATTGTCCCTGAACAGAGTCCAAAGATATGTTCACTCGATTGTGCCTGAACAGAGGCTAAAGATATGTTTGCTCGATGACCTGCAAATGAAAATTACCAAAGGACTCTTATAGACGGTGATTGACTCATGACTTGACTAAATAACTCATGTTTCGCAAAATTTCTAACTTCATTCTGGTCCAAGTCATTAATGGGAAGGCTATGGAGAGGGTGGAGCACCAGAATGCTCTAAGGAAGATTATTGCTGTTTTTTCCTTATTTCCATTATTTGAGTTGTTGTTATCACAGATTTTTTGAGGGCTAGCCCCTTTTCTGACCGTTGCCAAGAAAAAAAAAAGAAAAGTGTACCATTAAGTGAAGGATTTATGTCTTCTTCAAGTGCAATTAATAGATATATAATGGATCAAATTATAGAGATGATTAAGTTTGTCTATTTGGGTTGTCGTTATATCATAGCTACAGGTACTAATGATCTCTGGGCTAGTAAAATAGGCCAAAGCCTAATTGGACGGATCTTATAAGGTCACACAAAGGGCCTAGATCAAGCATAAGAGGACTAGGCCCATGATGGGCCTCATCACTCTAGGTGGCCGGCCATAAGGGTTCGTTTGGAGGGTTTTGGGCTTCCTAATCTAGTATAATTATAATAGGATTATAAATAGATTAGGTGCCTAGGTTTTTACATAGAACAGTTTGACTGTTAAGTTGAAACCCTAATTAGCAAACACGAAACCAACCCCTCTCAAACCTCACTCTCTCTCACAACTCTCCTCCCCTCTCGGCGCCGGTTGTGTGTGCTCGTGGTGGTGGTGTTCGTGTGGTGGTCGGTTGTCCAAGGAAGGTAGTGATCGCGTTTTCCCTTTCACTTGACCAATCTAGCATCGGTGGACGTTTGATCAAATCATGTGGACTAAGTAGAGGAGTCACGCTTGGGGCTCTATTTTCTCCCTGATTTGCTGATCGAATAGCTACGTGGAATTCACTTTTCCAATTCAAAGGTATGATTATGGGATTCTTGTGTGTTATGCATGTGATCCTAATTTAGGTGCGTATGAATATGATTCATGAAATTTCGCTTATAGTACCTAAAAGCAAGGGAAAGAAAGTTGCAAAGGCTCCTTAAAAGCCCAAGGCGAATCCAAAGCCCAAGCCTGCAAGTGAAAGTGAATGCTTTTACTGCAAGAAGAAAGGGCATTGGAAGTGTAACTGCCAAAAGTACCTTGACTTCATCAAGAAGTCCTCAAGAAGAATGGAGCATCGACCTCAGGTAATATGTTATAAACATTTTAACTTTCACTTAGATATGTGATACCAAGTTGCAGTGCTAACATTATTCATGTTGTGCAAAAACCGCAAAGAAGTAAGGCTAGCATGGAAATGGAGCTTAAGGGTGCACGAGAAGTGTTCAAGTGGCCAGGAAAAGCTTCATAGTTTTAATTTCTGATCAGTTTATGATGATTTTAGACTTATTTCCGATTTTTTAAGAGACAATTTTTCAGTTTTTGTTGAAATATTGATTTGGTTTTACTTAGCATGGACAAGTGTTGATCCATGACCAAGGTAATAAATTGCTTTCATTTTGCTAGGTATGAGTTAATTTCGTTCTATGACATTGATATAAGTAGATCACAAAAGCGAAAATAGATGATTCAAAACCAACCTACTTATAACATAGTAAGGTTAGGTCACATTAACCAATTGCGCATCCAAAGTTACAATTGGATGGACTCTTATCCTCATTTGATTATGAATCACTTGAGAATTACAAGTCATGCGAATCACTTGAGAATTACAAGTCATGCTTGATAAGGTAAGATGACCAACTTTTTGGTGAAAGGGTGAAGGAGCGAATGACCTTTGAAACTCATACATATGGATGTGTGTGGACCAATAAGTTCAAAAGTTAGATATAGATTTAAATATTTCATTACTTTTACTGGGAATTTAAGTAAATATGGGTATATTTACTTAATGAAGCGAAAGTTGGAATCATTGAAAAGTTCAAGGAATTCCAGAATGCAATACAAAATCAGTTTGAGATAAACAATTAAAGCACTACGATGTGATCGTTGTGATAAATATTAACTCAAAACTATAATGATCATCTAAAAGTTGTGGAATTATTTCAAAATTAAAGGAACATAACAATTAAGATGTGTTAGAAAGGAGGAATCAAACCTTGTTTGCCTTGGTTCGATCCAAGATTAGCTTTAATGATTTACACACATCGTTTTGAGGATGTGCATTAGAATAACAATTGCAAATATACTAAACAAGAAATCCGTGTCCAAAGCAGTTGAGAAGACGCCATATGAGTTATGGACTGGAAATGTTACAAAGTTGTCTTTTCTCAAGATTTGGGGTTATGAAATCTATGTAAAATGTTTACAAGGTGACATATTAGGCCCTAAAATCAAATAAATGTTTCTTCATGGGTTATCCCATAGAAATAAGAGGGTATTACTTCTACAATCACACATATAACAAAGTGTTTGTTGCTCGCGATGGTGTCTTTATAGAAAGGAAATATCTTTCTACAAAGCCAAGTAGGAGTAAAGTGACTCGAAGAGATTCAAGATGAGCAACAAATGGATGTGGATATCACTACATCAGAGACGAGGGTGCATGAGTCAGTTAATTCGACAAAACATGTGTTGGAGTAAGCTAATTCAATTAGCGAATAGCTCTTATCGTCCCACTAGAATGAGAAACTTCAAAGAGTTGAAGGGTATAATTTCTATTATTGTTCATACTAGTCGTAGGTATTTCAGAATCAAAACAGATAGTTTGTTGAAATTCTGATCATTGAGGATTCCAAAATTTCCTAATGGAATGTATAGAACCCACAACCTACAAGAAAACACCAACTCACAAAATGGCTTGAGGCCATAAAATCTAGAATGGACTTCATGTCAGAAAGATGATGTGTTAGTCCTAATAGACTTGAAAATAGGGTCAAACCCATTAGTTGCCAAGTCTATTCTAATTCTTCTAGCGACTGCTAATTTTCAATCATAAAATTTGGCAGTTGGATGTCAAAACCGCCTTCTTGAAATGTTCATGATGGAGGATGTGTATATGACACACCCTAAGGATTTTGTAAATCTAGAAAATCCTAGAAAGGTTTGCGCACTTCAGAAATCCATTTATGGATTGAAGTAAGCATCAAGGTGTTGGAACATTCGTTTAGATGAGGCAATCAAATAGTTTGGTTTCCTTAAAGAGCAAAAGAGTCTTGTGTATACAAGAAGATTAGTGGGAGCAATCTGATTTTCTTAGTCTAGTATGTAGATGACATACTGCTCATAGGGAACGACATACCAATGCTTGAATCAGTCAAGTAATAGTTGAAGTGTTGTTTTTATATGAAAGACTTGGGAGATGCCGAGTACATATTGGGAATTAAGATTCATCGAGAAAGGTCTTGAAGGATATTGAGCTAAATCAAGAGACTTATGTTGATAAGATTTTTGACAGGTTCAAAATGCAAGACTCTCTAAAGGAGAATTTCACTCCCATGCTTCATGGTATTACACTCAGTAAAACTCAGTGCCTTCAAAAGCTAAAAGAGTTGAGTCGTATGAATAATGTATCTCATGCTTTTGCAATAGGGTTCATTAGGTATACCATTATATGTACAAAGCTAAATATTTCACATGCCTTGTGCATGTGTAGCAGGTTTCAAGCAAATTCAGAATAAGCATACTAAAAGCTGCTAAGAACAAATCCTTAAGTACTTGAGAAGGACTAAAGGAATGTTTGTAGTTTATGGTGGCAAAAGTAAATTAGTTGTCAAAAGGTTATATGGATGCAAGTTTTCAAATAGAGAAAGATGACTTTAGATTTGGAACTAGATACATTTTATGTCCGAATGGAGAAACACTGAGCTTGAAGAGTTCAAAGCAGAGCACTGTTGCAGACTCTATGTTAGAATGTGAAATTATTAGCTGCTATAGAAGCAGTTAAGGAGGAAGTTTGGATCATGTTATTTTGTGACAAAATTACCCCTTTGCCCAATCAAAGGATTCAAGGTCACAGTACAAATCCAAACATGATAAGATAAAGTATCACCTCATTTAAGAGATCATTGGCTAGCGGGATGTCAAGATCTGCAAGGTTTCATATGAGTGAGGATATCACTTATTTATTTAATAGCCCCTTCCATAGACCAAAGTATGAGAGTCATACTAAGGCTCTTGGATTGAAGCAAGTTATGTAATTAAGTTGTATATGTTTTGAGAAAACATATTACATAAGTAATTCATTAACTTGCAGAATTATGTTTAAATCAGACATTTTCATTTCTCTTATTTAATTATGGTTTTTAAAAGTAAATAAAATGTCCAAAATGATTATGAATTGATGGGTTCATCAAGTTGATGACTTGGTAAATGAAACCCCACAAGTGAACAAAATTCATATATTATTTAAGTTCCTAGTTCGAAATCATTAAATTAGACTTAAATGATTTCAATAAATGGACTGGCATGTAAGATTGATTGGATAGCGGCAGTTTCATAGGCTATAGGGGCATAGAGATGTTCGGTCAATCACATTGATATGCATGAATGATGCATGATCAAACTACTGACCTACTTTGAAGTTCAAGTATAAAGCTTCCGGATATATTAGTGGATTCCTTTGACATGAGTGGAGCACTGATTTCATTCAATGATTTATTTAACGGAAGTTTCATGATATACCACTGAGTTTCTTCAAAATTCACCATATACCACACAACATTTTTTAATTCACCATATAGCACCGAGTTTAAGATAAATGTCACAACATGCCATTTCCGTTAACTCAGTTAGTCATTAACGTTAATTGTGCCACATGGCAGCTTGTAATTGGTTGTCTTTTAAATTATTTAACTTTAAAATAATTATTTAATTAATCATCAAAAATAAAAAATAAAAAGAAAAAAAAACCCTTATCCCCTACCTAGCCACCGTAACCCCAACCACCACCTCCACCTGCCGCCGGCCGGCTGCACTTACCCCTCCCTTCACCTGCCCCAATGGTGGACTGGTGGTTACGGTCTTGCGGCGAAGGAGAGAACGAGGTTGGCTATGGTGGATTGGTGGTTGCGTGCTTGCGGAGAAGGATAGAGAATTTGATGGTGGTGCGAAGGACTAGGTTGGCTATGGTGGGCTTGCGGCTGTGGAAGGGGGATGGGTTTCCGGTGAGACTAGGGAGAAGGGGACGCACCACCATTAAACCGTCCCTACTTTATCCCCAAACAACCACCACCGTTTTACCAGCTCCTCCCCTACTTCTTTCGCGCACACCAGTACTGTAACAACACCAAACAGAAGCCCCCTACACCTCCCCCCTCACGCTACCACCTATCAACCACCACTCCACCTTCGCACCTCTGTAGTGGCCCCAATTGCACCAATTTTGCATCAAATTAAAGACCCGTTTGGCATTATTACCCCTTTCTCCCTCGAAATCCCATCCCCTACCCACCGTCGACGTCTAAAGCCCCCCTCCCTGCGCCGGTGAACCCAAATCGGCTGTCGGCGAATGGGTTTCGGGGGTGGGCGAGAGTCGATTTTGGGGTTCCAAGGGTGGGGGATGTGTTTTTCTAGGGTTTCATTTGAAGGAAAGATAGTTCAAGGTGGGGGATCGTGGTATAAGGGGGAGAGTGATGGCAAGGGAGGGGCGACGCCGGCTGCGGGCGGAGGTTCGGGGCACCGGCTAAGGGAGGTGGTTGATTGGGTCTGGGGCTTCGCCGGTGGTGAGAGGCGGGTGGCAGAAGGATCTGGTGGTTGTGGTTGGTTTGATGGTTTTTTTTTAATAATTATTTTTATTTTCAATTTTATTAATATCAATTATTCTTTAATTCTTTATTTAAGTAATTAATTAGATAATATTAATAAGAGCCAATAAGTGAAAGCCACGTGGCACAATTAACCTTAATTACTAACGGCGTTAACGACAGACTAACGGCAGTTACCATTAATGGTATTCTGTGCTAATGTTCATAAACTCAATGGTATATGGTGAATTAAAAAATTTTGTGTGGTATATGGTGAATTTTGAAGAAACTCAGTGGTATTTCATGAAAAATCCGTATAATGAATCAATAAACTAAAACATCCAAGATCAAGTATCACCACAATTACGATCGATGCAATTATCTATCTACCCCTAGCATACAAATCCAATTAACATGGGAAAAAGAAAATCCTAATCAATACCAAGGACCTCTCTCGAATATCAATGGCTTCTCTAACCACAATCAAGCCTATTCTCATGGAATCATGCAAATTAGAGACATTAAACACTTTACTTCGCTTCCCAATTATCAATTCAACTACTCTCGTGATGAATCTCAAATCCTAAATTGATTTACTCAAATTCGTTAAAACCCAACACTCGTTGTGATTAAAACTATGGAATAATAACAATACTAATTACCTCTAATCTAGTATTGGCATAATCACAATCAAATTAGCATAAGTAATCACACTTGTCATTAGAGAATTTAAAGAATCAATTCATGCATCAATCACAATTGGGCTACCCTAGATCTTGGAATATAAAAACTACTCACACATATTAGCAAACCCTAAAAAAATAATCAATGGAGAAAACATAATTAAAAACAATAATAATTGAAAGAGAAGAGAAATAGATGAATACCAATGATGCTTCAATTGAAATAACTCAAATTGTTGATGAACATTAATCGAATCTAATGAAGTAATTAAAATGCTTCAAAGAAAGTAACTAGGGTTATAGAGAGAGAAATTAAGCTTAAGGAATTAACTAACTGTTTTCTAATGATGATTACAAGGGGTATTTATAACCTTAATGAAATAAAAATCCGAAAATAACAAAGCCGATTTCCGCATAACTGTGCCCGGTCTAACCGAGCGAGAACCACCCGATCGGGCAGGTGGAACTTCAATGCTACACTACTTCCGTCGTGACCTTCTCCTTGGCGCCCGATCCAACTGGGCAATGGCTGCCCGATCGGGCGCGAGGCACACTCTTCAAATGCTGCCTGCTCTGCTTCGTATCTTTGCAGCTGCTTCAACCACCACGCGCCTGGTCCAACCGGGCACACATAACCCGATCGGGTGCGTGGGATAAATGGCTTAACTTGCTTTAATTCTTCGTAATTAGCAGCTCATAGCAACCCTTCTATGCCCGGTGCAATCGGGGAAGCATGGCCCAACCGGGCACAACAGGGTTAAATGCTTTATAGCTCGTTCTTAGCTTGGGTCTCCATCCTTGCTTCACTAACATCTCCATATACAATAGAAACGTGTCCGAATCATCCAAGAGACTCCAAATTTCTGTAAAACTTACAAAAACACATCGAACACACTAGAGAAGAGATTGTTAGAGAGAAACGACTCTAAAGAGCCTAAAACCGAGCAAGAATATGATGTAAAGTCGGGATAAATCAATGTATAAAACGTGTACATCAAATTCCCCCAAGCTAAAATTTTGCTTGTCCTCAAGCAAGACAATAAAAAATAATCAACAACCAAACAACATACTTCACCCCATAATGCAATTTTAAAACACGGACTCAAAATCGAAACCAAACAAGCATGCATCTTAGCCAACCAATCAAATCATTCAAACCATCGATCAACCTAAATAGTCGTCAAACGAAACCAACCATGTACAACTTCAAGAATCGATGACTAGAATATCTCACATTGGTGGGCACTCAACACACTTTTTATGTGGCGAGCTAAAAATGAGCTCGATCTCTCACCATCCCCACCAATAATGCAATCCCCCCATCTCACAACACTCGCGTGTTTAGAAGGTTATAATATCGCTCAACCTAGTCAAATTTCGACTTGAAATGTAACATATACTCCAGCATTTTGACAAAGGACTCGTTTCACATGAACACAATGCTATGCACGAAGATCAGAAGGACTTTTTTCAAGCTTGTAACATAGGCCAGGAATAAGAATGGGTAGGAAATAATTTGGGAAATGTGGGCTATATTAGTCTAACCGGGGAGCTATCAAATGCAATTAATCACATCCTCGATTCACCATTTTGATCAACAAAATACATACCCAAACTACAATGAAGACACCCATTACCTCTTTCACATACCTTTTCAACTTCAAGCTTCTTTTCATTTTTCTTTTCATATCAACATTTTTCTTCTCTTTTTTTTTTCAAGAACAAAGATACTTTCTTTTCTTTTGAGTTCAAATTTTTTTTCTTCTTTGTTGTTCCTTGCTCTTTGATTCATTCGTTTTTTTTTTTCTCAACAACCTCCATGCTTATATTTCCTTCTTTTCTCATTTTTTCCTTTTTCTTCCATACAATTTACATCAATTGCAACTTGTAACAAGGTCCCATAAAATACCACGCAATGAAGCTCCCCCAACCTAGACTTGGGAAAAGTAACCAATTCAGGGCTAAGGAGTAATTTTGTGAAGCTCATGAAAAATATAGACAAGCTACAACATGGGTGAGCAAGAAGGGAACAAATGTTCTAAATTCGTCTGGAGGTCACCTAATGAATATGGCCTTCGTCATTTTCAACGTGCACGTGCAATGCATTATGACACACTACTAAAAGTCTAGAATCAAAACTAAGATCAATGTCACACCAGGAACTAAACACACATGAATGAATAAAAGGCTCAAGCCTCACGGTTAACACAGTCAAGCTCCTAAATCATCCATGGTTAATAACTTTGACTCCTACTAGGCATCAACCAATTCAAGGTCAAATCATGATCTTTTGGTCCACAATGCAAGTCTTTCAATCAAAATTAAATCAAAACCTTTTTGGCATTAAGGATAGGGGTACAGGGAGGTAGTTCAATGGCTATTCATTATCGTGATTCTCGTATTTTTCATTTTTTTTATATACTATCAAAACAATCAAAACTAACTGTTAAAGCAATAAAATCATACCAAAACAAAGAAAAGTAAAACAAACCAAAACAATCAAAAGCTCAGAGAATATACCTAAACTACTATGCACAAACTTCCCCCAAGCTACACTCAACAATGTCCTCATTGCAACGTGTGGGAAGTAGGAAATACCTGAGTCCTCAAGCGAACTCATCATCGCCACCATCATCATCATCATCACAACCATCATCATCATCATCATCATCACCACCAGCCGCCCCTCTAGTACCTGCATTGTTAGTCATATCGGGGAAGGTATACCACGAGGGATGTTCAGCATCCCTCGGGATATGACCCTGCCTGCAAAAGAAATCATATACAGGGTACATAGACTGACATAGGTTAGTCTCTAGGGTCCGAACACGAGAGGCTAGGCTCTGATGGTCTAACCTAACCTCCTATTGGCCTAACCTAAGCTCCTGTATTCCGACCATGATAGACTCACGGTTGGTAGGGATATGGGGAGCGGTGGAGGATGAGGATTGGCTGCCCTGCTCTCTCTTATGATAGGTCCTAGTAGGTGCAGCAGGAGGAGGTGGACCGCCAAGGGCCTCGAGAAGGTAGGAAGGCTGGTGGGGGTGGATCCTAGTAAGCTCAGGAGCAGGTAAGGTAATGGACCGCCTAGTGCTCCTATCTAACAGCCAGCTATAGCTACCGTACTCCACCGACAACCAGACGGTGGTGGTGAGGTAGTGCTGGTCCAAAGTAATAGGACCCGACACAGGTCGGTATTGGGCTTCTACAAAGCCCTCCTTAACTGCTAGGTGAGTCACTAAACCACCTAGGACAATTGGGATGTTAGTAAGACCGCCATTGGGTTTGAGGGTGGTAAAGGTATCCCCTTTTTTCCTAAGGTGGAGGGCAAATAGATGAGCTATGTTCATTCTAAACCCCTCTTCATCATCTCCCAATCTAAGGTAGCTACCTAGAATGGCTATTTCGTCCGCCCTAACATTGTTTGGCTCAATCCTCCCAAAAATTGTCCACCTCGAGGATCTAGTCCATATCCTAAGGGATGGTTGGTGGATTTTGTGAGCACGGGCATGTGGCATTGAGTCAATATTTTCACCCGTCATTGCTAACCATAATTCCCCCGAGGTAAAGCTATCGGGTTGCACGGTTAATCCCGTGGAGGGGAGGCCAAACTTCCTACCAAAGCCCTCTAAGGTGAGGCGGAGAGACTTATTCATGAGTCTATATAGGACATGGGTAACTAAACCATCTCTACCCTTCACAACATCAAAAGAGCTTAAAAATTCAAGAGTGATATCCTCAAACGTATAATGTATCATGTTAAACAATTGAGTCATACCAAGTCTAGAAAATAAGTTCCTACATTCAATATCAATGCCTAGCTTAGCAAGAAGGGATCGGTCTATGAACCGAGTAGGAATTACCTTCCTATGTTGGAGCTCAAGCAACCGTGCTTCTTGGTTTGGAAACTCGGGCACGAAACGGATGTTTGGATATGTGGGAATGCTTTCCAAGTCCAATTGTTGTTGTTGTTGTTGTGCTCCCCTATTTCTCTTTCTTGTAGCCATTGATGTTGATGGAGCTTTCTCCCTCTAACCTTGAAAATGGGGTTTTTGGTGAGAATGGAATTTGGGGTGAGAAAGATGGTTGTGGATGTTGAAAATTGAAAAAGAATGATAAAGGATGAAGAAATTTGGAGTTTTGATGGAGAATTGTAGAGATTGGAGGAGGTTAGGGTTTGAGGAATTGGGTTTTTTAGAGAGAGAAAGTGTAGAGTATGAATGAAAATATGAGGAAGAAGGGGGTAATTTTCGGGTTTATGCTGCTTGTTGTACGCATCTTACCCTCGCGCCCAATTAGGCAGGGCTTGCCCGGTCTGATTGGGCAAAGGGGGGCTGCTTTAACACTTTGCTTATCCTCGTGTTCTAGCTTTGCATAACCTTTCTTGTTGTCGCGCCCGATCTGGCAGCCTTATTCTTCTTTTTTTTTTTAGATCAGTACCCCTCGCGCCCGATCGCGTTGGTTACAGCCCGGTCTGACCAGGCAGAGGGGGGCTAACATCTTCGCAAATTCACGTAATTAACAGCTTCCAGCATGACTCTCGCGCCCGATCGGGCTTGCATTACCCGGTCTGACCGGGCATGTGGGAATTAAATATACTGCTCTGTACTTCCTTCTTCCTTTAGCTTCCTTTGCCAAACGCAACTCGCGCCCGATCAGGCATACATTGCCCGGTCAGACCGGGCAGCGAGCATATTACCTCAAATGCTACCCCTGATGAATTCTCTGGGTATCTTGCTTTTCCTAAGTATCGAAGTTCTCTGAAAAACAAAAAAACCAACACATACACAATGTAAAAACACAAAAGGGAAATAAAGAAAATAAGAAAAAAAATGTATGAAAAGCGGGTTGCCTCCAGAAAGCGCTTGTTTATAAGGTCTCAAGCTCGACCTCCTCTATGCTCAATTTTCCTGTGATGGGGTGGAGAGTGTGATGTCCACTCCCTCATCGATAGGGTCACCAACTCGATAATGCTTCATTCTTTGCCCATTAACCTTGAAGGTTTCCCCTTTTGCGTTTCCTAGCTCAATGGTGCCGTAGGGATACACTTTCTTAACCTTGAATGGACCTGCCCATCTAGACCGAAGCTTACCAGGAACTAGCTTTAACCTCGAGTTGAATAAAAGGACTTGATCTCCTTCCTTGACCTCTCTTCTCACGAGATTCTTATCATGCCACCTCTTTGTTTTCTCCTTGTATAATTTTGAACTCTCATAAGCTTCAAGACGGAGCTCATCTAGTTCATTCAGTTGTAACAACCTCTTTTCTCCTGCTGCCTTAGCGTCGAAATTCAAGCTTTTAATGGACCAAAATGCTCGATGTTCTAGCTCAACGGGCAAGTGGCATGCTTTCCCGTAGACAAGTTTATATGGGGTTGTACCAATTGGCGTTTTGAAAGCTGTTTGGTACACCCATAGTGCATCATCTATCTTTGCGGACCAATCCTTCCTTGTCCTTGCAACTGTTTTCTCAATGATAGAGTTAATCTCTCGGTTGGATACTTCAACTTGGCCACTTGTTTGAGGGTGATAGCCAATTCCAAGCCGGTGTTGTACTCCATACTTCTTTAGCATTGCCTCAAACCGATGCTCTAAGAAATGTGTTCCCCTGTCACTAATCAACACAAGGGGGATACCAAATCATGGAAAAATAGTTTTCTTGAAGAATTTACTTACCACTCGAGCATCGTTAGTTGGAGTAGCTATAGCTTCCACCCACTTTGATACGTAGTCAACGACTAGCAAGATGTAACGGTTGCCATAGGAAGAAGGAAACGGCCCCATGAAATCTATCCCCCACACATCAAACAACTCGACCTCGAGTATGTTGTTAAGTGGTATCTCATTCTACTTAGAGATATTGCCCGTCCGTTGACATCGGTCGCATGCCTTGACATAGGAGTATGTATCCTTGAACATTGTTGGCCAATAGAATCCACATTGCAAGATCTTTGCAGTTGTCTTCGAAGGGCCTGCATGTCCACCACATGGTAAGTCATGGTAATGAGAAATAATGTGATTTACCTCGTTTTCTGGAATGCATCTTCGAATCATAGTGTCTGCGCATTGCTTGTACAAGAACGGATCATCCCAGAAATATCTCCTTGCCTCATAAAGGAATTTCTTCCTTTGTTGAGAAGAGTAGCCATGAGGCATTGTACCTGTGGAAAGGAAATTAGCCAAGTCAGCATACCAAGGTGATTCAGTTTGCAACAAAGCTAATAGATGTTCGGTAGGGAAAGAATCATCAAAAGGGATATCGTCCCCATCCTCAGGGTCGAGGAGAAGACGGGAGAGATGATCTGTGAAAACATTCTCTGTCCCTTTTGTATCCTTAATCTCTATGTCATAATCCTGTAATTGAAGAATCCACCGAATAAACCTAGGCTTTGCATGGGTTTTGCTCATCAAATATCTCAATGCTGCATGATCTGTATGAATAATAACTTTTGAACCAACCAAATAAGAATGAAACTTGTCAATTGCATAAATTACAACTAGCATCTCTTTTTCAGTTGTAGCATAATCCATTTTAGCAGAGCTAAGAGTTTTGCTAGCATAGTATATAGCATGAAGCTTTTTATCCTTTCTTTGCCCCAAAACTGCTCTTACCGCATAGTCACTAGCATCGCACATGGTTTCAAATGGCAGGCTCCAATCTGGGGGTTGCATGACAGAAGTAGAGATCAAAGCTTCCTTCAACCTGTTAAAAGCTTCAAGACAAGCATCAGTGAAGACAAAAGGAACATCCTTAGCTAAAAGCTCAGTTAGAGGTCGAGCTATTTTTGAAAAATCCTTAATAAAGCGACGGTAAAAACCTGTATGACCAAGGAAACTTCGAACTCCTTTTACAGAATTCAGAGGGGGTAAACGCTCTATGACCTAAGACAATTCCTTATTACACCATAAAATGGCATTTTTCCCAGTTTAAAATTAAATTGACTTCCTTACGTCTATGGAGCACCTTTTTCAGATTTTCAAGACATACATCGAAAGATGTTCCATAAATCATCCATAAATACTTCCATAGAATTTTCTATGAGACCTGAAAAAATTGCCATCATACAACATTGAAAAGTGGCTGGAGCATTGCATAATCTGAATGGCATCCTGCGATATGCAAAGGTGCCATATGGACATGTGAATGTAGTCTTCTCCTGATCACAAGGACGAATAGGAATTTGGATAAAACCAGAATATCCATCCAAATAACATAAAAAGGAATGCTTAGCCAACCTTTCAAGCATTTGATCAATAAAGGGTAGGGGAAAATGATCCTTCCGGGTGGCCTTATTTAATTTTCTATAGTCAATACACATTCGCCACCCTATAATAGTCCTAGTGGCGACTGGCTCACCCTTGTCTTTCTTGAAAACAGTCATACCTCCTTTCTTAGGTACTACTTGTACAGGGCTAACCCACTTACTATCTGAGATAGGGTAGATTATTCCTCCAGCAAGCAATTTAAGAACCTCTTTTTTCACTACCTCCATCATATTTGGATTAAGCCTTCTTTGAGGTTCTATAGAGGAAGCATGATCGTTCTCAAGAATAATTTTATGCATACAGAAAGAAGGATTAATACCCTTAATATCGTCAATGGTGTACCCAATTACACTTTTATAATTTCTTAAAACAGTGAGCCATTGCTCCAATTTTGTGTCCTTGAGTTCAGTATTAACAATAACAGGGTATGAATTATTAGGACCAAGATATGCATATTTCATATTAGTGGGAAGAGGTTTCAACTCTACCTCGGGAGGCGTAGTACTCTCCCCAACACTCACTGCACTAAGTACTTCTCTGACATACTTCTTTGACATACTTCTCTGATATACTTCTCTGCTTGGATTAGTGATTGGGTTGACCTTTGCTTCTTCAAGTAGCCTGACATACTCTTGATTCCTAATCTCCATCATCATCCTTCCCGACTAGCACTTGTTCAAGTGCATCATCTGTTTTACTCAAAGGAAGTTGCTCACTCTGCAACTCATCAAGCACATTGACCTGACAAACAGTTTCTCCCATAGAGGGAGTACCCATAGCATTCAAAAGTGAGTATTTCAATTTTTCATCACCAACCTCAAAGGTGACCTTACCATTTTTCATGTCTATAATTGCACCTGCAGTAGCTAAGAAAGGTCTACCAAGAATAATTGGAACATTTGCATCTTCCTCCATTTCCATCACAACAAAATCGCAAGGAATGAAAAACTTACCTACACGAAGAGGTACATCCTCAAGTACACCCAAAGGAAATTTGACTGACCTGTCTGCAAGTTGCAAGGATATGCGTGTGGGTTTGAGTTCACCCATTTGCAGCTTCTTACAGATGGACAGTGGCATAAGACTCACACTTGCACCAAGATCGCATAGTGCCCTTTTAATTTCAATATCTCCAAGCTTCACTGGAATTGAATAGGTACCTGGATCACCTAATTTCTTAGGGAGAGTATTCTGTAAAATAGCACTACACTCTGCATTCAAAGCAGCTGTAGCATTCTCTTCTAGCTTTTTCTTGTTAGAAAGCATAATCTTTAAAAATTTAGCATAAGAAGGCATCTCGGATATAGCATCTAAGAACGGAATATTAATATGAAGCTTTTTCAAGATATCAAGAAATTTACCGTACTTTTTCTCAAGCTTAGCCTGGGGTAACCTTTGCGGAAAAGGAACCTTAGGTACATACGGAGCAAGAGGTTTTGGAGTTGCTTCCCTTGACTCTTCCTCGACCTTAGCACTATCAATCACCTTCTCACCGTCACCTACTTCTTCAATGACCTCCCTTGATGGCTCCTTGGTAGGAGGATCTTCCAATTGCTTCCCACTCATCAAAGTAACAAAATTCATATGCCTTTTTATGGTTGCTTTGTCTGACCCAGAAAACTGCCCGGTGTCTTTAAATATTGGCCAACTTGATGAGCAAGTTGGCTTATCTGATTTTCCATGAGCTTACTCTGGGCTTGTAACTGTTGTATAGAACTATTTTGTTGTTAGATGGAATTGTTGGTTGTGGTGATAAAGTTTTCCAACAATATTTCAAGGTTGGACTTTTGAGGAGGTGGTTGAATAGGTTGTTGGCCTGGAGGCTGCCTTGGTTAGAAACCAGGTGATGCATTGTAGTTGTTGTTTCGAGGTGGTGGTGGAGGTGGATTTTGTTGGGCTTGGGTATTCTTGTAGGAAAAATTTGGGTGATTCTTCCAACCTTCATTATATGTGTTAGAATGGGGGTCATATGGCCTTTTGGAGTTGGAAGTGTAGAATGCATTGGCTTCTTCAATCGACATGTCATTTGAATTTTGTGGGCAATTGGGTGCAATGTGACCTTGCACATTACACATTTGACAAGTCTCAGGTAAGCTAGCAGATGTTCCAGCTTGGAGTCTATCAAACTTACTTGTCAATGCCTGCACAAAACTAGTCAAAAGAGTTAGAGCATCAACATCTAATTTACCTCCCTTCTTCACATTATGTCGGCCTCCTGGATGATAATTATCATTGGCTGCCATCTTCTCAATCAGCTCCTTTGCCTCAGTTGGGTTCTTTTTCAGGAGAGAACCCCCCGATGCAGCACCAATGTAGATTTGGAACTCATGGGTTAAACCATTATAGAAGGTTTGAATCAACATCCATTCAGGAATACCATGGTGGGGGCATTTCCTCTACAATCGCTTAAATCTCCTCCATGCCTCATAAAGGGACTCATCATCTAACTGCCTGAAAGTGGATAGTTTGTTCCTTAACCTTGCAGTCTTCTCCTGTCCCAAGAACTTTACCAGGAAAGCTTTCACTTGCTTATCCCATGTTTCAAACGAGCCAGTGCCTTCATCTATCAACCATTCTTTTGCCCTATCCCGTAGTGAGAAAGGGAAAAGGTGAAGTCTGATAGCATCATCTGTAACACCATTCATTTTCATAGTATCACATTTCTCCAGAAATCTATCATATGACTTACAGGGCAAAATCATGTGGTGTGCCTGCAAATGAGTCATTGGAGATGAATTGAATGAACTGTGGTTTCAATTCAAAGTGCTGAGCAGTGACAGGTGGTCTGACAATGCTTGAGAGGAGTCCGATTGTCGTATTAGGAATACCGTACTCCAAAAGAGATTTCGTGCCGTCTTCCATGTTCCTATTGTTTTGATTTCTCCTTCTTCTTCTACCTCGTCGTCTCCTTATAGTTGCTTCGATTTCAGAATCAAAAGGTGGTAAATCGTCTGACCCTGAACCTCGTGTTTACATGCAACAAGGAACTAAAAGCAGAGTATCAAAAACACAAGAAACAATAGCCGAAGCAACGAATAAAGCTTAGCAAAAACGAATCACAAGTAATCAAATGAAACCATTATTCCTCGGCAACGGCGCCAAAAATTGGTAGGCATGTCGCGTACCTAACAAAAATAAACCTAACGAGACCACTACTATGTAGACGGGCAAGTAATGATCAAATCCCAAGAGACTAAGGTTCATCGAATTAATTAGACTCAAATAATCACTAAGCAAGTATCAAATCAATGGTGAATGGTACTAGAAACTAATGTATGAAGAACTAAACTAATCTAAAGAATATAATGAATCAATAAACTAAAATATCCAAGATCAAGTATCGCCACAATTACCATCGATGATCTATCTACCCCTATCATACAAATCCAATTAACATGGGAAAAAGCAAATCCTAATCAATACCAAGGACCTCTCTCGAATATCAATGACTTATCTAACCACAATCAAGCCTATTCTCATGGAATCATGCAAATTAGAGACATTAAACACTTTACTTTGCTTCCCAATTATCAATTCAACTACTCTCGTGATGAATCTCAATTCCTAAATTGATTTACTCAAATCCGTTAAAACCCAACTCTCGTTGTAATTAATACTATGGAATAATAACAATACTAATTATCTCTAAATCTAGTATTGGCATAATCACAATCAAATTAGCATAAATAATCACAATTGTCATTAGAGAATTTAAAGAATCAATTCATGCATCAATCACAATTGGGCTACCCTAGATCTTGGAATATAAAAACTACTCACACATATTAGCAAACCCTAAAACAATAATCAATCAGTATTGTTCCACAAAAAAATATATCGCGTAAATTTTCTCTCTCTCGAACGAGAGCTTATCTCACTAAAAGAGTGAGTCTCGCTATCCTTGCTAGGGTTCTTAGTGTTCTTCAGCAATCCTTTTCATTTCCTAAGTTGCATGCATATCCTCTTAGGCACCTTAGGTGGGAGGAATATCTATAGTTGCTTGTGTCTGTGGGTTTCCTACCCTTCTTTCTCTTTTTCCAAGTCCCTAACCTCCTTGATTCTGGATATTTCCTAGTTTCAAGTAAAAGGTCTTACACTTTCAAGATTGTTGGCCTGTTCCAAGAAGACTAAAGCTTCCTTTTTCGTTTAACACACCCAATTAGCTTCGAGCAGTAATTGCTCTTCTTTCAATGGTGTAGGCATTTTATAGCTAGAGGCAGCTACACTCTTAGGGATTTAATTTCTCTAGCCTTTTGCACCCCATGCGTATGGTGTTTCGGCTCTCAATAACTTGAGTTTGGCTATAAATGCAATAAGCTATAGCCAGAGGATATTCATTCATCTTAACTCTTCTTATTCTATTCTCTTGTTTTTTCCTCTTAATTCTTTCTAAGTCAGTCCTTTGCTTTCCCATTTTTCTTAAATTTTCACTGGTCTTTAGCTAAATTCCTTTTGTCTTTTAACATGAGCAATCTTAGGAACATTCCTAATGCTCCGCCTGATCTTCAAGGTCAAAATATGCGAGGGGGACCTCTCATTCCCCCTCTAGAGAACTTCAATATTGGAAATATAACTATCAATTTCAATTCGTGTGCTATAGGCTTATTTATTGGGCCTCACCCTCCGTCCGAGCACTTTGTTCAGCATATTGTGACTTCTCGTTGGATACGGAGGGGGAAGATAAGAGTGCATAGGGCGGGGCCTTATTTCTTGTTCGAATGCAGGGATAACCGGGATCTAGAGGGCCTGGTTCATGTAAGTACATCTATCATAGATGGTAGAATTATAAACATCAGGAGGTACCAAGTTGATTTCGTACCTCTCCATATGAACTTTACTCTCACAAGCGTGTGGGTGAGGGTGTATGGGCTGCTACTAGCCTACCTCAGACCAAGTTGGGCAAGGCAAATACTACGGCATGTAGGGTATGTTGAAGAACTAGAACATGAAGGGGATGACCTACTAATTCACGTTGATCTTAGGGAACGAGTTCTTATTGATCTATCTATTCCCTTAATCCCTGGGTGTTTTATCCCTTTAGAAGGGAATAGGGTGATTTGGGTATACCTAAGGTATGGAGGGATTTATAAATTCTGTAAATCATGTGGGTGCGCAAGGCACTCCACATCCCGCTGTACGCTACATGCAACAATGACAAGGAGGCGTGTACAACGTCGGTTGAATGAGGTGGAGGCGGATGGGCTCAAAGTGTTGTATGGGCCTGATGAATATCCCTTCTATTCAAATCTCATTTGAGGATTACCGGATTGGTACTGGTTTCAAAACTCAAGGCTTGATCTACAGCCTGTTGAGAACACAGACGATTCTCCTTTGTATGGGAGAGGTCGAAGAGATGAGAGGGGTTTTGAAGAGGGCCACCCGTATGAGGACTCATTATCTTCTCAGGGCAGCGATGAGAGTGAGCATTACCATACGGGGGAGGAAGAATGGTCAAACGATGACTCCGCGCTAATTGAAAGGGAGGAGGAACAAGGAAGGTCGGACCTAGCGCTATCCCCAAGCAGGCGTCTAGGCTTAAGTGGAGACCCGTATGCCGATTTTGTTCAACAGGGGCTGTCAAACACCACGCTGGATACGAGTAATGAAATGTCTACTCGGTTTTCTGCTTAGGAATATCAGGAGAATATTGCGCGACATGAAGGACCAATGGGAAGTTTGGGCTTAGGCTTGAACAGGTCCATAGTAGGAAGGGGCCCTAGGGTGCACGGAAACAGCATTGAAGGCCTTTCAACCAGGCCTTTTTTCATGGGTTCAACGTTCGAAGTGGGCGAACCTTCTTCTGCTCGGTACCCTCAACTACAGGGAGGGGGGCCAGACACCATCTTCCACACTTTGGGTAATTCTGAGTGGGCTGCTTTGCCTCCTGATTTTGGAAGAAGCGTTGCTATGAGTAATGGTTTCTCGGAAGGAATAGGCATGGCTACGGGTTCACGATAGGTTGATAACTCGAGGGGTTGGTTGGAAAGCCCAGCTATTATGGCAACTAGGCGAATTGAGGAGGAGGAACGACTTGTAGATGAGGAGTATGCTAGTATCATTGAGGCAAGCACTATCCTATCTTTGGGGATCTGGAATGAACGTAGGTCTGAAATCTAGGGATTGCAAAGGAATGCTAGAGCAGCAACAACACCATTCCTAAGGTTATCATCGACGGAGTTAGCCGAAATGTCGAATCTCCCTCTCACGGAGTTTGACCCTCCTAATACTCCGGTATCTCATTTAAATTCCTTCAATTTTACGGAATTGTTTAATTATGATGATAATGCAAATACAAAAAAGTGAATCAGGGAAGCATTTGGGCACTTACCACATTCATGTGATGGGGACTCGATGAGGTATAGTGAGTTTGACCATGAGTGGGTGGAACGTAAGAGTCTCAAGAGACTTCATAGGTGGTCTGAAAAAGGGGGGTTTACAATCTGGTTCAAGGATGAAAAAGGGGGAAGAAGGTTTGCTTCCAAGGCTATTTCAGACCCGGACATGGAAAGGGAATTCGGGGTAGACATTTACGGTGATCTGTGTATGAGGGGTAGAAAAAAGAGACCTCAAGATATATCATCCTCGTTGTCTGAGTCTTGCAAACGGTAGAAAAGTGAGGAAGTGACCTCAGTTCTCAAGGAAGTGAGAGATGACATGGATATTGATACTCAGATGACTATCTTTGATTCGATTAAGCTAACGATGGAGAGTGAGGTGGCTGCTCTAACTCAACCCCCAAAAGAGTCATGAATGTGGTGGCTTGGAATTGTAGGGGCCTTAATGATCCACACTCCCTTACAATTCCTTACCTTGTGTGGCTCTATCGTACTAAGTTACCTACTTTTATGTTTATCTCGGAATTAAGATGGATGTTTCTTCGGCTGCTTCTAGGTTAAGTTTTCTGGGCCTTCTTCCATTTTTGGGTGGGATGCGAATGGAAGTAAGGGCGGTCTACTAGTTTTAGGATGGTCAAATGCTAATGTTGAATGTTTGTACTCATCAAAAAGTTTTATCCTTTGTAAGATTAATGAATCTAATGGTAGTTTGAAGTATGTCTTGTTCTTTTATGGTGAGACTCAAGTAGAAAATAGGAAGATAGTATGGGAACAATTACCATGGTTTCTAGAAGAATTCAAAAATGTTCTAATTATTGGAGATTTTAACCAAATAGAAAGTGGAAGTGACAAACTAGGGGGCTCAATTCGGATACGAGGAATAGAGGCCTTTCTGGATTGGAGGTTAAGTAGTAATGTGACAAAAGTCCCTTTCTCAGGTCCGAGGTTTACTTGGAGCAACAAGAGGGAAGGTAATGAACTTATTCTAGAAAGGCTTGATCGAGCCTATATCATAGTGGAATGGTTCAATCACTCCCCGGAAGGTAGAATTACCCATGAACCGATAGTTTGCTCTAATCATGCGACAATAACTTATCAAGACCAATTTAGGCCTTCGACTTCAAACGGACCTTACCAAATTGAAAATTGGTGCCTTGCCTTCCCAGAAATTAAAAATATTATGGGAAGCACGTGGAAGAAAGTGGTTTGGGGATCTCCTATGTTCCAGCTATCAAGGAAGCTAGGTATTTTAAGATCTAAACTCCAATACTAGTGTTTAGAAAATAAGAAAGTTTGGGGGATGAACTGGAGAAAGCTTACGAAGAGTCTCCAAAATAATGGTATGAGTATTGGCTCGGTGCAAGAAGGGGATGAGTATATCCAGAATATTAATCGTCTTACCTCAGAAAGTCAATTGGGTTTTAGTTTTTGGAAGCAACGAATGAAGGCTAACTGGATTAAGTATGGGGATTGCGCCACCCCCACCATGTTCAGGAAAGTTAAACAAAGATAGTCTCATAATGCAATTCTTACTTTAAGGAAGGATGAGGATACTTGGGTAGAGGGGCAAAAGGAGATCGAGGATGTGATCTTATCTTCAATCAAAGAAATATACAACCCAACTGTGATTGACAACCAAGGGGAAGTTATAGATCTGTTGCTTCGACAACTTGACATTCCCCGCATATTGGAAGAGGACCAGATATGGCTTGATAGGGAGTTCCCAGATGGCAAAATTAAAAATGCTATGTTCAACATGCATTGCTCCAAGTCTCCAGGTCCGGATGGGTTCACGGTGGATTTTTTCAAAACTTACTGGAATGAGGTAGGGTGTTTGGTGACTAATAGTGTCAAGCAATTCCTGAGGACAGAAACATGTTAAAAGAATGGAACCAATCTTTACTTGTGCTAATTCCAAAGGTAAAGGTCCCTGAACTAGCAAGTCATTTTAGACTGATCAGTTTGTGCAACATAGTATACAAGTGCATCTCAAAATACTTGGTAAATAGGCTAAAGTTGGTTTTTCCGAATCTTATCATGGAAAATCAACATGCCTTTATACCAAGAAGGTACAGGAAGGAAAATATACTCCTAAGCCATGAACTTCTACATCTTATAAATTCAAGGAAAGGGTCTGATTTCACGGTTGTTAAGATAGATTTGTCCAAGGCTTATGATAGAGTGGATTGGCTCTATCTTCTAAAAGTCTTGCAGGCTCATGGGTTTTCCAACCACTGGATTAAGATGATATCTCAGTGTGTCTCGACGGTTAGTTTCAAGACAATCGTCAACAGGAAAACAACAGAGCATTTCGCTCCTAAGTGTGGTTTAAGACAAGGGGATCCTCTGTCTCCGTATCTCTTCATCCTTTGTATGGATATCCTGTCGAGAATGTTAAACCTAGAAGAAGATATTAATCAATTCCAAGGTTTAAAGGTTTCCAGAAGATCCCCTTCAATCTCTCATCTATTTTTTGCAGATGATGCTATGCTTTTCTTTACAGCAAATGAGGAGTCTTGTAGATGCATATCCGACATCCTTCACAGATTTGGCAAAGCTTCTAGTCAGCAGTTAAATCTCCAAAAGTCTGTGATGAAGTTCTCGCCGGCTTTCGAAAATGATAAGAAACTGGTAATGAAGCAAATCCTAGCTATGACGGAAACGGATAATATGGGGATCTATCTGGGAGCTCAGATCAGGGTAAAAAGAGTTCTTACTTCCAATTCTTAGTTGATAAAGTTTCGGAATGCATAATCTCATGGGCTGATTTGAATCTTTCTCAACCAGCAAAGTTAATCCTTATAAACACGGTGCTGGTAAGTATGTCTGGTCTCGTTATGAAGTGCCTTAAAATTCCTCAGAGTATAGAAAACAAAATTGATGCTCTTATTACTCGTTTTTGGTGGGCTAAGAATGGGAGTAAAGGGATGCATTGGGTTAGTAGAAGTATCATTCAACTACCTAAGAGTATGGGAGGCCTAGGAATTAGAGGTTGTTCGGACCTTAATGATGCTCTCCTCTTTAAACAAGCAACAAGGATACAACTCAATCCCCAACTTCTACTGGCAAAAGTTCACAGGGGCTTTAGACAGGGTGGTGTTGGTTGCATGGCTAATTCACATACAAGAGGAGGGAACCGTTCTATGGGGAGGTCGAGTCTGCAAAAAGCTATGCAGTCGTTCAAAGAAGGTTTTGCTTGGAAGGTCGAAAATGGTAATAATATTAGGGCCATAAGTATGCCATGGGTAAATGGAGAAATCCCGGTGGTTAATTCATGTCAAACACTGACAGCAGCTGCGAGGTGGAAAGTGAGTGATTTTTTTGACAGGGAAACTAGAACCTGGAATGCAGGAAAGATAAGGGAATGTTTTGATTGGGAAAGTGAAAAAGCGATTCTATCAATGGAGCTTCCGTATTCGTCTGAGGAGGACTTCCTTTACTGGAAATATCACACGTCAGGGAGGTACACAGTTAAAACTAGACACTACTATCTTTCAAATACCAGGGGGTTGGAGAGATCCTCTTTCTTGGAAAGGGATCATGAATTTGTTAAGTTGGTTTAGAGATTGGAGATTCAGCCAAGGTGGAAAGTTTTCCTTTGGAGGCTGTTTCATGACGGTATTTCCGTCAAGGTAAATCTGGCAAGAAGAGTAATGCAAATTCACGCAATCTGTGATCACTATGGGGTGGACTTGGAGGACAACCAACACCTCTTTAGGCTTTGTAATCTTGCAAAGGGAGTATGGGAGCACACCCCATTAGCCATTTTCCCTGACTCATCTGAATTCAATTCCTTGCGAAGATGGATTCAACACTATATCCTGCTCTACAATAGCGAGGATGGTAAGCATAGTATCCATTGTGCTTTGTTCATAGCAACATTATGAGGGCTATGGAAGACTAGGAATGTACGACACTTTGAGGGAACTATGGGAACAATAGGTTCAGTAATGGAAGCTGTTAACCAGGACATGCAAGGCCATGAAATGTTTAAACTCCAGTCGAGCACTACAAATGAAGTGGACACCGTGGATAGAGATGACCAAGTCATCCCCTCGGGTTTCAACCACGTTCACCTGGGGAAGGAAAAATGTAGCTACGATGACTTCATTGTGGAAGCTGATGGCTCATGGGATAAGACGTCGAGGAGAGCTGGAATTGGATGGGCTGTTAAGATTAACCCCTTAGGCTACGCTCTTGAGGAAGGGGGAAAACACGGAGCAGCAGCCTCAGCCATTCAATGCGAGGCTTGGGCTTGTCTTGAAGCAATGAAATGGGCTCGGGATAAGGGAAGGTAAGGAATCATGATCTTTTCTGACTCCACCGGCCTTCTGGACAATTTACGGGTGAGCTCTGGCAAGGACATTTCTATTTCTTGGTTGCTAAAGGAATTAAGGGAAGTGGGGGCGTCCTTCCAAAGATGCATAGTTCTAAAGGTTGAGCAAAATCAAGTTTGGAGAGCAAATGACATTGCCAGAAATTGTTGGGTTAACATGTTTAATTATTTGTAGTTTGCTTTCTTCCTTTGCCTTTGTCAAATAAATAAATAAATAAATAATACAATAATCAATGGAGAAAACATAATTAAAAACAATAATAATTGAAAGAGAAGAGAAATAGATGAATACCAATGATGCTTCAATTGAAATAACTCAAATTGTTGATGAACAATAATCGAATCTAGTGAAGTAATTAAAATGCTTCAAAGAAAGTAACTACGGTTCTAGAGAGAGAAAAAAAGCTTAAGAAATTAACTAACTGTTTCTAATGATGATTACAAGGGGTATTTATACCTGAAAGGAATGGTATCCTTCCAACAAGTGTATTATTCTGATAAAGGGTTCAAAATTATTACAGAGCTAATTCTTCAGTAAGGTCAAGTGGTGGAGGCCGCTTCCGATCAGTAATATTAAAGTATAATTAATATTACAGCTTAATCTTAACTGAACCCTTCAGGTTGAACCCAATCGAACAACCGATCCGAGACGATAAATTAATCCGAAGGATTTAATGAGTCGACAGAGTTTTACGAATACAAACATCGGATATCGAGCCTAGGGCGTCGAGACCAAGCGTCGCAAAATCACAAGCAACAAGTATGAGCGTAGCCCTAGCTAGGCTAGGCTAGCTCATCGCAAGCCTAGGCGCACCATGTGTGTGCTAGGCGCACCGTGGTGTTCTAGGGGAGGCATGAGTGCCTAGGCGCTATCGCAGCTCTAGCATCATGCCTAGACGCTATCGCAGCCCTAGCATGATGCCTAGGCACCATCGCTGACCATCGCAAGCACTAGGCGCACCAGGGGCACTAGGAAGCCCGTCGCAGCACAGCAGCGTGCTTGCCTGGATGCCTGGGCGCGCATGGCAGGGCCACACACACACCAAGCACATCCATCGCAGTGCTTGGCATTGGCGCATGTGCATGTGTGTGAGCGTGCCTCGCACCAAGCACATCCATAGCAGTGCTAGGCACTAGCGTATATGCTAGTGTGAGGGTGCCTGGCAGCATCGTCCAGCACGCATGCTAGGCCCTTGCGTGCGTAGGCTCGCAGGCTGGGCTAGCAATGCGTGCGAGGCTTGTGCGTATGGTGCGAGGCAGGTGCGTATGGTGCGAGGCATGTGCGTGTGCGAGAGGTGCAACGGGGATGCGTGTGGTGCGTGGGATGTGCACTGCTAGCAAGTGCGTGGGCTGCTGGGGCCAGCGCCAGCACGATCTGCTAGCAGCGCTAGGCGCTAGCACAAAGCACCAGCACCAGCATCGCCCAGCACCAGCACGAACTGACTAGCTGGGCAGTGCTAGCTGGCTGCCAGCCCAGCAACCACATGCCGGTTTTGTAGAGTGGTTTGGGGACCAAATCCACCCCTTGGGGAGCAAGACATATGGTCCTTCACCTGACCTTGGGCACTACTCCTTTGCACATGATCATGCCACTTGTCGCAATGTGATTAAGTTGATTATTTATTTAATTTGGAATTAAATAAATTGTTGATTTTACCAACTCTCCCACATTGATGGGAGATTAGAAATCAAGGGTACTCTTCCCTATAAATACCAAAGGCATGGGTATTGGGAAGACACAACCTTGAGTGGAATTAAAAGGCAACTCTTGATTTGAGTAAACCTTGATTCGTAAAACTCATAATTTTATTTTTCCGGGTCTCGACTAACCTTCGAGACTTAGGATGCTCGGGTCGGTTTCGAGGGTACAATCCCGTCGGAGGCCTCGTGTTTTTGAGGTTCAAGTAAGAGCTTATAGTTGAGCGAAGCACGCGTCAAAGGTATAATCTTTTATCCTTTCTTGTGTTTTAATTATGTTTTGCTTGTTAATTGCATTTATTATGGGGGCGGGTCTTGGCGGGTTTCTTTCCGCGTAGTGAGGGTCACTACGAAACCCTACAATACCCTTAATGAAATTAAAATCCGAAAATAACAAAGCCGATTTCCGCATAACAGTGCCCGATCTAACCGAGCGAGAACCACCCGATCGGGCAGGTGGAACTTCAATGCTACACTGCTTCCGTCGTGACCTTCTCCTTGGCGCCCGATCCAACCGGGCAATGGCTTCCCGATCGGGCGCGAGGCACACTCTTCAAATGCTGCATGCTCTGCTTCGTATCTTCGCAGCTTCTTCAACCACCACGCGCCCGGTCCAACCGGGCACACATAACCCGATCGGGCGCGTGGGATAAATTGATTAGCTTGCTTTAATTCTTCGTAATTAGCAGCTCACAGCAACCCTTCTATGCCCAGTGCAACCGGGCAAACATGGCCCAACCGGGCACAACAGGGTTAAATGCTTTATAGCTCGTTCTTAGATTGGCTCTCCATCCTTGCTTCACTAACATCTCCATATACAATAGAAACGTGTCCGAATCATCCAAGAGACTCCAAATTCCTGTAAAACTTACAAAAACACATCGAACACACTAGAGAAGAGATTGTTAGCGAGAAACGGCTCTAAAGAGCCTAAAACCGAGCAAGAATATGATGTAAAGTCGGGATAAATCAATGTATAAAACGTGTACATCAGCCTCAATGGAATAGAATAGATAAAAGATTTAATTGATCAAATATGTAATATGTTGATATGATAGTTTAAGCAGTGAGTACATTAATTCTGTATAGATGGGCCTCAATGGAATATAATAGAAGATGTTTATTTAATTCTCTATGTCACTTTGCATTATTTGAATAACTCCCTTGACATTTTCTAAAAATAGTTATTAACTTATTATACCTCTCTTGAATTTTGCAAGCAAAGAATTCACTCATGCTTATCCTTAATAAATTAAACTTATACATATAACTTATATTTAGTATATTTTTTATTAAATAATAAATAGTATTGTATATTTTCAATACCACGATAAAATAATTGGTAATATATATAATTGACAGCTAAAACTAGTCGAAAATAATTCCTCTCTCTTAGACTCTAAAATAATTTACTTTCAATTTTTTAATGACTTATCAAGTTCACATAATTATACGTACCGATAACTTCATCACAATACTTCAATATGAAAAGTGGAAATATGATTCATCCTTATATGTCAAAAAAAAAGTTCTATTTATATTATAATTATCTAAAAAAGTGCATTCACAACTTACTAAAACCTATTAAATACATATCTATATTAATTTATTATCTCTTCCCTACGTTTTTTTTAAGTACCCCACTTCCCCAAAACGACCGTTTTTTCTTAAGTGCACCATTACCAAAAGTGAAAACTCCACTCAAATTATATATTATTTCTCTCTCTTCTTTCAACTCCAATATCATTTTATAATAATTTATCCCTCTCACATTAGTCCTAGCGGCCCCCATAAATGTTTTCTCTCTTACTTTTCAAAATTTTTATTCCTAACTATACCCACTCATACATTATTTTATTTTTTGCCTAAAATTATGTGCCTAAGGATATGGGGAAGTTAAGAAAACAGAGGGAGTATTTCTAAAACAAACATGCTAATATCAAATTTTTCCAAATTTGTACACATGTTGCTATCTCATTATAATATGTTTTGGTCATTAATTGTCCATAATTTAAATGACCTGGATTAGGGATATTTTTGATACGATATTCAATAACCACTTAAAACGTGTTTCTTATCCAAGACATTATCTTGATAACCTATTTGAATATTGTCAAAATAAATTTAGATTAATTTTACGTCGCACGTAAATCGGGATTAAAATCCCGAGATAAATGAACGCAAATCGAGGCAAAAACCCCAAGCGTCACCAAGGCCGCCAGCTGGGCTACTCATCAGCCCGCATGTAGGCTACCTAGGGTGCGCACAGGGGGGCCAAGCCATGATGCTGTTGTGCGATGCGTGCGAGGGCTGCTGCTGCGTGATGCGTGTGTTGGATGCATGGGCCTTAAGCTGCTGGCGTACTTGTGCTGCTGCTGGGCAGCGAGGCAGCAAGCCCCAGCCATCCAACCCACTTTTGCCTGCGCCAGCTAGCAGCTAGCATGCGTAGCGTGCTGCTGGTGCTAGCTAGCACAGCATGCTGCGCTAGGCGTGCTTGCTAGCAACCAGCACCACACGCAAAGGCCATGGGCTGCCTAGCAGCCATGGTGCACAACCCACTAGGATGCGAGTGGGCGGTTTTGGCTTAATTTCGGGCTATGTAATTTTGCGAAAATTTTTGCCGTTTTAAATTATTTATGTAATTATTTTAACGAGGTTAGACCTCGATTTTTCCGGCTTTTGCAAAATTTTGATTTTGACAAATTACGGGTTAAGCCAACTTAATTAATCGGATTAATTAAGTATGGATGCGGAATTTAGTGGGAGCTTATTTGATTACGTGAGCAATTTGCTTTTCGAAATAATGAATTAAACAACTTTGACTAGTTTTAATTAGGCGCGTTAATTGGATTAACCACCTAAGTTAGTTACTAGTTTTGCGTGTTTAATTATGTATTTCGTAATTTGCATGGGCCATTCACAAAAAGTGAATGGGTGAATGGAAGATTGTTTTCAAAATAGGTTATTGAAAATGGCAACTAGTGGGGCCCGACTAGGATAGAAAATACGGACTGCGTTCCGTTATGTATTTTTGTAAATCTAAATACGGTCTATGAACCGTTAAGTATTTTTGTACTATTAGATTAATCTTAGTCGTTCTAGCTAGTTTATTAATTTTGGCCAAGATGTCTCATGACGACGTTTCAATGGAGACGAGCCAAGATGAAGACCCATGGAATTTGAAGATTTCAAGGGGTCATGCTAGTTGCCAAATGCATCTATTTTTATGCTTTATATATACATTGTTGTTATACATGAATGTTTGATGCATGTCTAGGATTTCTATATGTTGCGACGATTAGTTAAGTTCACTTAAATCAAACCAACATAGAAACCCTAGGTCCCTTAATAATATTAAGCTAAAATTTGTCGTTCCAAGAACAACACTTACCGAACTAATGCGCGTATGTGATGGGCTACGCCAAAGCGAGGCATCACTACTTCCCTAGGAACGTAAGGTATACTAGGTATACAAGTTGTCTTGGTTAAGCTCAACGATATCAGTAAGGAGTCCTTAGATGTCGTGGAAAAAGAGATAAAATTTCAAGGATGCATTAGATGCGACATTTTATTAAACCGAGAATAGCTTGGAGCTATTAGCAATTGGATTTCTTACCTTAAGATATTTAATGATTAAGATAAGCCAAAGCATGCTTAACCATTTCTTGATCTTTGGGATCTCGGAATCATTTTATTCTCGCCAAAAAGAGACAATTTTATAAATGCGTGGATAAAATGCTCAATAAGATTGAAAATATGCATGGACGCTTTTAAATTTTAACTTATTGGTTATATGAATGGTTTTTCATTTCAAATTCTTTCAATTGTAGAATAAGGTCTGCAAGTAACTCAAACAACAACCAATTCTCTTTACGCTCAATTCTCGACAATGAGAAATTGAGCGGGCCAAATTTTCTTGATTGTCAAAGAAATTTGCGCATTGTACTAATGCAAGAACAAAAGGAATACGTCCTTGATGAGGAAATGCCCGACACTCCCAATGAGGAGGTCACTCAAGTTGCCCTTAACCGATGGCAAAGTGCCAATTGGGATGCCAAATGCATCATGTTGGCCACTATGTCTCCGGACCTTCAAAAGACTTTGTTTGAAAAGGAGACGACTTTTGAGATCATTTCTGAGCATCAGAATATATTTCAAGAGCAGGCCCGACCTGAAAGGTTCGAAACCCACAGGCAGATCCTTGAGAGCAAGCTCAAGAAAAGAGAGCCAGTCAGCCCGCATGTCCTCAAAATGATTGGATTATTTGAGAACATGGAAAGGCTTGCTGCAGGGTATTCAACCGAGATGGCAATTGACATCATTCTCCACTCGCTTCACAAAGGCTATGATCAGTTCAAAATAAACTATAATATGCATAGCATGGAGAAAACCCTCACCGAGCTTCATGGTATGTTGAAGCAAGCCGAGCAAACCCTCAAGAATGAGGGCAAGCATGACATGCTCATGGTGAGGAAGGGCAAGCCATTCAAACGTCCGGGCAAGAAGAAGAGCTTTAAAGGGAAAAGGAGAAATTTTCCGCCTAAGTCAAACACTACCAAAGGCAGCAAGGACAAAAGGGTAGCCTCTTCCAAGTCCGATTCCGAATGTTTCTACTACAAGAAGAAGGGACATTGAAAACGGGACTGCCTCAAGTTCAAGGAAGATAAGAAGAACGACACCGTTGCTTCTTCATCAGGTATTTTTGTTATAGACTTAAACTTCGCTAGAAAAACATCATGGGTATTAGATACCGGATGTGGCTCACACCTTTGTTCCAAATGCTTAGGGACTAAGGATAAATATGAGGCTAGAGAAGGGAGAGGTCGAGCTTCGGGTCGGCAATGGAGCAAGAATGTCTGTCGTCTCCGTTGGAACTCTCAGTTTGTCATTGCCCTCAGGGCTTATCTTAGAACTTGACAATTGTTATCATGTTCCCGGAGTTACCAAAAACATTATTTCAATATCGGCGTTGGACGCTAAAGGTTTCGAATTTTGAATTAAGAAAAATAGTTGTTCATTATATTTCGGTAATGTTTTATATGGTAAAGCATATTCAGAAAATGGTCTTTATGTGCTTTCTCTTGACAAACAAGTCTATAACATTGATGATACCGCCAAAAGGGCTAAGACCATCGAGTTGAATCAAACCTACTTGTGGCATTGTCGTCTTGGCCATATTAACGTCAAACACATCAAGAAACTTCTACAAGAAGGTGTTCTTGACTCATTCGACTTGGAGTCGTTTGAAAATTGCGAAAGATGTCTATTAGGCAAGATGATAAAACAGCCATTCTCCAAGTTGGGAGAAAGGGAAAGTGACTTATTAGGTCTAATACACACGGATGTATGTGGACCAATGAGTACACCCGCAAGACAAGGTTACCGATATTTCATCACCTTCACCAACGATTTTAATAGATATGGCTATATCTACTTAATGTCGAATAAATCTGAATCCTTTGAGAAATTCAAAGAATTTCAGAAAGAAGTTGAGAATCAACTTGGCAAGAAAATTAAAGCACTTCGATCGGATCGAGGTGGCGAATATTTGAGCCATGAATTCGACGATCACTTGAAAGAAAATGGTATTCTTTCAGAGTTGACACTTCCTAGAACTCCTCAATGGAACGGAGTATCCGAACGGAGGAATCGAACCTTGTTAGACATGGTTCGATCAATGATGGGTCTTAGTGAATCAAATTGTTACTTCGTAATGTTACATGTATATATAAATTAGGGTTTATATGGAAAACAATATTTGTATACTCCTTTCATTTTCTTATGTTCTTTGTATTGAAATTAGGTGAGAAACCAATTAAAACATAAAAAAAAAAAAATCCATCTTGGGAATGCACTGATTAAAAAAATGTGTATATTTATTTGAAATAACTTAGTTAAATATCCATATTATTTGAATAATTTGTAATTATAATTTGACAAAACAAAAGAGTGAATAAACTTATGTTACTTTGGGACAACTTAAATTATAAATGGGTGTCACCAAAAATGGTTTGATTTAATTTGCACAATATTATAAGTAATTTTCATGAAAGATATTTTCATCAAAAGGTAAGATTATTGAAATTATTAGGGTAAGTAAATTAAATAAGATCGATCAATTGTGCTTTGTCTTTAGTTAAAGGCAAAATATTTCTTACCTTTTTTTTTATTTATTTTATAATTTGGGACTATGTAATAATAGTTAACTTTTAACTACATTTATTATATGTATATAGTTTTAAACAACGGTTTTTTCACCATATACTCCTAAGTTTTTTGTTTATTCACCATATATCCTTGAAATTTTTTAAGTTCGCCATATACCTCCTAAGTTGCTACAAAAATTCACCATATATCCCTAATGATAACAAGATGAGTGAAATTAGGTTAATTATGCATCGAAATCACCTTTGATCTCTCTCCCTATCCCCGAAACTACTCCTCTAGCCTTTCTCCAACCCCCGAAGCCACACCAAATCTCTATAACTATATCTTTACGATTGATTTTGAGGATGAGAAAAGAAAATTTGAGGTGCTTTTAGGGGTGAAAAAAGGAATATGGGTGGTTTTGGGGGTAGGGGCATGTATTCAGGGTGATTTTAGGTCGTAATTCACCTTAATGACTGACAAAGTTAACAATCATTAGTCTTCAAGGATATATGGTGTATTTTTGTGAAAACTCGGGGGTATTTGATGAATTTACAAGAGTTCAGGGGTATATGTTGAATAAACAAAAAACTTATGGATATATGGTGAAAAAACCGTTTAAACAATAATCATGTGTACTTGCCTTCAAGGTGTTTATAGTAAAAAATAAGTGTTTATTTAAAATAACCTTGGTTAAATATTCATCATAAAAACTTAGTTATAAAGTACATTTTAATTTCCAGATGTATATGCATTGTATAAAATTTCACTGCTAAATATATGTTCACCATATTCATAATAATCATGATTTTCACATTTTGTTCTAGTTAAGATACTTTAAGTGGAAAGAATTTAAGAAACAATTCAAGAAAATATAAATTGATTGATTGATTGATTGTTCGTGAACAAATCAAGAAGCTATGATAAGCGAAGGAACGTAGTTCCTTATTCTTTAAAAACTAAGAGAATTGATACCAAAGCTGAAGATTACACGATTTCTTTTTCACTAATATCAAGCATGTTGCATGCTTTACTTTTTTTTAGGATCTGTACATATATTTTTAGCCCTCATAAAGTGAAAAAGAAGTCTCACTTTACCATCGAGTTCAAACACAGTACATTTTATGACTTATTTAAAGTGATAACTAAAGAAATCAATTAGGACCACTAACTAAATCCAAAAATACCTTCACTCTTAAGACCAAATCATCTCTTGGCGTGTTCTATACGACAGCTTGGACGTTCATTCTATAGAAAAACCCAAAAAACATATGTAAAAATTCTAAATTAAAAGTAGTTGCTCCCTACACTTCTTTTTCTCCTCTTTGCCCTCCTCTTGTCTCATTCTTAACGCAAAACCTCAATCAGCTTTATTATTCATCACTCTCCCTTTCAATTGCACTTACAAGTATCATTTTAACATAAATCATCAAATTAATAGTATAATGAGCATAGTACTTTGATGAGTTAGGGTAGCGTTTTTGCTTGTTTTAATTTGTCTTAGGTTGTTTTATAGTTGTTTATGTCTCGATGTGTTTTGTATTGAATCACATATATGCTTAAGGGCTTGACTCTATTGCGTGCTCATACCTTGCCCCTACCTTATTGCTTTCCTTGGTGTTTGTGCTTAAGTTTTTGAGGTCAAGAGTTGCAAAGGGGAATCCAAGGAAGCAAGAAAAGAAGATTTGAAGAGAGCAAGGTGCGCGGGCGCCCAATCCATGTGTGTGGGCACGTACAGAAGGAAAAACTGCAAATTGAGGGAAAATGTTTGAATAGGGATGTCGCAGGCATTGCGCGGGCACACATGAAGGTTGCGCGGGCACGTAGACAAGCAGTATAGGCGCACAACCACCCTAACTAGGCGCGTAACCCACGTTTTCGCAGGAGCGCAGCTCCATGCGCGGGCGCTCCTGAGCCCGTGTTCGACCTGTTTATCGCGGCTTATAAATACCTTCGAGGCTTGATGTACGGGAGACTTCTTTTTATCTTTTAACCTAGTTTTATCTTAGGGCCATTAGGGCTTAGTTGAGAGCTTCTCTCTCTAGATTTAGGTTAGATTAGTGTAGATTTGGAGAGAGAAAGTGAGAGATCTTCAATGTTGGATCTTAGTTGTTGAAGATTCAAGAATACTTGTATTGGAGACTTCCATCATCAATCAATGAGAAATTTCCGACCTTTCCTTATCTATATTTTGTTTATTGTTTTTTGGTATTTCTTGTTAATCATGTTGATTCTTGTTAAATTGTTGATTAATCTTTATCATGATTAGTGAGTAGTTCCCCTACTAAGGGAATGGTAGTGGTGTAATTGGATCTTGAGCATGTTCAGGGTTTTCCATGTTCTACCAATTATTTCTATTGAGTGGCCAATCAATACTTGTAGTTGGGTGGATTAAACTAGGTTATTGCGATAGCGTGATCTAGGAATGTCCATTGAATGATTTGCTTGATTTGTATCTCGATTCGTGGCTTATTACAATAGTGTAAGTTGCACTTGAGTTGAGAAATCAATTAGCCCCGATAGGTGGTTAGATTATGCTTTAAATCATTGACATGAGTTGCTTAATTCATAATTCTATTCAATTTGATGCCTTGTTATGCCTGAGTGAATGCTATACCTACCTAAATTGTTTCCCTTAGTGCTTTATTTCCCTTAGTGTTTTTAGACCTTAGATTACTTGTCCCCTATCTCGGACTAGCTTAGTTGTTGATAACACTTTGTAGTGCTTAACTATTCCTTGTGGTTCAACCCCTATGCTTGCTTTATACTCGTATTAGGTTTGATTACATATTATATATTGTATTTGATCTAAGGATAATCATTTTGACGACGTGTTTATTCCCTTATCATTAAAACCACCACTAGACACTTTCCGGCGTTCAATGTCCCATGACATGAGTGCCTCCCTCCAAAGGAAGCACTCCTACCTTCCTTCTCTTCAAACCAATAAATCCTTATACCCCTAAATCTCTGTTTCATACCATACCACTGCACCTACAATTCTTTACCACATATTAACAGATCTCTAACCTAGAAAAAAGTTCAAAACACCTACCTATTCAAACAATAATAAAATCGAAAATTCTATAAAAAAAATGCTCCGTTCAAATACCCACACAAAAGTTTCCCTACCTAGAAAGGCACAGAAGTCAATATACACTAGCGCGTAGAATAGCATGATCGCATTAAGTGCTAGTTCACTTGTGTGCACTCAAGCTACTATTGTATGTCATCAATAGTGGAATAAGAATAACGTTAGCATCCATAGGATTCAGGCGTTCACAGACAAAACAATTAGCAATTGTTGTAAATTTGGTAGGAAGCAAGAAGCATTTGGTAGTACGGTTTATAAGGTAAACTATAGATATCTTTGCTCCATTTTGGGTTTAAAGTTTTGAACCAAGCAAGTGAGGCACCATAAACTCAATATACCTAATATTCAAAGCTGAAACTAACCTAAACATGCCAATATAGCTTGGCAGAAGGTAACATATGTTGATCATGCGTAACAGATCTATAAGTGTAATACAATAAAGCATATGAAATATAAGAGATAAACAATCATCACTTTGGAATGCCTCTATATCTTGCTCCATTATACAAGTACATTCATATGAATTACTTGTTGATTATTGTCCTTTCAAGGATCAAGTGGTCCTAACTATCCTTTTACCACCAGAAATGTGTTGTCAAGCCATTAAAAAATAACATTTTAATTTACAAGTACATTCATATAAATTGCTTGTTGATTATGGTCCAACTATTAATCAAGTGACTCTAATTATCCATTTACCACAGTATAAAGGTTGTACTTTCGTTTGTTACTATTATGGTTCAATAGTTGATTAAGAACTTCAATCGTTGATAGAATAGTGACTAAGCTAATGAAAACTACATGTCCAAAAGGCACCAATCAAACTAAAGAATGTACAAACTTAAAGGAATTACGATAAGTTATAGTGTGGAGTGATTTTTTGGAGCTTGAGATCGAGATGCTTCCACAACAGCATCATTGTTTAACTATGGCTATAAAAGGAGTAAAGCTCTTAATAAGCAAAACCATCTTCTTCTCTCTAATTCTCCTATCTCTATATTTCCTCTATTTATATATATAATGAGTTAAACGAGCATGACAAATTGACAATTAACAATGACAATGACAACTAATAGCACGCCAAGTGAATGAATACCCAAATTTTCAATTCACTGAATTCATGCTAATAACGATACCCAATTACAACTGTTAAGATTACTTGTAAACTTCTCTCAAGTACTTGTAATTGATACAATCAGATTTAACACACATGCAAATGTATTAAAATTTTTTCTCTATTTTTAAATACTTTTAATTGATACTATCAAATTTAGCACATCATACATAAATGCTAATAATATAAATTACTATCAAATTTAGCACATAAATATTTGAGATGAGAAATATAATAAATGTGTGTAGAGTATTTCTATATAAAAAACTGCTGCAATAAATAAAATAAAGGGATTATTTTGAAAAATTAAGATAGATAATAAATATAAGACTCTTCGGTTTTTAATAAGTGTTATTTCCCAGAGCAGCCCACCCTCCCAACCCCACTCCCCGGCAGCGCCCATCCCTTCCTTCGCTGGCCCGATGCCCTTCCCCTACCCCTGTTGCCGGCCGTTGCTCCTCCCCTTCCTCCCGAAACACCTTTTCTAAAACCCCCTCCATGTTGGGTTTCGTAGTGACCCACACTACGCGGAAAGAAACCCGCCAAGACCCACCCCCATAATAAATGCAATAACAAGCAAAACATAATTAAAACACAAGAAGGGATAAAAGATTATACCTTTGACGCGTGCTTCGCTCAACAATGAGATCTTACTTGAACCCCAAAAATACAAGGCCTCCGACAGAATCGTACCCTCGAACCCGACCCGAGCGTCCTAAGAATCGAAGGTTAGTCGAGGCCCGGACAAATATAAACTTGGAGTTTTACGAATTTCAAGGTTTACTCAACAATGGAGTTGCCTTTACTTTTCCACTCAAGTGTATTCCCATATGCCCAACACTTGGGTATTTATAAGGGAATGCTACTTGATTTCCCATTCTCCCATCAATGTGGGAAAATTGCATTTTTCCACTATTTTATTTTAATTAAAACAAAATATAATGCAAAGGAATCAATGAGTTACAAGTGGCACATGGAGAGGAGTGGGTAGGTGAGGACCATTCCAAGAGGAGGGGACCATGGCCTTGGTGCCCAAGGCAATTCCCACTCACCTTGGTCCCCACTTGCTCAAAACGGCACTCCCTTCCACATGGCTGGCTGGCAGCCTGCCTTGGCTGCCAAGGCTACCAGTTGGCGCCTAGCACCAAGGCTGGGCAGCCTGGCCAGCTAGCCAGCACACACGCACACAGCCCGCATGCATGCATGCACTGCCTGCCAGCACAAGGCCAGCCAGCATGCAATGCATCGTTACTGCTTGGTGTGATGTGCTGGGTGCTGTGATGCTAGGCACACGCACACACACGCACAGCCCAGCATGCTGCTGGCTGGCGCATGGTGCTGTGCGATACTGTGCTAGCAAGGCTGCTAGTGCCTAGCACCACACATAGCCTTGCATGCTATGCACGCTGCTATGAAATGCTTGATGCGTGGCTGCGATGGCTTGGCGCTGCTATTGCCAAGCGTGCTAGCAAGGCTGCTAGCGCCCAGCACCATCCATAGAATAGCATGCTGCTATGCGATGGTGCAGGGCTGCGATGGCTAGCTAGCATCATGAGCTTAGCACGCCTAGCATGCCAAGCTTGCGACGGGTTTTTCCTAGCCTAGCACTCACATGGCTAGGCCAATGCGAGGCTACGGCTAGGCTCGTACTTGTAACTCGATTGATTTCGCGTCTCGTCGAATTCTAAATTCGACTCAACTTGCGACGCTCGGTTTCGATGCTCTAAGCTCGATATCCGACGTCTTTGTTCGTAAAACTCTGACGATTCATCTTATCTTTCGGATTGATTCGTCGTCTCGGATCGGTTGTTCGATTGGGTTCGACCCGAAGGGTTCAGTCAAGATCAGGCTGTAATATTAATTGTACATTAATATTACTGATCGGAAGCGGCCTCCACCTAGACATTCCGATCACTAGACCCCAATGAAGAATAAGCTTTCCGATAATTCTGAACCCTCTTTCGGAATAATACACTTGTTGGAAGGACACCATTCCTTTCACTCCCTCCCCAAAAAACCCTTTATAAACTTCCTATCCAACCCCTTCCCTCCACCCTCGAAAACCCTAGCCGCTAGGTTTACAGGGGTGGGGGTGGGAGAGAGAGTTTTTAACGGTTTTAATGGGGTACTGGAAGTCGTGAAACGTTTTCGGCGCGAGGAGGAAGCTGTGGCGTCGGCAAGTGGTCGTCGGAGTGCGGGGCGCCGAGGAACAAGTGCTGGAAGCATAGCAAGGAAGGGAAAGGGTGGCTGGTGGGGGAGGGGTTATATTTGTAAAACTAATAAAAATAACAATAATTAACATTATTATCTTTTAAAATAAAAAATTTTAAACAAAAAAACAATTAAAACCCAATCAAACATTGACACGTGTCCCATATACCTGCTAATCAAGTTAACAACAAGTCATAACTTGTTTAAAGCAGGTGCCCCCCAAAGTTTGTATTACACATAAATAATCTAAAGATTGACTTGTTTTAGTGGACGACTCAAAGTTTGCATTATTTTTGAAATTTTTTTCTTAAAAATAATTATAGTAAATAAGAAGAAAAGAATTAAATACTCACTTCAAATGTGAACTTTATTTAAATACTACATCATGAACAAATTGTTAATTAGTAACTTCAATAAAAAAAATAAAAAAATCAAAAATCAAAAGACAAAATTAGGTGAAGGTTTATATATATATATATATATATATATATATATATATATATATATATATATATATATATATATATATATATATATATATATATATATATATATATATATATATATATATATACACACACCTCTCGATTTCTTAAATTATGACAATCAAGAGATTTTAAATAATCCTATGTTCTTATATTTTTTATAGGATTAATATTGTTTTTCAATCCCAACTTTCACCAATTTATTTTTATTACTCCCAACTTTGGATTATTCCTCAATAATCCCAACTTTAAGGTGACCTATCTTTCTTCATACCAAAACCGGTTAACAAAAGTCAATGACCTAATTTTCTAGGTCACTTGACACATGTCAAGCTGTAAGTGGTCCAAAAAATAAAAGAAATTAAAGAAAAAATCAATTAAAAAAAAAAGAAAAAAAAATCAAAACCAGCCACCACCAGCCCATAACCACTAGCGATGGCCCCTTCCTCTACAGCCAACCTCGAACCACTGCCTCCCTTGCCCCAACTCCCAAAACCTCCCAACAAACCGCACTAAACACGCGAAACCGACCCCCTTTACCTCCCTTACCCCCCTAAACCAGCCGTAGCCAAACCCTTGCGCCGAAACCGCCACAAATAAAACCCGAAACCATCCATAACCAAAGTCCACGTCCCTGAAACCGTCCCCATCCCTTCCCAAAACCACTTGTAAACCCTCAAAATCACCACCCCCACCCTCGAAACTATCTAAAAACCGCAGCACGCTCCCTTTCTCTCTCCTCTAATTGCCGGATAACGCAATCAGCAGGAGTGATGGGAGGGTTTTCGGCAGGTCGAAAAAGTGGGGTTGGGGGATCATAGAGAGTAACGGGTGTGGGTCTCTGCGGTTGAGGAAGTGCGGCCATCAGCCACCCAACGCTAGTGGTCTTTGGTTTTTTGTTTTTTGTTTTTCCTTGTTTTTTAATTTAAAATTAATTTTTGTTTATATTTTTGAACCAATTAGAGTGCAACACGTGTCTTATAATTTGTTTTATAAAAAATTGACCCTTTCTTCAAGTAACTAGTAAACCGGATTGAAGAAAGAAAACGCAGGTGAAAATTGGGATTATTGCAGAATAATCAAAAGTTGGGATTATTCAAAATAAATTGGTGAAAGTTGGGACTAAAAAACAGTATTAATCTTTTTTTTTTATAGTAGGATCTACCCTTTCCTAATTAATAAAGTTATGACATTATCTATATACGGAGTATTACAATATTACTCTCTCAGTCATTGATAAGTTCAAACCTTGTTAGTGTTTATCTATATATCTATTTATAATGCAAGTAATACATAATTTTTGGATTAATTATGGCAGTTTAGAAATTATTCTGCTTGGTTGTTTGATCTTTTGGTGAGCCTGCATTAGCATTGCTGCATTGCTGTGAGCAAGCTCTTGCTAAAACTTGGTTCGCGTTCTGTATTTGGATTACTACTTAATTTAGTTTCATTTTATCCTTAATAAAGTTTACTTGAAAGAGATGATTTATTTATTATAAAAAAAATTAAAAAAATGATTTTATTAAAGCTAATTAAATGAGTGTTTTGAAATAAAGTTTGTAAATATTGTCGTACATAAAATGACTTCAACTCATTCCACTCTAAAATCGTTCAAATTTACAATCATTCACTAAAGATTCTCCCATCTTTCCTACAAAAATAATACATAATTATTCCAATATTATTATCAACAATCATTTTGAAAGGAATGATGTCCTTCCAACAAGTGAATTATTCAGATAGAGGGTTCGGAATTATTACAGAGCTAATTCTTCAGTAAGGACAAGTGATCGGAATGCCTAGGTGGAGGCCGCTTACGATCAATAATGTTAATGTATAATTAATATTACAGCTTAATCTTAATTGAACCCTTCGGGTTGAACCCAATCAAACAACCAATCCGATACGACAAATCAATTCGAAGGATTTAATGAGTCGTTGGAGTTTTACGAACACATACGTCGGATATCAAGCCTAGGGCGTCGAGGCCAAGCGTCGCAAAATCACAAGCAACAAGCACGAGCATAGCCGTAGCATCACATTGGCCTAGCCATGTGAAGTGCTAGGCTAGGCTAGCTCATCGCAAGCCAAGGCGCACCATGTGTGTGCTAGGCGAGGCATGAGTGCTAGGCGCACGAGGCAGCCCATCGCAGCCTTCGCATGGCATGGCAGCACCTTCGCACAGCCCACCGCACAAGCATAGCACCATCGTAGTGCTAGGCATTGGTGCGTGTGCGTGCGTGTGCATGTGCCTAGGGCTGTCGCACCAACCGCAACAAAAGCATGGCACTGTCGCATGGCTAGGCTATGCGTGTATGCGCATGCGTGCAAGCCATCGCAGCATCAAAACACCAAGCTTCGCATGCTTGTGCGTGTGGCTGGCGAGGCGATGCCCAACATGCGCGGCTTGCTAGCATCATGCATGCTGGGAGTGCGAGGGCATGGGAATGCGAGTGCGAGCAAGCGAGAGTGCCAAGCTAGCAGCGCCCAGCGCTGGCACGCAGCAGCATCAGCACGAGCATCGCCCAGCACAGCTCGCACATGCTGGCTGGGGTGATGCGGGCTTGCTGACTGGTGCTAGCTGGCAGCACTAGCTGGCGTGCTAGCTGGCTGCCAGCCCAGCAAGCATTGGTGGCGGTTTTGTGAGGATGTGAAGACCAACCAAATCCTTGGGGAACAAGGCAATGGTCCCCCCCTCCCCATGCCTTGAGCCTCACCTAACTTTCTCTCCCCTTGGCCCTTGTTGCATGGTGATTGCATTTGATTAATTATTAAATTTGGAATTAAATAAATTATCAAAATTTCACATGATCCCACATTGATCATGAACAAGGGTTTCAAGTCTCTTTTCCTTATAAATACCAAGGGTTTGGCATTTGGGAAAAACAGACTTGAGTGGAAAAGTAAAGGAAACCTCATTATTGAGCATACCTTGAAATTCGTAAAACTCCAAGTTTATATTTTGTCCTTTCCTTGACTAATCTTCGAGGCTTAGGACGATCGGGTTGGGGTCGAGGGTACGATCCCGTTGGAGGCCTCGCATTATCGAGGTTAAAGTAAGAGTTCGGTGCAAGATCGAGCGAAGCACGCGTCGAGGGTATAATTCTTATCCTTTCTCTTAATTATGTTTTTAATTATGCTTTGCTTGTATTAGTTGCATTAATTATGGGGGCGGGTCGTGGGGGGTTTCATTCCGCGTAGTGAGGGTCACTACTAAACCCTACAGCGGTATCGGAGCCATGCTCCTTGTAATTTTTGCAATTATTCATTAATTAAGGTGTTTTTAAAAGAAGATTTATTTTCTGGTTTTGCTTTTTTAATTAGATTAGAAGCTTGTTTTAATTAATTTTAAAAATCGTATTTTTCTCGATTTAGCTGTCAAACTTAGATTTTTGCTCAAAAATAGTGTTTTTTGGGTGGAATCGACATTCTGAAACATATTCAACCCTCTTCGAGAACTATCCAGAAGCCAAATTTGAACCAGAAACCTAAGTTTTTGGGGTTTTTTTTTGTTTTTTCAACGAAAATTTTAAGTCGTTTAAGCCTTGATTAATGCAAGCATTTCAAGGATAGATTATTGCATCCCTAATCTACTGCTTTTTAAAATATCCTTAAGCATAATTATGGAGTTTTAATTAGTGCTTGAGTTGATATGCTATTTGTCACACAAACTTGATTTTTCACAATTATGCAAATAAATTGCATTAATGTGTGAATGTTTGATGTGAATGTGTAACTTTAAGTTCCCAAGTATGTTAAAGATCTAATCTTTAAAAGTTTAAATGATTGGAACTCTAACCCTAAATTCCATATTGAACAAAGTTAGGATTTTTCATTTTGGTTGATTAAAATCCATGAAGTTCAAATACTTGTGAGTAAAATTTTGATTAATCTTCATATTGGAAGATGTAATCTTGGTATTTTACACAAGTATGAAAGTTGGAAAACTTTTTATCATTAGATAGTTAATTTATTTTACTCCAACTCCCACTTGTCAAATCCATTATTAATTTGCATATTGGCTAAATTAATTATGGACATAGCTCATTCAATTTTAATTATAAAGAAAGACCTAAAAATTGTTTCAAAATAATTTTTTGAATGATTTAGGTTAATGCACCATTAAAATTGAATTTAATTAAGTTAGACTTATTTTATTTTAAATAATCCTCAAATTGATTCTAAAATAAAATTTAGAATTAATTTACGCCACACATAAATCGGGATCAAAATCCCGAGTAAAATGCACGCAAATCGATGTAAAACCGCAAGCACTACCAAGGCTAGCCGGGCTGCTTAGCAGCCCACATGTAGGCTGCCTATGGTGTGCGCATGGGCTAAGCATCAATGGTGCGTGGCTATGTGGTGAGGGGTGCTAAGGCGCTGGGCTTGGGCAGTGGCATTGGCTACTGGTTGCTTGGAATGCTGCTAGGCAGCGTGGTAGCAAGCACTAGCCAGCCCACCACTTGCTAGCATGCACCAGCATGCGAGCTAGCATGCGTAGCATGCGCAGCAAGCAGCTGGTGCTGGCCAGCGTAGTGTGCTGTGTTGGGCGCAACATGCTAGCACCAAGCGCTAGCACAGGCCTTGATGCTACTGGTGTGTGTATGGCGTAGGCTGCTGGCGTGCTTGTCCTGCTGCTGGGCAGCGAGGCAACAAGCCCCAGCCAGCCAGCCCACTGCTGCCTAACAGTCATGGTGTGCAATGCACCATGCTTGGTTGTGGCTACGTTGCTTAATTTTGAGCTATGTATTTTGCAAAATTTTGCCGTTTTAAAATATTTATGTAATTATTTTAACGAGGTTGAAACCTCAATTTATTGGTTTTTGCAAAGTTTTGACAAATTATGGGTTATGCCAACTTAATTAATCGGATTGATTAAGTATGGATGCAGAATTTAGTGGGAGCTTAGTTGATCGCGTGAGCAATAATTTGCTTTTTAGAAATAATGAATTAAACAACTTTGACTAGTTTTAATTAGGCGCGTTAATTGGATTAACCACCTAAGTTAGTTACTAGTTTTGCGTGTTTAATTGTGTATTTCGTAAAATGCATGGGCCATTCACAAATAGTGAATGGGTGAATGAAAAAATTGTTTTCAAAACAGGTTATTGAAAAGGCAACTAGTAGGGCCCGACTAGGATAGAAAATACGGACTGCGTTCCGTTATGTGTTTTTTGTAAATCTAAATACGGTCTGCGAACCGTTAAGTATTTTTGTACTTTAGATTAATCTTAGTCGTACTAGCTAGTTATTTTATTTTGGCAAAGATGTCTCAAGACGGCGTTTCGATGAAGATGGGCCAATATGAAGACCCTTGATGATTTGAAGATTTCAAGGGGTCATGCTAGTTGCCAAATGCATCAATTTATGCTTTATATATTATTGTTATATATGAATGTTAGATGCCTGTCTAAGATTTCATATGTTGCGACAATTAGTTAAGTTCACTTAAATCAACCAACATAGAAACCCTAGGTCCCTTAATAATATTGAGCTAAAATTTGTCATTCCAAGAACAACACTTACCGAACTAAAGCGCGTATGTGATGGGCTACGCCAAAGCGAGACATCACTACTTCCCTAGGAACGTAAGGTATACTTGGTATACAAGTTGTCTTTGTTAAGCTTAACGATATCAGTAAGGAGTCCTTAGATGTCGTGGGAAAAGAGATAAAATGTACAGAATGCATTAGATATTTAATGATTAAGACAAGCCAAAGCATGGTTAACCATTTCTTGATCTTTAGGATCTCGGAATCATTTTATTCTCGCCTAAAAGGGACAATTTATCAATGCGTGGATAAAATGCTCAATAAGATTGACAATATGCATGAACGCTTTTAAATTTCAAACTTATTGGTTATATGAATAGTTTTTCATTTCAAATTCTTTCAATTGTAGAATAATGTCTGCAAGTAACTTAAACAACAACCATATGTGCCCAGAACTCCCCGAAAAGTTGACATTTTGCCTCAACTTGGTCAACTTTAAGGAGTGGGAGGAGGAACTCAGGAAAATTCTCCGGAATTGTTCCTTAGAGTATACTCTTGATACTCTCATTCCAAGCTTCTTCTCTAAGGGGAACATGACCGATGAGGCTCATGAAGAATGGTCTTCCAATTGCAATAAAGTCTCATAACTAATAGCTAATTCCATCCCGGAAGATTGGAAGGAAAGCCTTTCCTCCTACCTTCCGGACATGTTCCTCAAAGCACTTGAGGACGTTGTCAATGTAAGAGTCACCAAGAGTGACAATGGAAACTTTGATGGACTCATGTTTGATTTGACTAGGTCACTCTCATACATGAAAATAAAGCCACCAAATGTGGGTTTTCTTGCTAAGGAAAGGCGTCGGCTTTGGACAAAGGTCTACAATGCCAAATTGAGACTCGGCATGCCCCTCCGACCTCATATGCTTGGAATGACTAGGCTCTTCAAACACATGCAGCTTCTCGGAAGCTCATTGGAGGATGAGATGGCAGGGCATATCTTGCTTGCATCGCTCCACTTGGTCTATGATACACTTAGAGTGCATATAGCTGCGGGAAAGGAGACACGCTCCTTAATGGAGGTGGTGCAACTACTCAGCCGAGCCACTACATGTGGAGTGACCGAGAGGCCCTTGAGAGCAAGGAGAAAGGGGTTCAAGAAGGTCAAGGCAAAGATGCGTTGCTTTTATTGTGGTGGGCAAGGCCACTACAAGAGAGAATGCAAGCTCTTTTGGGAAGAGGAGGAGAGAAATGGAGCGTCTACCTTAGGTTTCTTCCTTAAACACTTGTGAATTAAGCTTATCATAGGTATTAGATACCAAGTATGACTCACTTTATATTGCCTTTTCAGGGACCAAGTGAGAAGCTTATCAAGTGTTGGTGCAAGGACAAGTAGACGACGAAGATGGTTTTTCGGTCGTGCTTGCATGCACTATTTTGTTTATGACATGTAATTAAACTAATCTTAGTTTTCATCATGCTTTTGAACATACTATGATCTATGGTGTTGGACACCTAGTTATTTTGAATGTAAAACTTTGACAATGGTTGTTTCAAAATTGTCTTGCAAATATATGTTCAATGAAAATTGCATGTTTTACATATGATTAGACAAAAGTTGATACCGCTAACTAAGACCACTAAGAATTCAACTTCGTTAATAAAAATTAGTAGATTTGGCTATATCTACTTAATGTCAAATAAATCTAAATCCTTTGAGACATTCAAAGAATTTTAGAAAGAAGTTGAAAATCAACTTAGCAAGAAAATTAAAGGACTTCGAACGGATCGAGGTGGCGAATATTTAAGCCATGAATTCGACGATCACTTGAAAGAAAATGGTATTCTTTTAGAGTTGACACCTCCTGGAACTCCTCAATGGACAGGAGTATCCGAACGGTGGAATCGAACCTTGTTAGACATGGTTCGATCAATGATGGGTCTTAGTAAACTTCCTATCTCTTTCTGTGGACATGCGCTTCAAACCGCGACACTAACACTGAACCGAGCTCTGTCAAAAGCTGTTGAAAAGACTCCATATGAATTATGGACTAAGAAACCTCCTAGGTTGTATTTTCTTAAGATTTGGGGATGCGAAGCATATGTCAAACAATTAATTTCTAACAAACTTCACCCCAAATCGGATAAGTGTTTCTTTGTGGGATATCCAAAAGAAACCAAAGGGTATTACTTTTACAATAAATACAAGAACAAAGTGTTTGTTGCTTATGATGGTGTCTTTTAGGAGAAGGAACACCTTTCCAAAATGACAAGTTGGAGGAAAATTGAACTCGACGAAGTTCGGGAGGACGAGCGACAATGTCAACCTGATAAAATTAACAATCTAAGTGCTTTGGAAGTAGCTGAGAAGATTGGTCAGAATCAAACAGACAACGTAAATGCTCAACCCATTACCCTTCGTAGGTTGCAACGGCCAAGATCTCAACCAGATAGATACCTTGGTATTATCTTAACCGATGATCAAGACATCCTAGTTATGGATGGAGATGAGCCAGCGACATACAAATAAGCTATGTTGAGCCACGACTCTGCTAAATGGAAAGAAGCCATGAAATCCGAGATGGACTCCATGTCTGAAAATGAAGTCTGGGACTTGGTGAATTTGCCCGAGGTTACACACCCATTGGTTGCAAATGGATCTTCGAATTGAAGACAGACAAGGATGGAAATGTATCGATATACAAGGCTAGATTGGTGGCAAAAGGTTATAGACAAATCCACGGGATTGACTATGATGAAACTTTCTCACCGGTTGCAATGCTAAAAATTGTCTGGATTATTTTAGTGATTGTTGCATATTACGATTATGAAATATGGCAGATGGATGTCAAAACCGCCTTCCTAAATGGGATTTTGGAAGAAACTGTGTATATGACACAAATAGAAGGTTTTGTTGATCCAAGCAACGCTAGAAAGGTGTGCAAGATTAAGAAGTCCATTTATGGACTAAAGCAAGCAAGCAGAAGTTGGAATCTGCGATTTGATGAAGCCATCAGCAAGTTTGGTTTTATCAAGAATCCAGATGAATCTTGTGTATACAAGAAGGTCAGTGGGAGTGACATCGCATTCCTAGTGCTATGTGTTGATGACATACTGCTCATTGGAAACAACATAAAATTACTAGAGTTCGTAAAGGGTTGGTTGGGAAAGTGTTTTTCAATGAAGGATTTAGGAGAGGTATAGTACATATTGGGTATTAAGATCTACAGGGATAAATCTAAGAGGATGATTGGATTGAGTGAGAGAGAATGGAACAGATTCCATATGCTTCTCTAATTGGGTCGATCATGAATGCCATGATATGTACCAGGCTAGATGTATCGTATGCTTTAAGCATTACGAGCCGATACCAATCAAACCTAGGAGAGGCACATTGGACTGTGGCTAAGAATATTTTAAAGTACCTCAAAAGGAACAAGGATAAATTCGTGGTGTATGGAGGCCACAAAGACTTGGTTGTTGAAGGTTACAACGACGCTAGCTTCCAGACTGACATAGATGACTCGAAGTCACAGTCAGGGTACATATGCTGTCTGAATGGAGGAGCGTTTAGCTAGAAGAGTGCCAAGCAGAGCACAAGCCTAAGGCGTCGAGGGCGAGCATCGCAAAATCACAAGCAACAAGCACGAGAATAGCCGTAGCATCACATTGGCCTAGCCATGTGAAGTGCTAGGCTAGGCTAGATCATCGCAAGCCTAGGCGCACCATGTGTGTGCTAGGCACACCATGGTGTGATAGGCGAGGCATGAGTGCTAGGCGCACAAGGCAACCCATCGCAGCCTTCTCATGGCATGACAGTACCTTCGCATAGCCCACCGCACAAGCACAACACCATCGCAGTGCTAGGCACTGATGCGTGTGTATGTGCATGTGCCTAGGGCTGTCGCACCAACCGCAGCACAAGCATGGCACTGTCGCATGGCTAGTCCATGCGTGTATGCGCATGCGTGCAAGCCATCGCAGCATCACAACACCAAGCTTCGCATGCTTGTGCGTGTGGCTGGCGAGGCGATGCCTAGCATGCACGACTCGCTAGCAGCATGCATGCTGGGAGTGCGAGGGCATGGGAATGCGAGTGCGAGCAAGTGAGAGTGCGAATCTAGAAGCGCCCAGCGCTAGCACGCAGCAACATCAGCACGAGCATCGCCTAGCACAGCTCGCACATGCTGGCTGGGGTGATGCGGGCTTGCTGACCGGTGCTAGCTTGCTGCTAGCCCAACAGCCATCGGTGCCGGTTTTGTGAGGATGTGGGGACCAACCAAAGCCTTGGGGAACAAGTCAATGGTCCCCCCCCTCCCTATGCCTTGAGCCTCACCTAACTCTCTCTCCCCTTGATACTTATTGCATGGTGATTGCATTTGATTAATTATTTAATTTGAAATTAAATAAATTACCAAAATTGCACATGATCCCTCATTGATCATGAACAAGGGTTTCAAGTCCCTTTTCCCTACAAATACCAAGGGTTTGGCATTTGGGAAAAACACACTTGAGTGGAAAAGTAAAGGAAACTTCATTGTTGAGCATACCTTGAAATTCGTAAAACTCCAAGTTTATATTTTGTCCAGGCCTTGACTAACCTTCGAGGCTTAGGACGATCGCGTCGGGTTCGAGGGTACGATCCCGTTGGAGGCCTCGCATTATCGAGGTTAAAGTAAGAGCGAAGCACGCGTCGAGGGTATAATTCTTATCCTTTCTCTTAATTATGTTTTTAATTATGCTTTGCTTGTATTAGTTGCATTAATTATGGGGGCGGGTCTTGGGGGGTTTCATTCCGCGTAGTGAGGGTCACTATGAAACCCTACACATTTTACTTCAGAATTTAGTAAATAGCTAGCAATATTTACCAAGCAAACACTTTCTTTATTTAATAAAAAATTACTATCATCGTTAGACAACCTATTACTTACAATCAGCTATGCCAATACTTCCTTTGTTCCAATAATATTGCAACAATTGTCCATTAATAAAGTTTCACAAATATTGCAAAATTATTAGTATTTATGTATGCGTACATGATTTCTCTCTATTTCTCACCTCATCACATGGGTTCCTATCTATCTTCTCAACGATCTATCGTAGCTTTTATTTGATGAACAAAACCTTTTATTTGATTCTATTTCATGTATTTGTTAATTTAGATAGCATTTGTAGATGCCAAATGACTTTTTATTAATGAATTGATTTTGATAAAAAAAAATCCAATAAATTACACATCATCATCAGTAAATAACGGGTCCATGTTAGTTGAAGATGACATGCGCCACCTGCAACACTTAAACGCAGATAAAATATTTAATTGATCAAATGGGTAATTAGTTGATATGATAGGTCAAGCAATGAGTACATTATTTATGTATATATGGGCCTCTATGGAAAGGAATATAAGATGTTTTTTTTTTTAGAACTAAGATGTTTATTTAATTCTCTATGTCACTTTGCATTATTTGAATAACTCCCTCAGCATTTTCTAACAACAGTGATTCACTCATTAGCCCTCTTATGAATTTTGTGTTCTTTTACAATAATGCTTAGTCTTCTTTTATGTTGAGAGTTACTAAAATTAATAATTTCTTATGTTAATTTGTATAATATTCACCTTTTTATTTGGTATTGTGAGTATTTGCTACAATATATTAATGTATTACCTAATATTGTCGTTAATTTTTTTAATGCGTCTTTGTGCATGTCTTTAAATTAAGTGGTGTTTTCTTACCTACAGAGTACATAGTATATATTTATGAGTAAAAATAAGCAAAGTATTTGAGATAAAGTTGCATTAGGACTTTATGTTGACTAAAGTAATGTGAATTGATGTACTACGTATTTTAAATAAATGATGTAATAAGACTTGGTTTTTTTTCTTATAGCATAAGGCCCCTAAAAAGTTTATGACGGCCCTCATTTCTCCCTTCGTTTTTTTTAAAGTGTCCCATTACAAAAAGTGAAAACCCCACTCACATTATATATTATTTCTCTCTCTTCTTTTCAACCCTACTATCATTTTATAATAATTTTTCCCTCTCACATTAATTCTAGCGTTCTCTATAAATATTATCTCTCTTAATTTTTCAAAATTTTATTCCTAACTATACTCACTCATATATTATTTTATTCTTTTGCCTAAATTTATGTGCCCAAGGATATGGGGCACATAAGAAAACAGAGGGAGTATTACTAAAACAAAACATGTTGATATCATCTTTTTCCAAATTTGTACACATGTTGCTTTCTTATTATAATCTACTTTGGTCGTTAATTGTCCATTCTTTAAATGGCCTGGATTAGGGATATTTTCAATATGACATTCAATAACCACTTAATATGTGTTTCGTTTCCAAGACATTATCTTGATAATCTATTTGAATATTGTCAAATCGAATGAATTAATAAGGAAAAATGTAAACTAATAATCCCACCTTTTTCATTTCTCCTCAAAACAATCCCACCTTTTCGAAATCTTGAAACAATCTCAGCTTTTGCCCCCCATATGTTCAAAATAGGCCTTTAACCAGATAATTAAGTTGGTAATTAACCTAAAAAATAAGTTTACTTGCCACGTGTAGCCTTCTGATTAGTCTATTTTTTAATTTTTTTGAAAAATACACTTTAATAATCCCAACTTTTCTCAATTTAGTTTAAATAATCCCTACTTTCGATTATTCTGTAATAATCCTAACTTTCACCTGTATTTTCTTCTAACAAACCCAAATCGGTCAACAAAAGTCAACGACCTAATATTCTAGATCACTTGACACGTGTCAAGTCATAAGTAGTGAAAACATTAATATAAAATTTAAAGAAAAAATCAATACAAAAATTAAAAAAAATCGAAACCAGCCACCATTAGCCCACAACAACTAGCGGTGGCCAGTTCCCTCCACAGCTAACCAAAACACCCTGTCCTAGCCGTAGCCCTTAACACCTCGCCCGAAACCGCCCCACCCCCGCCAAACCGGCCCTCCGTCCCTCCTCCACCCTCTAAACCACCCATAGCAACAACCCTAGCCTCGAAACCACCACCCAAACAACTCAAAACCACCTATAACCATAACCCGACCACGTCCCTAAAACCGTCCCCATCCCCTCCCCCAACCCCCGAAACCACCTGTAACACTAACCCCCAACCCAAGAAGTCACCTCCCCCACCTCCGAAACCACCAAAAACGCAGCCCCTTCCCTTTCTCTCTCCTCTATTTGAAGGAAAACGCAAATAAAGGGAGTAACGGGTGGGTTTCCGGTGCGGGGAGGGTTTCAAGCAGGTCAGAAAAGTGGGGTTAGGGGATCAAAGAAGGTGGTGTGGGGATGGGGCTTTCCGTTTGGGGAAGGTCAGCCACCAGCGTTGGGTGGCTGGTGGTTTTTGGTTTTTTTCTCTTTTTTTTTTAATTTAAATTAATTTATTTTTATTTTTTTGAAGCAATTAGAATGCAACATGTGTCAAATAATTTGTTTTTTTTTTAAAAACTAACCCTTTCTTTAGGTAACCGATAATTCGGGATTGAAGAAATAAAAAGCAGGTGAAAGTTGGGATTATTTAAAGTAAATTGATCAAAGTTGGGATTATTTAAGTGTATTTTTCCTTATTGTAGGCGTCTATTGAAACTCACCTACTTAAGCATGTTGTGAATATACTTGGCACTTATAAGAAGTGGGAATTGACATAATACGATTAGGGACAAGGAAAGTAGGGAGCCGCCAACAAGTTTCTAAGGAACTTGCAAACCGTTCACGGACCATTTATGGCAACCATGATTAAGGGACAACAATAGGCAACAACGATTGACCCGTGAAGGTTACACCCCATTCATAATCCATGAGATGACTAACTGCATATGTTTCGAAACCACGAAAGGGGGATAGGGGATGATGGTACGAAGTGAGTTATGGAGTCACATTTGCCCGTATTGGCCTCTACTCGATTCTTATAGTGAAAAGTATTTGTTGTGATCTCAAAGACATACAAACAAAGATTCAATTTGCTCTAAACTAATATTACTAAGTTGGTTGAATATTAATGCACATAAAATTCTAAGTATTGTGATCACTTGAATTAAAAATAAGATTAAATGTACCTAAAACCGGTTGTCCACTTAAATTATCTTATTAGACATGATTTTCAATAACATATTTTAGATTAAACATGCAAAAAGGTGATCAAAATAAATAAAATAGTACGATAAAAGTATTAAAAGCAATGTCATAATATTAATTAGCACAAATCAAACCCATCATGATAATATCAAAAAAAAAAAACAAAATAATAAGTAATTAAATAAATTAATTACTCACATTACGCTCGCTCCTTTAAATTACTACTTCATGAATAAATCATTAATAACTTCAATAAAAAATAAATTGAATTGAAATAATTAAATCAAAGTGTTAGAAGAATTCATTACCCTCGGGATTATACCTTTATGCCTCAGTAAAAAAGGTAGAACCTTCGCATCTTGTTTTGGCCTTTGAATTACTTGAATAGGATTAGAAATAAAGCTAAGAATAATAGAAATTGTACATTAAAGCTTTACGTCTAAGCCTTTGGAAAATGTGGGGATAAAATATAGTTTTCGGGATCTTGAAATCGCCTCCTCAAATCAGAAAATAGGGAGGAATTGATTACCTTAAAATCGAGTGAAGATAGAACTTTAAGAAAAGATAGAATTTAGAAAACGCGTCGCACGGGTCAGCAGTTTTGCGGTTTTTGTTTTTACATAACTTTTGATCCAGAAATTGATAAAAAAATATATAATATATCCTTGGAAATCTCTAAAAGTCTAATTTCTATTAGAATCAGATTGATATCTTTTGTAGAATAAAAGATATGGCTGAAAGAGTGGGATGGTGTCAGTTTTTGATAGAGTTTAGCATTTTGATCATATATTTTTCGTTATCACTCGAAATTAGGATTAGGTATATAATTGGAAATCTTATCTCAAGACCTATCCAACCATCTAAGATTTGGATAAAAATTATGAGGCACGAAAATTAGATTTGCTCGGTTTAGGGCTGCAATTAGGAAAAGAGGAAATTGGGCTAAGGTTTATGGATTTTGGGCTAAGAAAAGAGGTTGGGTTGATAAAATGACTAAAATGGATTAGAAAATAATAGTGGGCTAGAACAAAAAGTTTATTAAACTAATTTTTAGATCCATCACGCGAACCGTGAAAGGAATGGTGTCCTTCCAACAAGTGTATTCTTCCGGTAGAGGGTTCAGAATTATTACAGAGCTAATTCTTCAGTAAGGTCAAGTGATCGGAATGCCTAGGTGGAGGCCGCTTCTGATTAGTAATATCAATGTGCAATTGATGTTACAGCTTAATCTTAACTGAACCCTTTGGGTCGAACCCAATCGAATCACCGATCCGAGACGACGAATTAATCCGAAACGATTTAATGAGTCGACAGAGTTTTACGAATACAGACGTCGGAAATCGAGCCTAGGGCGTCGAGCCCAAACGTCGCAAAATCACAAGCAAAAATATGAGCGTAGTCGTAGCTAGGCTAGGCTAGCTCATCGCAAGCCTAGGCGCACCATGTGTGTGCTAGGCGCACCATGGTGTGCTAGGCACTATCGCAGCCTAGGCGAGGCCTGGCAGCCTATCGCAAGCAATAGGCGCACCAGGCGCACCTAGCAACCTATCGCAGGCACCAGCCGCACCTGGCAACCTATTGCAGGCACCAGGCAACCTATCCCAAGCACCAGGCGCACCTGACAACCTATCGCATGCACCAGGCACACCTTGCAACCCATCGCAGACACTGAGTGCTGCGTGCGTGCGTGCCTGGCATTGCAGCATCATCTCAGGCGCCAAGTGCTAGCATGGGTGCCTACCTAGCATTGGCGCACCATGTGTGTGTTGGCTTGTATGCTAGCCTTCGCATGGCAGCACCAAGCATCGCACCATATGCGAGGGCCTGGGCGCCAGCATAGTTGTTGAGTCCCTTAGGTTTTGATTGATAGTTTTGAATGATGACAAACAGCTAAGGGAAACAGGTCTTTGAAAGTGTTCAATACAGTTGGGGGAACCAGCTAAAATAGAACACTGTTTCCCTAGATAAGTTATTACTTATATGAGATATTTGTTGAACTAACTTATCTTTATACAGGGAACAGTTAGATGATGAATGAGCTATGCACTGGTAGGAAACCAGTATAAACTGTTTTCTCAAACTGCTTTTATGAAAGGCAGTTACTTATTTAGTATTGTACATTAACTTTGTTGAATGTGCAGTATCTAAGTTGATTTCTAAGACTGGAAGCTTGAAAGAATTTTCGATCAACTTAAAGGAAGGTCCTTTGATCAATAATTGAGTTCATTCATGGAAGCTTTCAAGACTTAACGAATGCATGAAGGAAGACTACACTCAAAGAGTTATTTAGGAACTTCATGTAAATGCTCCGTAGTATAACTTATATAATTGAGTATATAAAGTGCTTTTAGTATATTAAATATCGTTATGAAATTTGGTACAAGGTTTGGAACAAATTTCATAACATATTCAGTTCAGGGAACATGCCAGGGAACCAGGTTAACTGAACAGATTATTCAAGCTGCCGTTTTTACAAAGATTTTATAAAAAGATATTTTCCGAAAAATATTGATTTAAAATATATCCAAGCAGCTAAGAATAAAGATGATATTTTTGGTTAGCTAAAAACTAGGAAGTATTTTATCTTAAATTGATTTTATCTTGTGATCAAATCAATTAAGATAAATACTTACCATAAATCGTATATATCTTATATGCATGATTTAAGGTAACTAGGGTTTAGCTAACTAACCTATAAAATACATCTTATTCTGAATAATCAGATACGGCTCTCACGCATTTTAATAGAGTTTTATTTTTGAGAGCTAAAAGCACTAATTCAATTATTAAGTGATACACAAGAGCATAATAGTGTTTTAACGTTTTTCTCTATTTGACTTTTGAGAGTTAGATCATTAGAGAGTTCTTGATCTTGTATTAAGTCTTTGACAGAGGGGTTGAAGACTTGGTGAGTGTTTGTGAGTTCAAACACACTAGGAACTTACGAGGGTAAGTTTAGAGCACATTCGGAGTAGAGTGTGGGGTTTACTGGTTCCCGGAGTAGGGAAACAGTAGAGTGTTCTTTGTCTTTATTTTTCGGAGTAGATTAATAAAGGACTTAGGATAGGAGGACGTAGGCCAGAGTTGGCTGAACCTCGTTAAATCTGTGGTGTTCTTTATTGCTTTGTTTTATTCCGCTGCATAAGGGAACAACACAACTGGTTCCTTACACATAATCCGAAAAGAAGCAAAAATCGATAACGATTACTTAACACTCAATTCACCCCCCTCTTGAGTGCCCATTGAACCTTCAATTGGTATCAGAGCCTAAGCTTCTCGAAAGAGTAACATCTAGAGGAGTTAAGAATGAGTACTCAAGAATTAAGTGCAATTGGTTATGACAACAAGACACCAAAGTTTAATGGAAATAATTATGCTTGGTGGAAGAACAGGATCCAGAATGTTATCATGGGTATTGATTATGAATGCTGGCTCGTAGTTAAAAATGGTCCTAATATCATTCTCAAGACAGAAGCTGATGGGAAACAGGTTCCCAAGAAGGATAGCGAATTGGTCACTGCTGATTACAAGTTGCTGGAGAAAAATGCTAAGGCAATGTCAATTCTACAACAAGCAATAGGTGAGACCGAAACAAATCGTATCTCTGGTTGCAGTAGTGCTAAGGAGATATGGGACACCCTTGAACTTGCGTTTGAGGGAACCAGTGAGGTAAAACGATCTAAAATTGATTTAATCATGTCTAAATACGAATTCTTTGCCATGAATAAAAATGAAAAAATCAATGATTGCTTTCGTAGGTTTATGACTATTGTTAATGATCTTAGATCACTTGGTAAAAATTTTTCTGATGAGGATCTTGTGAGAAAAATTTTGCGTAGTTTAACAGATACATGGACAGCTAAGGTAACAGCAGTATATGAAGCAAAGGATCTGTCAACCTTGTCTTTGGAACAGCTTATTGGTTCCCTTATGACTCATGAGATGCTGATTGACTCTAAGTCTGACAAGGAACCAGCCAGAGGCATGGCACTGAAGGGAACAGTAGAAGAAGAAGAAGATGAGATCAGCATGATTGCAAAAAGATTTGAAAGATCTCTTCGTGATCAAAAGAGGAATTTCAAAGGTAAGAATTTCAAAAATACAAAAAAATCTAACTCTTCCTCACCTTCAGGTTGCTTCAAGTGTGGTGAGAAAGGACACATCATTCGTGATTGTCCAAAATGGAAGGACAAGCAATCTCAATCTGGAGATAAGAGGGCTTTCAAGAATGCCATGATAGCATCTATGTGGGGAGAATCTGACTCAGGATCTGATGAAGAGGAAGATACACCTAGTTCTGATGTTTGCTTAACTGCTTTCACAAACATCAAGGAGAACAGCACTGGTCCGGGAACCAGAGGGGGAACCAGTACATTCAAGAAATGCTTGATGGCTAAGAAGGATCTACTACAAAAACATAAGGTAAACCTTGAACAAATTAGAATAGATATGCATGAATATGATAGAGAAAATATGCTCGCTTGTATAGATTCTTTATTGGATGAATGCTATAAATTAGGTGAAACTTATATAACTGGCAAAAGAGAATTAAAAGAAAAACGTAATGAATGTAAAATTGCTATTGCTAGTTGTGATCACCTAGAGATGGTTTGCCATAACTTGAAAAATCAAGTTGCTGAACTAGAAGTTGAATTGGACAAGTGCAAGGTAGAACTAGGAAGGGCAAGATCTTCTGAACTTGACTATCCGAGTGATGGTGAAGAAGATTTGATCTCCTGGTTCCCCAGAGACTTATCAACTACTAGTGAAGTCCTTGATTTTTCAACAGTCATAAGTAAAGCAAATTCTTGCAATAGAACTTCTCTGTTGAAGGCCTTTGAAACATTGGCTTTCAACTTAGAAAATTCTCACAAAGAAATTGCTTCACTTAAAGCTGTTCAGCCCCCTGGTTCTCCTACTGGAACCAGCATTGAAGTCAGCAGTATGATTAATGAATATGAAAGTACTATCTGTAAGTTACATGCTGAATTTAATCAACTAAAAAGTGAAAAGCAATCAGTAGTTATTGACATGTCTAATGACCCTATGGTTTTAGATCTTAACTTACAACTTGCAACTTTAAAAAGTAACTTTGAGTTTTTGAAAGAGAAAAACGAGTTGTTAGTTAAGACACTTGAAACAAAAGAAAGGGAATTGCATGACAGTCATAGACATGTGGATAAGCTACTGAATGCACAAAGAACCTTGGACCATCTGACTTCATCAGGAGGAAACAAAGGAAAATTTGGTCTTGGTTATACTAGACAGAGAACCAGGACTAACTGGTCTCCCAGAGAAACCACCTGGATCAAAGAATATCAGCGAGGTAAGTATGTCATGACTAAAGAGATGCACGTGTGTTTTCATTGTGGTAAGAATGGACATAAGATACATGAATGTCCAGCTAAGAAAATTAGTGCTAATAAGAACAGCAAGAGTGTAATGTATATGTGGAGAAGAAAGGATCAACAAGATGTTAATGTTGTTGAAAAGGGACCCAAGTGTGTTTGGGTTCCTAAAACTAATGTTTGATTTACTCTTGCAGGCTAGAGTGAAGGAAGACACCTATTGGTATTTGGACAGTGGTTGCTCAAGACACATGTCCGGGGATAAAGATCAATTCCTTTCACTAGTGGCCTTTGATGGAGGAAGTGTCACCTTTGGGGATAACCGCAAGGGAACCATCACTGGTTTAGGTAAGGTTAGTAAGACACTTTCTAACGCAATAAATGATGTTTATTATGTTGAAGGCTTGCAACATAATCTCTTGAGTATTTCTCAATTATGTGACAAAGGTAATAGAGTTGAGTTTCAAGCCAACCTATGTCACATAGTTAACTCACAAAAAGGAGAACTTGTATGTGAGGGAACCAGGAAGCATGATGTCTACATCACCTTCTTAGATAAAATCCCTCAAGACAAGTCCATCTGTTTGAGAGCTGTTTCTGACAATAATCAATGGATTTGGGATAAGAGGTTTGGACATGCTAGCCTAACACTTCTAAACAAACTTAAAGCACATGAATTAGTGGTAGGTCTTCCTAACATTAAGTATGAAGCTGATAAAGTTTGTTCTGAATGTGTAAGGGGGAAACAGGTCAAAATCTCTTTTAAGCCTAAAACTGTTTTGAGTACCAGCAGACCCTTCGAACTTGTACACATTGACTTGTGTGGTCCCATGAGAGTACAAAGTCGAAGAGGTCATAGATATGTCTGTGTTATGGTTGATGATTATTCCAGGTACACTTGGGTAATGATGTTACACACAAAGGATGAAACGTTTGAAGAATGGGTAACATTGGTGAAACAAGTGGAGAACCAGCTCACCCACAAGCTGGTCTCGGTAAGATCAGACCATGGTACTGAATTTGATAATGCTAACTTTATTGATTATTGTAGGGAACATGGAGTTAATCACAACTTCTCAGCCCCTAGAACACCTCAACAAAATGGTGTTGTAGAAAGGAAGAATAGAACTCTTGAGGAGATGGCGAGGACGATGCTCATTGAGAGTGGTCTCCCAAAGAGTTTTTGGGGAGAAGCTGTTGACACTGCTTGCTATATATTGAATAGAGGTCTCATTAGACCAAAGTTAAATAAGACTCCCTATGAACTTCTTAAAGGTCGAAAGCCCAACATCACATACTTTCGTGTCTTTGGATGTAAATGTTATGTGCATAATAATGGGAAGAATCAACTTGATAAGTTTGATCCTAGAAGTGATGAGGGAATCTTTCTTGGATACTCTTCTCACAGCAAAGCATATAGAGTCTTCAATAAAAGGACTCTTTGTGTTGAGGAGAGTGTCCATGTCATTTTTGATGAATTTAACATGTCTTCTGAGATTGCGCAGGTACAACCTGATGAAGTGATTGGATTGATGGATTTCACGGGGAACCAGTATACTGGTCCCACAGATGAAGTGCAAGCAGATCTAGGCCTACCAAATACTCCACCAGATGATAATGATGAAGTGCCTAGAGAAGAAAATGAAGATAATGAGGACTCTGAAGGGGAACCAAGTCCTGATGGTTCCTCAAATAATAGACAGGTAATGAGTTCAGGGGGAATAGAAGAAGGTACCACCCCTGAACCTGAGGTAAGTAATGATAGAGGAAACAGCATGAATGTGAATCCTCCTGGCTCCTCAGAAGAAGAAGAGATTCATGAACATGCTGGTTCCCAACTTAATGAGAAAGCACAAAACAATCTTAATTTCAAAAGTTTTAAATATAAATCTTCTCATCCCACTGATCAAATAATTAGTGATATAAATAAGGGGATTCAAACGAGAAGAAGTGTTTTTCAAAACTTTTGTGCCTTCTATTCTTTCCTGTCTAATGTAGAGCCTACTGACTATAAAATGGCATTGACTAATCCTGATTGGGTACTAGCTATGCAAGATGAGCTAAATCAGTTTCAGAGGAACCAGGTTTGGCACCTGGTTCCCCGTCCAAAGGAAAGATCAGTCATTGGTACTAGATGGGTCTTTAGAAACAAGTTAGATGACCTTGGTACTATAGTCAGAAACAAAGCAAGGCTAGTGGTGCAAGGGTACAATCAACAAGAAGGAATTGACTATGATGAGACGTTTGCACCAGTAGCTAGGCTAGAGGTTATTAGGATTTTAATTGCTTATGCTGCTCACATGAATTTTAAGCTGTTTCAGATGGATGTGAAGACTGCCTTCCTTAATGGCTATTTGAAGGAAGAAGTATATGTGGAGCAGCCACCTGGTTTTGAAGATGCACTGTTTCCCCAGCATGTATACAAGTTGGATAAAGCATTATATGGCTTAAAACAAGCTCCAAGGGCTTGGTATGAAAGACTGTCCAATTTCTTGATGGCAAATGATTACAAGAGGGGAACAGTAGACAAGACCTTGTTCATAAAAACCAGGGGGAAACACTTGATTGTAGTACAAATTTATGTTGATGATATTTTATTTGGTGCTACTAATCAAACTTTGTGTGATGAATTTGCAAATCTTATGCAGAGTGAATTCGAAATGAGTATGATGGGAGAACTAGGGTTCTTCCTAGGGCTGCAGATTAAGCAAACAAATGATGGTATAATGATTCATCAACAAAATTACTTAAAAGAGCTGCTGAAAAAGTTTGGCATGGAGAACATCAAAGCTTATGATACACCTGTTCCCACATCCACAAAGTTGGATGCTGATCTTAAGGGAAAAAATGTTGAAGCTACGCTTTATAGAGGAATGATTGGTTCTCTACTTTACCTAACAGCTAGTAGACCTGACATTGTGTTTTCTGTTGGTTTGTGTGCTAGGTTTCAAAGCAATCCAAAGGAATCTCACTTGAAGGCTGTTAGAAGGATACTTAGGTATCTTGTGGGAACAACAGATCTGTTTTCGTGGTACCCCAAAGGCAGTACCATTGATCTCATTGGATATACAGATGCAGATTATGCTGGTTTCCTAGTTGATAGAAAGAGCACATCAGGTATGGCACACTTCCTTGGCTCTTGTCTTATATCATGGGGTTCTAAAAAGCAAAATTCAGTGGCCCTATCCACAGCAGAGTCAGAATATATAACTGCAGCTTCATGCTGTTCCCAGCTACTGTGGATAAGGAACCAGCTGAAAGATTTTGGTGTTATTTATAAAAGTGTTCCTATTTTTTGTGATAACACTAGTGTAATCAATATTTCAAAGAACCCCGTGCAACACTCCAAGACCAAACACATTGAGATAAGACACCATTTTCTAAGAGACAATGTGGAAAAAGGATTGGTGGAGATGTTGTTTTGTAAAAGTGAAGATCAAATAGCTGATATCTTCACAAAGCCTTTATGTAGAGAGTCCTTTTGTAGGTTAAGAGTCCTTTTAGGTCTAGTTAGATTTTAGGAGTTGGCTTCAATTATTTCCTTCAATGATTGGCTAGAATAGGTATGCTTTTGTACTGATTGTGTATATAACTATGTTGCTTACTTACAAATATTGTGTAAATAACCTAAGTGGATTATTGTTGTATAAGAACAGGAGAAGTTATTTTGAAACATGCTGAGAATAGAATGACTGGTTCAGTACAGGTACCAGCAAGAGGAAACAACAGTTCAGCTCTGATATGTCATCCGAAAATATTTTATTTTTGGAAGATTACTATAAGATAATTTCTTTTTGCAAAGAATTATCTTATTTCAGTTATTCTTATCCTACAAAGAGGCAAATATATTTAATTGCCTAATTTATAGTTGGTTGATTTTTTTTTGGTAAAAAGATAATTACCATAGTTTAAATTTTCAATTTTTGAAATTATCTTTTCCGTTTATTTTGATTCTCAACCGGCTAGTTTTTGGAATTCATATGTTGTGCAATTAATATAAATACACACTAACACATTGATACAGTTTCACATCACATCATCATTGAATTCATCCTCTCTCTCGTTCAACAGTGGTACCCTAATCACTGTTCACTCTGTTTTCATCTCTCTCAAATTCCTACTAAATTTTGAAGCTTGTTTGCTACAATGGTAAGGAAATCAGCCAAGGCTTCAGCTAAGAAAGGAAAGGAGAAGACTCAAGCAAGTGAGTCCACTCAATTGAAGGAGACCACCATCACTGAAACTAACCCTGCTCCGACTTTATCGAGCAATTCACTTCCTACTACCACAAAGAACCCATCACCAACTCCGTCTCCATCTTCTAAATCTCCCTCACCTTCACCTCCCAAAAATGCACCTTTACCCAAAACCCCTGAGGCTGATGATTCCATCATCAAAGAACCTGCCTCATCTCAGGGGGACCAGCCCAAAAGCGCTGAAGAATTCTTCAATACTGTTGGAGAAAGGGAAGAGGAGGAAGTTAGAAGTGAAGAAGCGGATCTACAGATTATTGGGCAGAAAAAGGGGACTTCAAAACCCTTGGTTCACAGCAGAGTGACTAGGTCTTCCCTGAAAAACATTGGCGAAGTAGTAGTGGAGGAACAATCGATGGATTCTGCTGGTACCAAACGAAAGAGAACAGCACGGAAGTCTACAAGAGGTATGTCAGTAGAATCTCCATCTGTTGGTATGACTGATTTAGGTTCTAGGGTTGTGCTATCTGGTTGTAAAACAGAAGTTGGTTATTTTGATGAAAGTGCCTTAAGTGATGTGAAAGAGTTGTTAGAATATCAAGGTTGGATGGCTTTGTTTGATGTCTGTGATGCTAATATTGATGGTGTTAGAAAGTTTTATATAAATTTGAAACAAATGGTGGATAGGTCGTTAGGATCAGCTGTGAATGATGTTGAAGTAAATGTGTCTGTTGCAAGTTTGGCTGGGTTGTTGAATATACCCAGAGATGGTTTTTGATGAGTATTCTGGAGATGGATGGCCCACACTTATTGGGGTCAGTCCAGATGAAGTGCATGACTTTGTGTTTGGAGGGAAAGTTCCAAAGAAAGCTGGAACTTTTAAAACTGGTAGCTTGAAGGAACCAGTGATGCTGGTTCTTCATTCTCTGTGTAACAAGATGATTATTCCTCGAGCACAAGGTAGGGGTTTTGTGCGCATCATGGAAATGGTGCTTATATATTTGCTGATGAATAAGATTAAGATAAATCTCCCTTCCCTAACAATAAACCATATGATGAATTGCTATAATTCCTCCCACCATTCTCTTCCTTATGGTTCTTACATAACTAAGCTTCTTAAAGAGAATAATGTTTCTCTTAGTGGATCAACTACTCCTGTAATAGTGTTTACCAAAGGTATTCTGAAACAAAAGGGGTTGATCATAAGTGCTGGGGTGTTGAAGTTTAGGGAGGAGGAACCAGTAGAGACTCCTAAGCCTGCCAAGAAGAAACAGAAGGCAGAGGAACCAGCAGGTCAGAAGGTTATTCTTAAGAGGCTGGAGAGTCAGGAAGAGAAGATGAGTGCTGTAGGGGATCAGCTTAGCAAGTTAGTGACCTTAGTGGAAAGTTTATCTACTTCGTTTATTATGAGGATGAGCAAGTTAGAGAAACAGGTTGCTGGTAGTTCTGAAATTGAGAAGGAACAAGTTGAGGAGGACCAGCAAACAGACCAGCAGGAAGATGACAATGAAGAGGAGGAGAATCAGGATGAAGCAGTTGAGGAGGCTGACACTGAAGAAGAGGAAGAAGATGATGAAAATGATGATGATGATTGAATCTGTTTTCTTTTTCATTTAGCCTACCTTTATTATATTATATTCTGAATAACTGATTCTGTTGGACTGTTTTTATTCCTCCCAATCCATGAATTTGTTTTGATATGGATTTGGGCTCTATCGTTTACTTTTGATGGTTTGTATTAAACTATGATCTTTATTGTTGGCATGGCTTTACTTTGACTAATCTGACCTTCTTTTGCAGCACTTTATTTGTATAATGGTTGATGCCATTGGATGGTTTAGCACGTTACTTTATGCATAAAAGGCTACTTTTGCATATCTTTTTAATGATGCCAAAAGGGGGAAAATAGTTGAAGTTGAAGCCTATAGTCTTTACTAGTTTAGATTGAGTCGTTTTTGAGTCTTTTTACTTTTACTTTGACTTTATTTTATTTTCTGTTTCTGTTTAGGGAACCAGTTGGCTTAACTGACTTGTTCCATTGAGTCTTGAGTCCTTGAAGTTTTTGACTACTTTCTTTTGAGTATGTTCACAGGTGCAGAAACTTCAAATGTTTGTCATCATCAAAAAGGGGGAATTTGTTGAGTCCCTTAGGTTTTGATTGATAGTTTTGAATGATGACAAACAGCTAAGGGAAACAGGTCTTTGAAAGTGTTCAATACAGTTGGGGGAACTAGCTAAAATAGAACACTGTTTCCCTAGATAAGTTATTACTTATATGAGATATTTGTTGAACTAACTTATCTTTATACAGGGAACAGTTAGATGATGAATGAGCTATGCACTGGTAGGAAACCAGTATAAACTGTTTTCTCAAACTGCTTTTATGAAAGGCAGTTACTTATTTAGTATTGTACATTAACTTTGTTGAATGTGCAGTATCTAAGTTGATTTCTAAGACTGGAAGCTTGAAAGAATTTTCGATCAACTTAAAGGAAGGTCCTTTGATCAATAATTGAGTTCATTCATGGAAGCTTTCAAGACTTAACGAATGCATGAAGGAAGACTACACTCAAAGAGTTATTTAGGAACTTCATGTAAATGCTCCGTAGTATAACTTATATAATTGAGTATATAAAGTGCTTTTAGTATATTAAATATCGTTATGAAATTTGGTACAAGGTTTGGAACAAATTTCATAACATATTCAGTTCAGGGAACATGCCAGGGAACCAGGTTAACTGAACAGATTATTCAAGCTGCCGTTTTTACAAAGATTTTATAAAAAGATATTTTCCGAAAAATATTGATTTAAAATATATCCAAGCAGCTAAGAATAAAGATGATATTTTTGGTTAGCTAAAAACTAGGAATTATTTTATCTTAAATTGATTTTATCTTGTGATCAAATCAATTAAGATAAATACTTACCATAAATCGTATATATCTTATATGCATGATTTAAGGTAACTAGGGTTTAGCTAACTAACCTATAAAATACATCTTATTCTGAATAATCAGATACGGCTCTCACGCATTTTAATAGAGTTTTATTTTTGAGAGCTAAAAGCACTAATTCAATTATTAAGTGATACACAAGAGCATAATAGTGTTTTAACGTTTTTCTCTATTTGACTTTTGAGAGTTAGATCATTAGAGAGTTCTTGATCTTGTATTAAGTCTTTGACAGAGGGGTTGAAGACTTGGTGAGTGTTTGTGAGTTCAAACACACTAGGAACTTACGAGGGTAAGTTTAGAGCACATTCGGAGTAGAGTGTGGGGTTTACTGGTTCCCGGAGTAGGGAAACAGTAGAGTGTTCTTTGTCTTTATTTTTCGGAGTAGATTAATAAAGGACTTAGGATAGGAGGACGTAGGCCAGAGTTGGCTGAACCTCGTTAAATCTGTGGTGTTCTTTATTGCTTTGTTTTATTCCGCTGCATAAGGGAACCAGCACAACTGGTTCCTTACACATAATCCGAAAAGAAGCAAAAATCGCAAACGATTACTTAACACTCAATTCACCCCCCCCTCTTGAGTGCCCATTGAACCTTCAATAGTGCTAGGCCACGCATAGCAGCACAGCATCACCACGCACCAAGACTGTTGTGTGGTGCGTGGGCGTGCGTGTGGTGCGAGGCCAATGCACGCTGCACATGGTGCGTGGCTAGTGCGAGAGGTGCTGCGAAGGTGTGTGCGTGGTGTGAGGCAAAGTGGGCCAGCATGCGTGGCTCGCTAGGAGCACGCATGCTGGGAGTGCGAGGCATGTGCGTGCGTTAGGGACTTATAGCCAGCACCAGCGCCTAGCACAGCCTAGCACCAAGCATGCGAGGCTGCTGAGCAGGCACATGCTAGCTGGTTGGGCTGGCTAGCACATGCTAGCTGGCTGGGCTGGCTGGCACATGCTAGCTGGCGTGCTAACTGGCAGCAGCCCAGCACCCCCTTATGAGTAGCGGTTTAAGGAGAGGTGGGGACCAAAGCCACCAAGATTCCCTTGGGGAGCAAGGCAATGGTCCCCCCCCATGGGATATGTTCCTCACCTAACCCATTCTCTCTTTTTGGCACTTGTTGGCTTGTGATTGCTTTTGCCTAATTATTTATTTTGGAATTAAATAAATTATTGCAATTGCACATGATCCCACATTGATCATGAAAAGGGGTTTCAAGTCCCCATTCTCTATAAATACCCACATGGTTAGGATTTTGAGAATACAACCTTGAGTGGAATTAAAAAGGCAACTCTAAGATAGAATAAACCTTTGATTTGTAAAACTCATAGTTATTTTGTCCGGGTCTTGACTAACCTTCAAGACTAAGGACGCTCGGGTCGGGTCGAGGGTACGATCCGTTGGAGATCTCGTCTTTTCGGGATTTTGAAGTAAGAGCTCTTTGGGAGCGAAGCACGTGTCAAAGGTATAATTCTTGTTCTTAATCTTGTTTGATTATGCTTGTTAATTGCTTTAATTAAGGGGCGGGTCTTGGTGGGTTTCCTTTCGCGTAGTGTCGGGTCACTACGAAACCCTACAGCGGTATCGGAGCCACGCTCCTTTTAATTTTTTGCAATTATTTTTAATTAAGGTGTTTTAAAAGAATTTAATTTTCTGGTTCATGTTCATCTAATTAGATTAGATGCTCATTTTAATTAATTTTTAAAACTCGATTTTATTTTTGATTTGGCTGTCGAACCCAGATTTTTGCTCAAAAATAGTGATTTTTGGGTGGAATCGACATTCTAGAACTGTTATAACCCTTTTTGGGTTGTCCAGAAGCCAAATTCAAACCAGAAACCCAATTGTTCTGGGGTTTTTCGTTTTTCAACGAAAATTTTAATTCTTTTTAAGCCTTGATTAATGCAAGCATTACAAGGTTAGATTAAATGCACATTTGCATTACTAATCTACTGGTTTTAAAATATCCTTGAGCATAATAATGGAGTTTTTATTAGTGCTTAAGTTGATATACCAATCTTTCACACAAACTTGTTTTTCACAAATTTTGCAAATAAATTGCAATAAAGTGTGAAAACTTGTTGTGATTTTGTATTTTAAGTTCCCAAATAATGTTAAAGTTCTAATCTTTAAAGGTTTAAATGATTGGAACCCTAACCCTAAATTCCATGTTGAACAAAGTTTGGATTTTTTCATGTTTGGTTGATTAAATTCCATTAAGTTCAATTACTTGTGAGTAAAATTTGATTAATCTTCATAGTGGAAGATGTAATCTTGGTTTTTCACACAAGTATGCAAGTTGGAAAATTTTATCATTGGATGGTTAATTTATTTTTCCAACTCCCTTTTGTCATACCCATTATTAATTTGCATATTGGCAAAGTTATTTATGGACATAGCTCATTCAATATGGTTGCATCAAATTAGACCTAAAAGTAATTCAAAGAATCATTCTTGAATAATTTAGGCTTGTGCACTATTGAAATTATTTTTTAAGTTAGACTTGTTATTTTATTTTTGCTCCAAATTGGTTCTAAAATAAATTTAGAATTAATTTTAACACACAAATATCGGGATTAAAATCCCGAGTCAAAAGCACACAAATCGAGGCAAAGGGCACCCAAGCAACACCTAGGCTAGTCGGGCTGGTATCGCAGCCCACATGTGGCTGCCTTGGTGCGCATGGTGCTGGCCCTGCCTCGCTGTGTGGCTGCTGTGTGTGGGGAGCCAGTAGTGCACATATGATGCGCTGCAATGTGGTGCATGGCTGCTGGGCACTGCTCGCATATGCTGCCATACAGCGCGAGGCAGCCAGCCACAGCAGGCCAACCACACCTGCCAGCGCCCACACTCGCATGCTAGCATGCGAAACGCTATGCGTGCTAGGGCTAGCAGGGGAAGCAAGGCTTGTTGGGCTAGATACTTGCGCCTAAGCACTGCACTGTTGCACTGTATGTGGGCTGTTTTGATGCATGAGCTATGTAATTTTGCGATTATTCCATTTTAAAATATTTTAATGATGATTTTAAAGAGGTTAGAACCTCGGTATTCGGTTTTGCAAAATTTTGACAAATTATGGGTTATGCCGACTTAATTAATCGGATTAATTAAGTACAGATGCGGAATTTAGTGGGAGCTTAATTAAGTGCGTAAGCATTTTGCGTTTAGAAATAATGGATTAAACCACTTTGACTAGCTTTATTTAGGCGCGTTAATTTGATAAACCACCTAAGTTAGTCACTAGTTTTACGTGTTTAATTATGTATTTCGTAAAATTGCATGGGCCATTCACAAATTGTGAATGGGTGAATGGAAGATTGTTTTCAAAACAGGTTCTTTGAAAATGGCAACTAGTGGGGCCCGACTAGGATAGAAAATACGGACTGCGTTCCGTTATGTATTTTTGTAAATCTAAATACGGTCTGCGAACCGTTAAGTATTTTTGTACTATTAGATTAATCTTAGTCATTCTAGCTAGCTTCTTTTATTTCATTTTGGCCAGGATGTCTCAAGACGACTTTTCAACGAAGACGAGCCAAGATGAAGACCCATGGAAATTGAAGATTTCAAGGGGTCATGCTAGTTGCCAAATGCATCTATTTTTATGCCTTATATATTGTTGTTGTATATGATTGCTAGATGCATGTCTAGGATTTCTATTATGTTGCGACGATTAGTTAAGTTCACTTAAATGAACCAACATAGAAACCCTAGGTCCCTTTAATAATATTGAGCTAAAATTTTCCGTTCCAAGAACAACACTTACCGAACTAATGCGCGTACGTGATGGATTACGCCAAAGCGAGGCATCACTACTTCCCTAGGAACGTAAGGTATACTAGGTATACAAGTTGTCTTGGTTAAGCTCAACGATATCAGTAAGGAGTCCTTAGATGTCGTGGAAAAAGAGATAAAATGTGAAGAGTGCATTAGATGCGACATTTTATCAAACCGAGTGTAGCTTACAGCTATTAGCAATTGGATTGCTTACCTTAAGATATTTAATGATTAAGACAAGCCAAAGCATGGTTAACCATTTCTTGATCTTTAGGATCTCGGAATCATTTTATTATCGCTTAAAAGGGACAATTTATCAATGCGTGGATAAAATGCTCAATAAGATTGACAATATGCATGAACGCTTTTAAATTTCAAACTTATTGGTTATATGAATAGTTTTTCATTTCAAATTCTTTCAATTGTAGAATAATGTCTGCAAGTAACTTAAACAACAACCATATGTGCCCAGAACTCCCCGAAAAGTTGACATTTTGCCTCAACTTGGTCAACTTTAAGGAGTGGGAGGAGGAACTCAGGAAAATTCTCCGGAATTGTTCCTTAGAGTATACTCTTGATACTCCCATTCCAAGCTTCTTTGCCAAAGGGATCATGACCGACGAGGCTCATGAAGCATGGTCTTCCAATTGCAAAAGGGTCTCACGACTCATGGCAAATTCCATCCTGGAAGATTGGAAGGAAACTCTTTCATCCTACCTTCCGGACATGTTCCTCAAAGCACTTGAGGACGTTGTCAATGTAAGAGTCACCAAGAGTGACAATGGCAACTTTGATGGACTCGTGTTTGACTTGACTAGGTCACTCTCAAACATGAGGATAAAGCCACCAAACGTGGGATGTCTTGCTAAGGAAAGGAGCCGGCTTTGGACAAAGGTCTACAATGCTAAATTGAGACCCGGCATGCCCCTCCGACCTCATGTGCTTGGAATGACTAGAATCTTTAAACACATGCAGCTTCTCGGGATTCCATTGGAAGATGAGATGGCGGGGCATATCTTGCTTGCTTCACTCCACTCGGGCTATGATGCACTTAGAGTGCATATCGCTGCGGGAAAGGAGACACACTCCCTCAAGGAGGTGGTGCAACTACTTAGCCAAGCCACCGTCTATGGAATGACCAAAAGGCCCTTGAGAGCTAAGAAGAAGGAGTTCAAGACGGTCAAGGAAAAGATGAGATGCTTCCATTGTGGCATGAAAGGCCACTACAAGAGGGAATGCATGCTCGTCAAGGAAGAGGGGATCACTCCGACTACCTCAGGTATCTTCCTTAACACTTGTGGATCAAGCTTATCATAGGTATTAGATACCAAGTATGACTCACTTAATGTTGCCTTTTCAAGGACCAAGTTAGAAGCTTATCAAGTGTTGGTGCAAGAGTAAGAAGACGACAAAGATGGTTTTTCGTTCGTGCTTGCATGCACTATTTTGTCTATGACATGTAATTAAACTAATTCTAGTTTTCATCATGCTTTGAACATATTATGATCCACGGTGTTGGACACCTAGGAATTTTGAGTGTAAGACTTTGACAATAGTTGTTTCAAGTTTGTCGTACAAATTTATGTTCAATTAAATTGCATGTTTTACATAAGATTAGACAAAAGTTGATACCACTAGCTAAGCCCATCGAGTCGAATCAAACCTACTTGTGGCATTGTCGTCTTGGCCATATTAACATCAAACGCATCAAGAAACTTCTTCAAGAAGGTGTTCTTGACTCATTCGACTTAGATTCGTTTGAAAATTGCGAAGGATGCTTATTAGGCAAGATGATAAAACAGCCATTCTCCAAGTTGGGAGAAAGCGCAAGTGACTTATTAGGTCTAATACACACGGATGTATGTGGACCAATGAGCACACCTGCAAGACAAGGTTACCGACATTTCATCACTTTCACTGACGATTATAGTAGATATGGATATGTCTACTTAATGTCGAATAAATCTGAATCCTTTGAGAAGTTCAAAGAATTTCAGAAAGAAGTTGAAAATCAACTTGGCAAGAAAATTAAAGCACTTCGATCGGGTCGAGGTGGCGAATATTTGAGCCATGAATTCGACGATCACTTGAAAGAAAATGGCATTCTTTCAGAGTTGACACCTCCCGGAACTCCTCAATGGAACGGAGTGTCGGAACGGAGGAATCGGACCTTGTTATACATGGTTCGATCAATGATGGGCCTTAGTGAACTCCCTATCTCTTTCTAGGGACATGCGCTACAAACAGCAGCACTAACACTGAATAGAGCTCCGTCAAAAGCTGTTGAAAAGACTCCATATGAATTATGGACTAAGAAACCTCCTAGGTTGTCTTTTCTCAAGTTTTGGGGATGCGAAGCATATGTCAAGCGATTAATTTCGGACAAACTTCACCCCAAATCGGGTAAGTGTTTCTTTATGGGATATCCAAAAGAAACCAAAGGGTATTACTTCTACAATAAATCCGAGAACAAAGTGTTTGTTGCTCGTGATGATGTCTTTTTGGAGAAGGACCACCTTTCCAAAATGACAAGTGGGAGGAAAATCGAACTCGACGAAGTTCGAGAGGACGAGCAACAATGTCAACAAGACAAAATTGACAATCTAGATACTTTGGAAGCATCTAAGAAGATTGGTTAGAATCAAACAGACAATGTAAATGCTCAACCGATTACCCTACGTAGGTCGCAACGACAAAGATTTCAACCAGACATATACCTCGGTATCGTCTTAACCGATGATCAGGACATCCTAGTCATGGATGGTGATGAGCCGGCGACATACAAGCAAGCTATGACGAGCCCCGACTCAGCAAAATGGCAAGAGGCCATGAAATCCGAGATGGACTCCATATCTGAAAATCAAGTCTGGGACTTGGTGAATTTGCTCGAGGGTTATACACCCATTGGTTGCAAATGGATCTTCAAAGTGAAGACAGACAAGGATGGAAATGTATCAATATACAAAGCTAGACTGGTGGCAAAAGGTTATAGACAAGTCCATGGGATTGACTATGACGAAACGTTTTCACCAGTTGCAATGCTAAAATCCGTCCGGATCATCCTAGCGATTGCTGCATATTACGATACGGAATATGGCAAATGGATGTCAAAACCGCCTTCCTTAATGGAATTTTGGAAGAAACTGTGTATATGACACATCCAGAAGGTTTTGTCGATCCAGGCAACGCTGGAAAGGTTTGCAAGCTAAAGAACTCCATTTATGGACTAAAGCAAGCCAGCAGAAGTTGGAATCTGCGATTTGATGAAGCCATTAGCAAGTTTGGTTTTATCAAGAATCCAGATGAGTCTTGTATATACAAGAAGGTCAGTGGGAGTGATATTGCATTCCTAATCCTGTATGTCGATGACATACTTCTCATTGGAAACAGCACCAAATTTTTGGAGTCCGTAAAGGGCTGGTTGGGAAAGTGCTTTTCAATGAAGGACTTAGAAGAAGCACTGTACATATTGGGCATCAAGATCTACAGGGATAGATCTAAGAGGATGATTGGATTAAGCGAGAGTACTTACATTGACAAGGTACTAGCTCGATTCAACATGGAAAATGCGAAAAGAGGGCATTTACCCATGTCCAATGGCGTAACTCTCAGCAAGAAACAGTGTCCGCAGACACCTGTTGAGAGAGAAAGAATGAATCAGATCCCATATGCTTCGCTAATAGGATCGATCATGTATGCCATGACATGTACAAGGCCAGATGTATCGTATGCCCTGAGTGCGACAAGTCGATACCAATCGAACCCAAGAGAGGCGCATTGGACTGCGGCCAAGAACATCCTTAAGTACCTAAAAAGGAACAAGGATAAATTCCTGGTGTATGGAGGCCACAAAGAACTGGTTGTTGAAGGTTACACCGATGCTAGCTTCCAGACTGACAGAGACGACTTCAAGTCACAGTCGGGGTACATATTCTGTCTGAATGGAGGAGCGTTTAGCTAGAAGAGTGTCAAGCAAAGCACCACTGCAGACTCTACAACTAAAGCCGAGTACTTGGCCGCTTCAGAAGTTGCCAAGGAAGCTGTTTGGATTCACAAGTTCATTAGCGAACTTGGTGTTGTACCCTTAGTCAAGGGGTCGATAGATCTCTATTGTGATAACAATAGAGCTATCGCTCAGGCCAGGGAGCCAAGAGAGCATCAGAAGTTCAAACACGTGCAAAGGCGATTTCACATGATAAGGGAATGGAAATCCGAAGGTGAAATTAGAATTTGTAAGATTGGCATGGATGATAATGTAGCCGATCCTTTGACTAAACCACTACCTCAAGTGAAACACAACAAGCACATTGAGGCGATGGGAATCAAGCATGTTGGAGACTGGCTTTGAAATTCCCTGTACATGTGTTTTAATTAAATAGGATATTTAATGTAAGACACTGTATTAAAACCATTCATTAATGGAGTAATTAATTTTTGTGCAAAATTATCATTCACTCCATTACTATTTAATTGTGGTTGAGAATTAAATAATGATCCATTCGATTTACGGAAATATTCAAAAGAGGGTATCAAGACCATGTCTTGGATAAAGAAACACCTTTTAAGTGAACATTGAATATGAAATCGAAAATTGTCCCTAATCGAGGTCAGCTAACAGATGGACGATTGATGACCACCATAGATTAGTGTGTAGTATGATTTACAGCACCGTTTCTTGTGCTGTGAGGACGTGACAGTCATAAATCATTTGCACAGGTACAGTTTGGAACTGTACTGGATAAGACCTATGAGAGTACTTTAAGAAAATTTAAATTTTGTCATAATTACATTTCTCATTATGACTATCGGAACTTGTTTCCTCTGACCATGAGTACTGTGAAGTTTTCTTGTTTGAGTACTAGACTCTTTGATGTTTCCAAACGTCTGTCGTAACTGGGGATTATAACGGGAACACTCAGGAGACTATGTCCTCTTAGTAAGAAGAACTTACAATACAAGACTTGGATTGTCCCCCTACTAACAATAGGGAAAATGTTTTGTTGTTTACAAGGCCGCTAGAAGAGTGAGACTGTGAAAATGCATGGCCGTGCTCAGATGCATTTTAGAAATCATCTGGTTATTGACAGTCAAACTCGGAGATCGAGAAACACTTCTGAGCGAAATAAGGATGACAAAGAATCTTACCTTATAGTTCACGAAGAAACATTAAGTGACATAGGAAATGAGCTATACACTGTATGCACACTTGTCAGGAAGGACAAGTGGGAGATTGAAAGGAATAGTACGGTGTCCTTCCAACAAGTGTATTCTTCCGGTAGAGGGTTCAGAATTATTACAGAGCTAATTCTTCAGTAAGGTCAAGTGATCGGAATGCCTAGGTGGAGGCCGCTTTTGATCAGTAATATCAATGTTCAATTGATGTTACAGCTTAATCTTAACTGAACCCTTCGGGTCGAACCCAATCGAATCACCGATCCGAGACGACGAATTAATCCGAAAGGATTTAATGAGTCGACAGAGTTTTACGAATACAGACGTCGAATCGAGCCAAGGGCGTCGAAACTGAACGTCGCAAAATCACAAGCAACAAGTATGAGCGTAGCCGTAGCTAGGCTAGGCTAGCTCATCGCAAGCCTAGGCGCACCATGTGTGTGCTAGGAACACCATGGTGTGCTAGGCACTATCGCAGCCTAGGCACGGCCTAGCAGCCTATCGCAAGCAATAGGCGCACCAGGCGCACCTGGCAACCTATCGCAGGCACCAGGCGCACCTAGCAACCTATCATAGGCACCAGGCGCACCTGGCAACCTATCGCAGGCACCAGGCACACCTAGCAACCCATCGCAGACACTGGGTACTGCGTGCGTGCGTGCCTGGCATGGCAGCACCATCGCAGGCACCAAGTGCAAGCATGGGTGCTTGCCTAGCATTGGCGCACCATGTGTGTGCTGGCTTGTGTGCTGGCCTTCGCATGGCAGCACCAAGCATCGCACCATATGCGAGGGCCTAGGCGCCAGCATAGTGCTAGGCCACGCACAACAGCCCAGCATCACCACGCACCAAGACTGCTGTGTGATGCGTGGGCGTGCGTGTGGTGCGAGGACAATGCACGCTGCGCATGGTGCGTGGCTAGTGCGAGAGGTGTTGCGAAGGTGTGTGCGTGGTGTGCGAGGCAAAGGGGGCTAGCATGCGTGGCTTGCTAGCAGCACGCATGCTGGGAGTGCGAGGCATGTGCGTGCGTTGGGGAGTGCTAGCTAGCACCAGTGCCTAGCACAGCCTAGGACCAAGAATGCGAGGCTGCTACGCAGGCACATGCTAGCTGGCTGGGCTGGCTGGCACATGCTAGCTGGCGTGCTAGCTGGCAATAGCCCAGCACCCCCTTATGAGTTGCGGTTTTAGGAGAGGTGGGGACCAAAGCCACCAAGCTTCCCTTGGGGAGCAAGGCAATGGTCCCCCCATGGGATATGGTCCTTACGTAACCCATTCTCTCCTTTTGCCACTTGTTGGCTTGTGATTGCTTTTTCCTAATTATTTATTTTGGAATTAAATAAATTATTGCAATTGCACATGATCCCACATTAATCATGAAAAGGGGTTTCAAGTCCCCATTCTCTATAAATACCCACTTGGTTGGGATTTTGAGAACACAACCTTGAGTGGAATTAAAAAGGCAACTCTAAGATAGAGTAAACCTTTGATTCGTAAAACTCATAGTTATTTTGTCCGAGTCTTGACTAACCTTCAAGACTTAGGACGCTCGGGTCGGGTCGAGGGTATGATTCGTCGGAGATCTCATCTTTTCGGGATTTTGAAGTAAGAGCTCTTTGGGAGCGAAGCACGCGTCAAAGGTATAATTCTTGTTCTTAATCTTGTTTGATTATGCTTGTTAATTGCTTTAATTAAGGGGCGGGTCTTGGTGGGTTTCCTTCCGCGTAGTGTCGGGTCACTACGAAACCCTACAAACCGGACCAAATTAGGTAATGAAGGTTGTTTCATCATCGGACCTTGGTCGGGGAGGCATTTTTAGGTGTCTACACTTGTTTTTTTTTTTTTTTTTTTTTTTTTTAAAAAAAAAAAAAAAAACAGCCCCTTCTCTTGGTCCGCCTTCCTTCTTCTCAAACCCACCTGAACCATCACCCTATGCCGCAGAAGCCATACTCCTTTCCCTATCAAAGCTAAATGATAGGGTTAGAAATCGTCGTTAAAAGTCCTCCTATCAAATTAATCCTAACTACCAAAATAAGTGAATATAGTGGGAAGTAAGGATCATATTTCCACGAGGAAGAGAAAAAAATCAATCATAAAATTCATGAATACAAGAGCCAAGGGGTATATTTTTGGTATTTTTAGGTTTAAACACTAAGAATAACTTATAAACACAATTAAAAAGGGATTCACGCAATAAAAACAAGCGCTATGGGGTTCCAAACATGGCCAACACATCAAAATAATGATGGAAATCAAGATTAACAAGCCAAGGAATATGAAATTCCACCTAAACAATTCATTCCCGTGCAATTGTTCAAGCAAATCAATAATAAAGATCTAATACCTAAATTAAATCACTCTCGTGCATCCAAAATAGGCAACAAATCAAATTAGGGAATTAAAGGTGCACTCAATAATCCCAAGCAATTAATTGCACAAATTATCAAGTTATCATCCATCGTCATTTAGTCAACATCAATCCATGTTCTTCACCCCCCCCCCCCCCAGCTAGAAATCTAGCCTAGAAAAGGATGAGAAGCCATTAAAGCAAAGCTAGATGAAACAACTAACACCATTAAGCAAAGCATTATTTACAAATAAGGATGAACAAAACAAAGCAATAAAACTAAACCACAAACAAAGATAACAATTAAACTAGAGAACAATAAACAAAATAAAGAGAGATAAGGGAAAGAAATTACTAATTAAAAGCCTGAATTGAAATAACTTTAAGTTCAACAATGGACTAATTGGAGAAAAATCCACACTTTCTCTCTCTAGATCTAAGCTAATATTCTCTCTAAATCCTAATCTAACTCTCTAATTAGGGCTAAAAAAGTTGATAGAGTATTAACCCACAAAATGGGTATTTATATACAAGCTAGAAAAATAAGAAAAATCAAACTACGAAAACTAAAAGAAATTAAAATAAAACTAATAAAGAGAGAGAAAAGGAAATTAATAAAGCATAAAAAAAAGGCTATGGTTGATGCGTGAGGGAGCAGGTGTTGATGTTGCAAGTGAGGGAGAAGGGGAGATGATGAGGAGAGTATGTGCGGTGAAGTTTAGGATTTGGTATGGTGAAGGTTAAGTAGGTGTCAGGTGAGCAGCATAGGCATTGTGTCCTTAGCTCAGATTTTGTGCCTTGAACTAAAGGTTTTGAACACGACCTCAAATTGAAAACACTTGCCTCAACCCGAGCACTCCTACAAACAAAACAAAAATAAAATAAAATAAAAAATAAAAGTAAAATAAAATGAAATATTAAATTAGAATAAAAAATTAAAGGAAATAAAAAGGAAAGATAAAGGTGAGAAAATTGTTCTTAAACTAAGAAATATAAATAAATAACTAAAATAAGCTAAAAACTAATAAAATGCAAAAAAGACCAAATTAAAGGAGAAAAGAAAAGAATAAGAAAATAAGAGAGCTGAAGGCTAAAAAGAGAGGAAATTATTAGAAACTAATCCAAGAAACGAGCCTAAAAATACCCTAAAAGTGACATAAAAGTCACTTATCACTAACCACTATGTAACTTTTTTGAAAAACAGACTTTACTTAAAAAACTTTTTATGTGAGTCAAGTCGAGTCAAATCATTGAATCAGTCTGTGTGGTTTTTACAGCGAGTGGACAAGAAGTAAAGGAAGACTAGTTCGGAGGAACACCGTGTTCGCACAACTACAATCATCCCTTCGAACTAGAAGGAACACTCGAAGAACTCAAGTCAGTTTAACTCTACAAGAACCGCTTCTCTTTCAAAGGATGGCTTCTAAGGAAGATGTTGACGGACTAAAGAAGGCTATCGAGGGCATCAAAGGGTCGCACCCCATTCGAATAACCGATCCGAGACGACGAATCAATCTGAAGGATTAGATGAGTCATTAGAGTATTACGAACAAAGACGTAGGATTTCGATCTTAGAGCGTCGAAACTGAGCGTCGCAAGTCGAGTCGAGTTTAGAATTCGTCGAGACGAGAAATCAAACAAGCGACAAGTTTGAGCTAAGCCGCAGCCTCGCATTGACCTAGCCATGCGAGTGCTAGGCTAGCTTAAGCTACCATGCGTACCGCAAGCCTAGCATGCATTGCGTGCTAGGCCAAGCATGCTAGCAAGGCCGGTTCACGAGGCCGCAATCATGCTAGAGTGCTAGTGTGCTAGGCCACACACCTAGCCGCAAGCATGCAACGCATATCACTCTCACAGCAGCACGCTATGCGTGCTTGTGCTATGGGTTGTGCATGTGTGCTTGCTAGCGAGCAGCACCAAGCAGCAGCATCGCATAGCAGCAGCGCTCTCGCTAGCACGAGCATTGTAGCAGCGTGCTAGGCATGCTGGGCTGTGCGTGCGTGCTAGCGGAGTAGCATCAAGCGGTAGCAGCAACATTGTATGCGTGTTGGCTGGCTGCGCATGTGCGTGTCATGCATGGTGGCTGGCTGGGCTGCCCAGCCTTGGTGCTAGGCGCCAGCTGGCAGCCTTGGCAGCCAAGGCAGGCTGCCAACCAGCCATGTGGCATGGTCAGCCGGTTAAGGGAGGGGACCAAGGGGTTGGTGTTTGGCTTGGGGAGCAAGGTGATTTGGTCCCCCCTTTTTGGTGGTCCTCACCTACTTTCTCCCTCCAAGTGACACTTGGAGCTTGTTGATTGCCTTGCATTTTTATTTTGTTTTTATTAAAATAAAATAGAGCAAAATGCAAATCTCCCACATTGATGGGAGAAGGGAGATCAAGTCTTTATTCCCTATAAATACCCAAGTTTTTGGTTTGGGAAAAATCACTTGAGTTGAACTCAATAAGGAATCTCATCATTAGTGAGAAAACCTTTAAGTTCGTAATACTCTAGTTTTATTTGGTCATGTCCTGACTAACCTTCGGGAATAAGACCAATTGGGTCGGGTCGAGGGTGCAAGCCGTAGGAGGCCGTCGCACTTGCGTGGCTCAAGCTTTGAAGTAAGAGCTCATGAATCGAGCGAAGCACACGCCGAGGGTAAGAATGTCTTTTCTTTTTATCACTCTTATGTTGTTAATTATGTGATTTCATGTTTAGTTGCTTTAATTAGTGGGTGGGTTTCTCTTCCGCGTAGTGTTGGACGCTACGAAACCCAACAGCAGTATCGAAGTCGCGCTCAGTTTAATCATTGTAATTAATAATTGATTGAGGTGATATAAAATGGATGAAAATTCTGGTTTTGCTTTCTAATTAGATTAGAAGCTCGTTTTTAGTTTTAATCTCGTATTTACTAATTTTGGCCAACGAACCCAGATTTCGACTCAAAAATAGTGATTTTTGGGTGGAATCTGTTTCGGGGTTTTTGGAGTCCCTCGGGAGAGTTACAATTCCAAGAATGCGCGTCGACCGTCTGTACTTGCAAAACCACGGAAACTCCGGTTGGGTGGAGTTCCGCCTCCGACGATCAAGTTAGAACATTGCGGATGTATAAAAGTGCGGAATGTAAAGGTTTTTCTCTCTGATTCAGAGAGAATTCTGCAATTAATATTGCTCGGTTTGTGTGTATGTATTTATGAATGTTTAATAAATGAGGATTTTGCTCTATTTATAGTGGAAGGGTATCAGTTCCCTTTTAGGGTTAAGGTGCCACGTGTCAGTAGGGGATTGGATCCCCTAGGACCTCTCTGAGGATAACACGTGTCAGCATACTATTGGGCCGTGTAGACAGGGCATTTTTTCCTTAAACATTTGTCCCTCACAGGTGTGATGTGGCTTGCCACGTGGCACCTGTGACAGGTGCCACATTTTGGGAAGGTGAAGTTTTGTCTCTTTCCCTCTCTCTTTTTTTTTTTTTTTTTTTTGAATTCGAATTTCGAATTTGAATGGGAAGTGACGGTTCGCCTTCTGGGTTTTTCTATAAGTAAAAACCCTCACCCTCATTTTCAACACTTTGCAAATTTTCACAAAAATTTCTGAGAGAAAAGCACATATACCGGCTACTCTTATTTGCAAAAACTTCCCATCTTTCACTCATCCGGCTTCCGTCTGAGTGTCCTTTTCTCAAAACTGTTAGATACCTCCTGACCATAGCCAAATTTCTTTCCTTTGCTCTCAATATACCCACAGTCGGTCGCAACCGTCTAGGGCACCTTCAAGCTATTTTCTTCAAATTGCCTAAGTACCCTTTTATTTTCCCTAGCTTTCAATACACCCACAGCCGGTCACAACCGTTTGGGGTATCTTCAAGCAAATTTCCAGAGAAACGTCTGGGCCTTTAGAGAAATTCAGTTGCTCTTCAAGGAGGGTACATCTGGGATACCGTCTGGGGTATCATCAAGCAACAGAAAGGATTTTCGGCTATTGACCTCAAGGAGTCAACCATTTTAAGACTTTTTACATCTTCAAGGTATCGTTTCTACCCCTTGCAACTTTTTTGTGCTTTTTTCGGTTGTATAGCTTGTAAAGAATAAAGGACTCACCCAACACACACACTGCACGACCTAGGACAGTTGTGAGCTGGTCACTGGATACGGCTGAGTCTAGGACTAAGGATGCCGTCTAGGGTGTTTGGACCACCCTTACTCTTCTGCGAATCCGATCGTCTATGTTCATGTGCAGGACAGAATGGCTCGGACGAGACGGATGGTTGTAGACCCCAAATATCAGTCAGACGGCTCAGCTGAAGCTTCGACTGATGATGTACCTTATGACCAGCCGGGCATACGTAGCACGCCTGGAGATGAGATCTTAGAGGAATTCGAGAGTACAGACGGTGAAGAGACCATCCACCAATCGGACTCTAGTCAACCATGGAACTGGTTGCCCCTCAAGAGGATGAGGAGGCATATAAGTGGCCCTCTATTAACAATCCAACAGAGGCGCACATGACCACCCGGGATGTGGTCACTCTAAATGCCACCCTTCCCGCATTTACGGAGAAGCGCCCGGTTGGGAAGGGATGGGAGATTGTTCTGCCGCCTGTCGAGGCATTAGTCATGTGGGATGACGACCTTGACCATGCCAATGATTATTTTGGCTGCTATGAGGCGGCGTTCAAAGCCGGCCTCCGATTCCCCTCTACAACACAATAAAAGCCATTATAAGGGGTTACGATCTTAGCGTCTGGTAACTAACATGAAAATCTTGGGTGAATATACATAGCCGCCTGCGAGATGTAGGACATAACGCCTAGCTGGGAGGCGTTTGCACATATGCATTACCTCAGTCGTGCCACGGGCAGCTGGAATGTGTGGTATACATTAACCACGCACCCGGAATTTATGATGATGCTTGAGAAGTCGTCTAAGTGGAGCAGCTGGAAGAGCAAGTTTTATATGGTTTCTTCCCGCTCGCTGCCACTAAACCACCGGCTGCGTCGCTACAACACATACTCGGCTCTCCTTGGAAAGAAGTGCGCCCTTCCCAAAGTACCGGAGGAGGCTGGGGATCAAACAATGGAGTCGGGTCTCTTCAAAAAGACCTCTTTGCCTTTGGATGATGGGACAGAAGGCATTGTCCCCAAAAACTAGGTCCCTCATCCGGACTGGCTAAAGGACGAGGCGTTCCTTTCCACCTGTGGCCTAAGCACAATGTGGAGCAGACGTATGTTCATTGTTAACCGACACTTTATGCCGTCTGTATCATACTTGAATGGTTTCTGATTTTTTTATTTTTCTTCCTTGCAGAGAAAGGATTAGAGATGGTGCCTCCTGAAAAGACACCGGCTAAGTCTGCGGCAGAGATCCGGAAGGATCAACTTGAGAAAAAGAGGGCCCAACTGGCGGTCAAAGATGAAGAGACCGGGAGAGGAGCCCTCTCAGCCTGCTGCAAAAAGCCGAAAGGGTTCCGGCTGCCCCTGCCTCTACCGGAAGGCCGCCTGCGCCTGAGAGGCCTACTTCAACGGGCAAAAGCCTTAAAGACCTCGGCGTTAGCACAAGGCCGGCTGAAGTCAGAACGAGGGAGCCTGAAGTTCCCTCAAGCCGGGTGCTTGCTATAGCATCCGGTTCCAATGCGACTGGGGGTGGTGTGACCCCTCAGCCTGAATATCAAGGTACTGCTCTCACCTTTGATCCCCCTTAGCCACTAGAGCCTATGCGAGTCAAGTCCCAAGCTACCCAATCAGGGGATTCTTCAGGCAGCCGGCAGAATATAAGTGTTGCATATGCTCAATACTTAACCGATAAATCTATTGATGCAGATGCCTCTTCTCGTTGGCCGGGTCTCCAAAATTACGCCAAGAGAATGCTGAGGACCCTTACCCGATCCGAGAAGGAGGCGGTATCGGGTATAAACAAGGTCAACATAGATCGCATCAACTCACTACTAGCTAAGGTATTTCACTGGTTGGGGTGCTTTTATGCCACTTTATGCTTTTTCCGGTTGTAGCTTAATTGAAAACTAATCCCTTTTCCGGCTGGCTTTGCAGGTGATGTTGAGGGTATACGGGATGAAGGTCCCCTTGCGGAAAAAGCAAGATGAGGTAATGGATGCCCAGAGAAGGACAGCCGAACTTATTGATGTTACCCAATATAACTCCCTAATGTATATATCTAACTAAAAGTCGGGAGATGAAACATGAGGAGCTAATCAAGGAGCTCACAGCTGCTGCTGACACAGCCAACAAGAAAGCAGCCGACTTTGAACTCCCAGTTAAAAACCTCCAGGCTGATGTCAAAGCCTTGGGGGATGCTGACAAGGAGAATACTGAGCTGCGGGTAGAGGTCAACCGACTGAAAAACTAGTAGGCCCAGACCTAGGCGGACCACAAGGAAAAGCTGGCGGCTAAGCAAGACCGGCTGGTTAATGAGAAAGAGCGCGACTGTGAATAGCGCATGAAGATGGCCTGGTCTATGATCCATCCGGACACCGACTTGGCTTTCTTTGACCTGCGGTACAGATACGCCACTGAGGTGTTTGATGCCCAAGTTCTCGGAACTGAGAAGCCGGCTCCCTTTGAAGAATAGGCCTGCATTGTCGAGGAGGAAGAGGAGTAGTCGGAAGATCAAATGCCGGGTGGGGCTGACGAAGCTCAAGCCCAGCAAACTCAAGAGGCTCCCCCTTCCGGCCAGGGCCAGCCGTCATAGCAACAACAACAGCAGCAGTAGTAGATTAATTTGTTTCCTTCTTTCTTTCTTCATCCGGCCTGCGAGCCGTGTAGTTTCGATGTATTTCTTTCCTCGCACGTAGGTTCGGCTGACACTGCTTTATCAATATATTTTGCCGACTGAGTTGGTTTTTTCCGTTGATATTAATTGCTTTAATTTTTGCAATTTTTCCTCGTACAAATCTTTCTTTTTGCAATTTGATTCGATATGTGCGGTATGTCGGATGCCATGGCTCTGCCTTCCCCTGGACGGTTGCTATTGATTAATATTATCTAACTCTAAGCAGGCAGCCGTCTATACAAGCATCCAGACGAATAGATAGGTGGTCATTGACCGCATTTAAAGTAGAATTATTCTAAGTTGGATTAGCAGACGGTGCCGGCTAGGGCCAACCTAGATTATTCGTTTAACCGGTTGCGGGTTACCCTTTAGGTATCCGTCATTGCCGTTCGTTGGTATGTAGGCGACCATTGGCCGAACGTATGTATCATAACCACGTTATGGATTAAATGCTAAGGTTTTAACCTTCTTTATTCGAGTTTATATATGGCTGTAGTGCTTTTGAGCAAAGGTCGGCTACATTTGACCAAGATTTGAATGGCCGATTGTATCTTGGTTTTAATAGATCATTCAAACGACCATGAGTTATCTTTAACCTACAGTCGGTTAAAGCCGTTTGAGTTATGATTTATAGAACAATGTACCACCCAAATGGGAGATGCTCTCTTCTACAAATTCACCCAAATGGGCGTCGCCGGTTGCCTGCTCATGTTGAAGCAGGCGGTTTAAAATATATCTGGCCATTGGCCTTATGAATAGCTAAGTGTGATACTTAGCCTATGTTTACTTAGTTTAGAGCAGAGTTGCTCGGTTGTGCATTGCACAGATGGGACTTTGTACAAAAGACAATGGAAACAAACTCTATTTACAAAAGTTTACAAGCAAGTCCTTAGAAGTAGTACTTTTTCAAGTTAATTATATTCTAGGTTCTGGCTAGATTCCTGCCGTCTGGAGTTTCCGCCTCTAACTTCTTCAAAAATCCGGTAGGGGCCCTCCCAATTAGGGATTAGCTTTCCTTGCTCATTAGCCCTACTGGTCGCCTCCATTTTTCGGAACACAAATTCCCCCACTTTGAGGGGCCGTTTGTGTACTCTTTTGTTGTAGGCCCTCGTTATTCTCAAATGGTATATATCATGATGCAAGGTAGCATTGCCCCTGCACTCTGAGAGTGAATTGTGAGGATCCTCCACGGGGATCCCCTACTCTTGAAGAATTTGTTGCCCAATGCAATGCTAGATGCATGGCCTCCCAATTTGCCTCTTCATCATAGAGTATGATTCGAAGTGTTAGCTCATAAAGTTCAATTGGCAGGACGGCTTCAGTGCCGTAGGTCATGAGAAACGGTGTTTCACCGGTTACCCCTTTTTCAGTTGTTCTGATGGCCCATAAGACATGAGGCAACTCATCCGCCCAAAGACCGCCATCCCTTTCAATTTTCTTCTTAATGCCGCCTGAGATGAGCTTGTTGAAGGCTTCAACTTAGCCGTTTGCTTGAGGACTGCCGACTGATGCAAAACAATGTGAGATCCCTTGATCTCCCAAACAACTCTTGAGGGTAGGCATTTCAAATTGAGGGCCATTGTCAAAGATCATAGACATAGTACCCCAAACCGGGTGATGATGTTTCTTCAGATGAAAGAGATGACATCCTTTTCTCTTAATGCCCTTGACTGACTCTGTCTCAACCCATTTGGTGAAAATATTGACATTGTTCTAGATGACAATTGTCCGGAACAAAATTGGGGACGGTTGCTTTTGCCAAGTTGGGTGCGGATTTGCACTAACTGCTAAAGGAATTCAAAGACATTTTTGCCTTTGAAGTGGAAGAGATGCCAGGCGTCAGCCCGGATCTTGCTGTCCACAAACTTGCCATGGATCCAAAAAAAAAAATCCATTTAGGAAAAAGAAAAGGAACCATGGCGAGGCAATATCTCAGGCGGAAAATGCCGAGGTCAAGAAGCTGCTAGATGTTGGGTTCATTCGGTAATGCTACTACCCGGATTGGGTAGCAAACGTTGTCCTTGTTAAAAAGTCGAATGGAACCTAGCGGATGTGTGTTAATTACAAAGATCTGAACAAGGCATGTCCAAAGGATAGCTATCCAATTCCAAAGATCGATAGTCTGGTCGACTCTACAGCCGGTCATGCCTTGATGAGCTTCATGGACGCCTATTCAGGCTTCTATCAAATACCCTTGCGGAAAAAAGATCAAGAGAAGATGGCATTCGTCACTGATCAAGGTTTATTCTGTTATACGGTGATGGCGTTTAGGCTGAAGAATGCGCCTGCTACCTTCCAACGAATGATTAATACGGTCTTCATTAATCAGATTGGGAGGAATGTAGAGGCGTACATTGATGACATGATAGTCAAATCTAAGCTCCAGACGGATCACCTTGCTGACCTTCGAGAAACCTTCACCACCCTCAGGCGGCATAAGGTCATGCTTAATCCCAAGAAGTGCGTCGTGGTGTTGATTTTAGGAAGTTTCTCGGATTTTTGATTGATCAAAGGGGGATAGAGGCCAACCCGGAAAAGGTACAGGCGGTAATTGACATGAAGTCACCCCGCACTGTCAAGGAAGTCCAAAAACTTACTGGTTGTCTGGCGGCATTGGGGAGATTCTTCAACCGGTCAGGCGACAAGTGCCTCTACTTCTTCCAAGCAATAAAAAAGAAGACTAGATTTGAATTGGGGGAAAATGCTGAGGCGGCATTCTAGAAATTGAAAGAGCATCTCCACTCATTACAACGGTTAGTCAGCCCTCTAGTAGGAGAGGTTCTCTATATGTATTTGGCTATCTCAAATCATGCCCTCAGTGTCGTTCTCCTAGCTGAGAGAGACGACATCCAGCTCCCGGTCTATTTTATTAGCCATGTTCTTCGAAATGCTGAGCTGCGGTACCCCCTGGTTGAAAATTTTGGTCTCGCCCTGTTCATGGCAGTCAAGAAGTTGAAACCATACTTCTTGGCACATCCGGTGGTGGTCTACACAGACCAACCCCTCAAGCGGCCAATGACAACCTTGGAGTCATCCGACAGAATGCTCAAGTGGGCTATTGAAATGAAAAGTCTTGAAATCACCTTGGAACCAAGAAAAGCAGTGAATGGTTAGGCGTTTTCCGACTTCATTGTGGAAATGACAAGGCCGGCTCAGCCGGACAATGTTGATCAGGTCTGGAAGGTTTATGTAGACGGGAGCTCTACTATGAATGGATGTGGTGCAGGCGTAATTGTAAGTCTTTGGAAGGGGACAAATATGAATATGCACTACGGTTCAAGTTCCAAGCCTCGAATAATGAGGCGGAATATGAGGCCCTTCTAGCTGGTATCCGCACGTGTAAGGCGGTAGGGGCAAGGAAAGTTGACGCCTGCTCAGATTCTCAATTGATCATTAGCCAGTACCATGGTGACTACGAGGCCACTCATTTAGCTATGATCAAGTATCTGCAGGCGGTCAAAGATGAGGCCGGGACACTTGACGAATTTCATCTAAGTCAGGTGCCTAGGTTAGAAAATAATCAGGCGGATGCACTGTCCAAGTCGGCATCATCCGCCTCTTGTGATGCGCCTAGGTCAGTCTTTTGGGAAGTCATGGAAAAAAGAAGCATTGAACATGCTCCCATTAGAATACTTGACCGAAGCTCTATAGGTGGCAGCCGTTGCTGAAGTGTGTTACCCCTGAAAGGGGAAAAGAGGTTCTAGAGGATCTGCACTCGGGCTTTTGTGCATCACATATAGGCGGCAAAACTCTAGCAAAAAGGGCTAGGCGGCAAGGTTATTTTTGGCCTACTCTTGAGGCAGACGCCATGGAAATGGTGAAAAAGTGTGACAAGTGCCAGAGATTAGGCCGGCTCATACACCATCCGGCTACAGAATTGACGGCTATCTATAGCCCGGTTCCATTTGCAAAATGGGGCATGGACATCTTGGGTCCATATACGCTGCCACAGGCGGGCGGAGGTATATTATGGTGGCTATAGATTACTTCACCAAATGGGTTGAGGCAGAGGCGGTCAAGGGCATTAAGACAAAGGATGTCATCTCCTTCATTTGGAGAAACATCATCACCTGGTTTGGGGTTCCTATGTCTATGGTCTTTGACAATGGCCATCAATTTGAAACACCTACCCTCAAGAGGTGGTTCGGATATCAAGGGATCTCACATTGTTTTGCATCCGTTGGCCGCCCTCAAGTAAACGGCCAAGTTGAAGCCTTCAACAAGCTCATCTCAGGCGGCATTAAGAAGAAAAATTAAAGGGTTGGCAGTCTTTGGGCGGATGAGTTGCCTCATGTCCTATGGGCCATTAGAACAACTAAAAAAGGGGCAACCGGTGAAACACTGTTTCTCATAACCTACGGTACTTAAGTCGTCCTGCCAATTGAACTTTATGAGCCAACACTTCGAATCATACTCTATAATGAAGAGGCAAATTAGGAGGCCATGCGTCTAGAATTGCATTGGGCATTAAATTCTTCAGGAGCAGGGGATCCCCGTGGAGGATCCTCACAATTCACTCCCAGAGCGCAGTGGCAATGCCACCTTGCGTCATGAGATATACCGTCTGAGAATGACAAGGGCCTACAACAAAAGAGTACACAAACGGCCCCTCAAAGTGGGGGACTTTGTGTTATGAAAAATGGAGGCGACCGGTAGGGCTAACAAGCAAGGAAAGCTAACCCCTAATTGGGAGGGCCCCTACCGGATTTTTGAAGAAGTTAGAGGCGGCACCTACCGCCTGGAAACTCCAGACGGCAGGCAGCTAGCCAGAACCTAGAATGTAAATAAATTGAAACAATACTACTTCTAAGGACTTGTAAACTTTTGTAAATAGAGTAAATTAATGAAAGAATGCTTTATTTCCATTGTCTTTGGTACAAATTCCCATTTGTACAATGCACAACCGAGCAACCGTCTGCTCTAACTAAGTAGACATAGGCTAAGTATCAAACTTAGCTATTCAAGGCCAATGGCCGGATATATTTTAAACCGACTGCTCCAACATGAGCAGGCAACCGGCGACGCCCATTTGGGTGAATTCGTCGAAGAGAGCATCTCTCATTTGGGTGGTACATTGTTCTTATATCATAACTCAAACGACTTTAACCAACTCTAGGTTAAAGATAACTCATGGTCATTTGAATGATCAATTGAAACCAAGATACAATCGGACGTTGCTTCAAAGCAACACAAACGGTAATTTAAATCTTGGTCGAATGTAGCCGGTCTTTGCTCAAAAGCACTACTGCCGGATACAAACTCGAATAAAGCAAGGTTTAAACCTTAGCATTTAATCCATAACTGGGTTATGTTATATACGTTCGGCCAATGGCCGCCTACATACCAACAAACGACAATGACGGATACCCAAAGGGTAACCCGCAGCCGGTTAAACAAATAATCTAGGTTGGCCCTAGCCAGCACCGTCTACTAATCCAACTTAGAATAATTCTACTTTAAATGCGGTCAATGACCGCCTATCTATTCGCCCGGATGCGTGTATAAACGGCTGCAGGCTTAGAGTTGGATAATATTAAGCAAGCAACTGTCCAGGGGCAGGCAGAGCCAAGGCATCCGACATACCGCACGTATCGAAGAAAATTGCAAAAAGAAAGATTTGTACGAGGAAAAATTCCAAAAATTTAAGCAATTAATATCAAAGGAAAAACCGACTCAGTCGGTAAAATATATTGATAAAGAAGTAATTGTCAACCAAACATATGTCCGGGGAAAGAAATACATCGAAACTACACGGCTCGCTGGCCGAAAGAAGAAAGAAAGAAGGAAACAAATTAAGCTACTATTGCTGCTGTTGTTGTTGCTACGACGGCTGGCCCTGGCCGGAAGGGGGAGCCTCTTGAGTTTGCTGGGCTTGAGCTTCGTCAGCCCCACCCGGCATTTGATCTTCTGTCTGTTCCTCTTCCTCCTCGGCAATGCCGGCCCATTCTTCAAAGGGAGCCGGCTTCTCAGTTCTGAGAACCTAAGCATCAAACACCTCAGCGGCGTATCTGTACCGCAGGTCAAAGAAATCCTAGTCGGTGTCCGGATGGATCATAGACCAGGCCATCTTCATGCGCTCTTCACAGTCGCTCAGTCTCGGTAACCAGTCGGTCTTGCTCAGCCGCCAGCTTTTCCTTGTGGTCCGCCTGGGTCTGGGCCCATTCATTTTTCAGCCGGTTGACCTCTGCCCGCAGCTCAGTGTTCTCCTTGTCAGCATCCTCCAAGGCTTTAACATTAGCCTGGAGGTTTTTGACTTGGAGTTCAAAGTCGGCTGCTTTCTTATTGGTTGTATCAGCAACAGCCGTAAGCTCCTTGATTAGCTCCTCATGTTTCATCTCCTTGTTTTTAGTTTGAATTTCATACATTAAGGAGTTATATTGGGTAACATCAATAAGTTCGGCTGCTCTTCTCTGGGCATCCCTTACCTCCTCTTGCTTTTTATACAAGGGGACCTTCATCCTGTCTACCCTCAACATCACCGCAAAGCCAGCCGGAAAAGGGGTTAGTTTTCAATTAAGTTACAACCGGCATAAGCATAAAGTGGCTTAAAAGCACCCCAACCGGTCAATTACCTCAGCCAGCAGTGAGTTGATGCGGTCTATGTTGACCTTGTTTATACCTGGTACCGCCTCCTTCTTGGATCAGGTATGGGTCCTCAGCATTCTCTTGGCGTAATTTTGGAGATCAGGCCAACGAGAAGAGGCATTTGCATCAATAGATTTATCGGTTAAGTACTGAGCATATGCGGCACCTATATTCTGCCAGCTGCCTGAAGAATCCCCTAATTGGGTAGCTTGGGACTTGTCTCGCATAGGCCTAAGCGGCTAGGGGGGATCAAAGGTGAGAGCTGTACCTTGATTTTCAGGCTGAGGGGTCACACCACCCCTAATCGCATTGGAACCAGATACTACAACAAGCACCCAGCTTGAGGGAACTTTAGGCTCCCTCATCTGACCTCAATCGGCCCTATGCTAAGGCCGAGGTCATTAATAAAAAAGATTTCCAAAAGTCATGTTGTATCAGCACATGAATTGCTAATCATAAATAGAAAACACAGGGCACCTATATAGGACAATGTTTATAATAGAAAAAACACCTATTAGCACTAGTAGAAAAAAGTAAATGGGGAGCGATTCGAACCCCCTAATGGGAAGCAGTTTTGAACAGCTTCGGCTTGGGGGGCTTGCCATTGCACATTTAAATGGGAAGCGGTTCAAAGCGCTTCCCATTTGTAGAGAATGGGAAGCGGTTTTGGCGCCAAACCGCTTCCCATTCTCATTTCACACAAGATATGTAGAGTAGAATGGGAAGCGGTTTTGGCGCCAAACCGCTTCCATTCTCATTTCACACAAGATATGTAGAGTGTATTGGGAAACGGTTTTGGTTCCAAACCGCTTCCCATTTAGCCTTTTTTGTAAAAAATAATATTATTAATAATAATAATATTAGTGACCGTTATAATATTATTAGTGACCTGTCACAATAATTTTAATATTATTAATTAATAATAAAATTAATATTATTAATTAATAATATTATTAATATTACAAACAATAATACAATGATATATCTATAACATGAAATAATTATATATATCAAAAGTAACATCATTAATATATTTAATTAACAATAATATGTAATTACACCAAAACATATATAACTACTTAAAATAATGTTCACAATTCTAGATGCCATCAAATGTCACGAAAAAAGCCCACATGTCGCGAATTTCATTAATTTCTTTTCTTGTTAACGGGCCTTCCCTTTGAATCTTGCAAACCTTTAGAGAAAAAAAACCAAACATTATCATGAGTATTTGTAAAAAATATATGTCAAATATCTCAAAATTTATCACCAAAATCCGCAAACACTTAGGCATCAAACTCCATAAACAATTAGGCACCAAATTCACCAAAATTCACCACATTCACCAAAGTTCACCACATTCACCAAAATTCACCAAATTCACCGAACTTCACCAAATTCACGTATAGGGGCTGCTGCCTGGGCTGTTGTGTTGCCTGCCTGGGCTGGCTGTGCAACCTATGCTGGGTTGTGTTGCCTACCTGGGCTGACTGTGCTGCCTAGGCTGGCTGTGCAGCCTGACTGTGTTGTAGGCTGGCTGTGCAGCCTATGCTGGTTGTGCAGCCTGCTTGGGCTGCTGCAGGTGTTTGGGCTGCTGCAGCTTCATTGGTTGTGTGTTACAAGGTTCGGTGCTTGGTATGTTATGCTTGTGTTTTGTTCGGTGCAATAATGGAAGTAAGTAATAGATGGAAAAGATAAAAGCATACCTCATCAAGGTGTTGTGCTTCCGTGCAACTATTAGCTATGTCAAGCATAAACCTCATCACGTATAGTGCACAGTCAAGTCCATTTGTCTTTTTGCGCACACTGACATGCCATAAAGGTAATCTAATCATGCATAGCCATAACCGAAGCCAAGTTTATTAAGAAAATCACTATATCAAGGCATTACCTTTGCATATTTCCACGTAGGACCCGCAACAGAACGACAATTTAGCTTCTTCATAACACTTTAGGAAAATAAGTTCAAAGTTAGAAACATAAATACTCAATGAGTTAAGGGAGGTCATTCAACAATAGGAAGCAATATGTACTGATTAAGTAGGTTCTTCACTAGCAACCTCCGTGGTGGATTCTCACGAGCCGAATCGAAGTGGTAGATTATGTTATTGGAAACACAAATCACCAAAAGGCTCAAATGAGCAGTGCATATATTTAGAAAACGTCAACATATATACTCCACAGTTAACTGTATTTTCAGAATTTGAAAAAAAGCAACAACTGAATTATGACATATTTAGACGTACTCCTCAAAACATGGGGCTAATATGAACTTATCTCCCGCATGCATTGATTCCTTAATACTCCGTTCAAGGTAATCTTCCACGTCACGAGGGTTTCATAAGCATCTGGTAATGGAGGTATGCTCGGGGAACAACCACCCAACTGTAGCCTCGAAATTGCATCCACTAGTAAGGTGCTCCTGTAGTGCCCTTCATGACAGTATTGGCATTGAATAATTATTAATTGCATTGTTTACGTTCAAAAATGCAACAACAATATGATTAGGAATAGTTACATTGAATTACCTCATGAAAGCTTGAATGATGGAAATGTTAAGCATGGCACCGGTTAGAAATTCCTTCATATCCACTCTTGTAATAAATGCGATCCCATCCTCATCATAGTGGAAAAATGCCTTAGGTAAATTCACTTCAATAGATCTACCCCTAGGCAACTCACTAACACGGTTATGAAGAAAAGTACAAGCTTTAGAGAGCGAATGAAGGACATCGGCTTCTGCTAGTGGAGTACAACTCATTGTAGAACCTCTCGAAGTCTTCTTCAACAGGTGTTCACCCTTCGACCCTTGTCCTTGTTCCATGTTCTTCGGAGGTTGGACATTCTTGGATTTTGGCTTCTCCACCTTCTTCCTTTTATAGGACTGATTTTCATTTGCAAACTAGTAACATAAAAGCACATGGTTACATTACAAGCTATTTGCAACATGTTTTAAAAATAAGCTAAGTAGTGTATACTTACCCCTCCTATCAACCTCACCCGATCACGTGGCCATTGCACAAAGCTACTTTTTGCATCAAGTAGCGTCAAGAAGTCATATTCCTCTCTAAGCACCGGTAGTGGCAAGTCCTCAAACCCAAGTACTATGGAATTGATCCCGACCGAGATATAGTGGGTACTAGTATTATACTTGAAATGGACCTTGTCAAACGGTTGTGCGCTACCATACCCCACCAACTCTCCATCCATGTTTATCCCTGGGTGAAGAAGCTCACAAGGAGTCTCTTCCTACACATTTGATTAGGACAAGTTATGAACTAATTAACCAAGGTAAGCCTAATACAAGCACAATTGATTAGCTTTTGTAATTTACCTTAACATCTAGAAAAGGATTAGGTGTCTGGTTTGCAATCTCCCTTGAGTCTGCATGCGTAGGACTAGAAATCTGCAATAGTAAAATAATTATGCTACATAAGGCCTCGTTTGACCAAGTTCATGTTTTGCAATTTGATTGTAATGAAATTACCCCGCCCTCAACAATTGGATCGTCCCCGGCGTCTTTTGGGTGACTACATGAGTCCACTGGGGTAATCAGGGGCAACGGCAAGCTCAGCAAGTTCATGTGCTTCAAAATGGCATTGAATTGACTTTGCAATTGTTGTTGCACCTATTTGCGTATCTCCGCCTTAATTGATTCATTTTCCTTGGCATCCATATGGTGTGGCGAATTAACACTTGATCTAGTTCTTCCTGATCTAGTGTATTTAGAATCCATAACCTTTTCTCACCCTAGTTGTTTCCCTCCCGAACCAATAACTCACCCAGGGTGCTATGGTTTTCTCAAAGCTAAGGTAAAAGGATCGTTGTCTATGCCTTGAGTGAGCTTGCCTTCAACCACTTCCGACGTATGCTCGAGCTGCAACAACACAAAAAGTTTCCAGTTCTAAGTTAGATGTAGTTTCTTTGGAAATATTTAATAATAAGGGTGCAATATTAGCATAAATGTCATAGGGTGCTTACAAGTGCATCTGCTATTGTTTTTGTATCCGGGTGCATAATGACGTACTTTCCAGTTTTCTTGTCGATCCCATGCATAGCACACCACCAGTCATTTGCACGACTTACCAAAGTTGTGACCGTGGACGAAAGCAGCTTATCAGATGATGATATTTTGGATGTGGGGTATAGACCCTCTTTGATCCACTTTGGTCTACTTTCCGCAAATGTCTTACAACCCATATGATGGCTATACATTTTCTTCTCAGCATTGCTCGTAGCTTGTTGACTTTTTTCCTACACATTAACAAATGTTCGCATCATTATTTGTAGTGAGCAAAATTTAGTAAACAACTCTAATTGATATGAAACTACATAAAAGTGCAGTATTAGTAGTTTATTTCACCACAAACTTCTCCCAATCCTTCACCGTTGTTTATGGATATACATCCCACGGTTTCTTCTCAGGTTCCTCCTCTCCTCCATTACCCATCATAATTTCTTCGGTCTTTTCCTTTGTTTCTTATGGATCCATCTTGATCTCAACAAACTTTTGAAGTTTTTGAAGCTCTCTTGTACAAAACTTTCAAACGATTTTCTCTTGTGTGGCTCATCAGGAATATTAAACACACTATGTAAGAATGGAAAACGTCGATGTTAGTCAAGGGCAAAAAAAAAAACATGTTGTAGCAGCCCACGCAGCCCAGGCAGCTGCACAGCCAACCCATGCAGGCAGCACAGGTAGGCTGCACAGCCAGCCTAGGCACGCTGCACTGCCAGCCCAGGGACAACAGCCAGCCAAGCAGGCAGCACAACCCGTCACAGGCTGCACAGCCAGCCTAGGCAAGCTGCATTGCCAGCCCAGGCACCACAGCCAGCCCAGGCAGGCACCACTGCCCAGCACAAGCTGCACAGCCAACCTAGGCAGGCTGACAGCCAGCCCAGACAAGCACAGCAGCCTAGGTAGGCAGCCCATGCAGCCACATCTCGGTCAATGTTGGTGGATTTGCATGGTTTTGGTGAATTTGGTGAGTGCGCATTGATTTTGGTACAAAGTTTTTTGACAAAAACTCAAATAACAAACACTTACCATTGTATCATCCCAAAACATTTGAAGCAACCCTTTAGGTATCTCGGGCCACTCAAGTGTAATAGGTATTTTACGAGTAAGTATGCCAATGTGAGTGGAATATTTACTGCGTCACTGGCCAGTTGGTTGATCCAACTCGTCAAACTCAAGAACCATGGGTTCCCCGGGTTTGTTAAAAGCTTTTGTTGCACCCCTAACCTTTCTCTTCACCGGTGCCTTTAACCCTTCTCCACCACCGGTGGTTTTCACTTGACTTTGCGTGTGCATTTGTCCTTGTGAATCTCTTACAAACTCGGAAACAACATTATCTGTAATAAGGGGGCACATTTAGCTGCTATCTCATAATCATCAAGCCTACGCTGCAACTCATCATGAACTTAGTCTTCTGGTTCACCCAAATCTGGCTCCTTATTGATATCATACAACTCGTCACCAGAGTGAGAACTACCACGGTCTTGATCATCCATATCCTCATCGTAGTGAAGGTACTCATCACTACCCATGATATATACACACCTACTATCACAGGCAAAGCAAATAATTAGTCATCACTAAAGATAAGAATATGCTTAAAAGTTATTGATTTCATGCTAATATAAGGTTATAGGAGCGAAAGAAGTTCAAAATGGCATAAATGAGGTTCTAACTTTCCCGACTTGTTTAATTTTATTACTAGTTCACATTTAATCCTTCTAACAACTCATATTTGGTATACATAACATGTTTATAAGTTGAAAATGCTTAAAAGTCATTGATTTCATGCTAATACAAGGTTATAGGAGCGAGAGAAGTTCAAAATGGCATAAATGAGGTTCTAACTTTCCCGACTTGTTATTTTCACTGAAGAGAGAGAAAATTGAAGGCCGCCATTTTCACTGAAATCAATGCACTGATTTTAATGGCAAATCGGAAAAAGGTTAAATCCAAGAAGAATTCCAGCTCGAAATCCAATCCAAAATCGAAGAAGAACCAAAGATATAAGCTGCGATCATGCAAGAAGGTAGTTGATGAAGAATCGAAAGATGTGGGTTCGGATGTGAGCTGGCTGGAAGGTATAGAGGATATCCTAGTTAAGGAGGTTCCTGAAGAATTGAAAGCACAACATAGATTTGAACTTAATCAATGGCTCCAGGTAATTTATACCCCTGTTTTGGGCATTACCTCTGTTTTTGGGTCTGCTATGGAATCTGGGCATCTTGATGATAATGGCTCCCATGATAATTTTGTTGATATTGATAACGCTAGTGATAATCTTGTGAACCCAACCCCTATCCTAATGATTGGCAATTCTTCTATCTTTGATTCTTTGAAGCCTCGTCAATCTCTTAACCCTAAGCCTTCTCATACTGACTGTGTTTTGAGGGAATTTAATTCTGGGTATGGGGGCAGTGTGATGATGGGGTCAGCTTGGAAAGATAAGTTTAAAGAAGTTGCGTCAGATGGGAAGTTTTTTGAGAAAGACATTAATGGTAGGGGTGATGGAGGTGATAATGATGGTATCCTTAAGCTGTCATTGGAGGATGTTTCGGCTGAAATTGATTTTTGGAATTCAGCCATTGTATGCTATGTACTCAGCTTTAAACCTCCTTGGTCTATGTTCCAAGGCTTTATTAAGAGAGTGTGGGGTAGGTTTGGAGTGGACAAAATTTGTTCAATGGCAAATGGAGTGTTTGTGGTGCACTTCAAAAATCTTGATGGCAGAGAGAAAGCCATTGAAGCGGGCCCTATAACTTTTGATAAAACACCAGTGATTGTGAATAAGTGGAGACCTGGGATTAATCTGTTGGAGGAAGAACTCGATTCTGTTCCTATTTGGGTGAGGTTTCCAGGGCTTGATCTCAGATTTTGGGGGCACAACACCCTCATGAAGTTAGGGAACTTAATTGGCAAGCCGGTGAAGATGGATAGAGCTACCTTTACTAAGGATCTTATTGAGTTTGCTCGAATTCTAATTGAGGTTAAGATCAGTGAACAGCTTCCTGACTCAATCACTTTTCTGGATGAGAATGGAACTAAGATTACTCAGAAGGTGATCTTTGAATGGAAGCCAGTTAAATGTTCTGCTTGTTCTAGTATGGGTCATGAATCTGACTATTACCCTAGAAAGCAGAAGGATAAGGGTGTGAAGAAGTTTCACAAACCATAGAAAGTCTGGAGGCCTGTGCAAAAGAATGCTCAAACTCCTAAACCAGGGCAGCAGGATGTTATGAATGAGAGGGTGGAGGTTAATGATGGAGGTGTGGTTGGACCTATTCCTAGAAAGGTTACTACTAGACCCCAGTCTGTGACTCTACAACAAAGTACAGGGAAGCAGGCCTGGCAGCAGCAAGATAGAAGGGATTATCCGGCTAGAAAGGAGAAAGAAACTAGCTACAGTGTTGGTACCCAGAACAGATTTACAATGTTAATGGAGGGTGAGTTAGATATTGTTGATCATGGCAGAATTACAATGCTTCCTGCTGGGCTGAACAGTGATAGAGTGTTGTATGGTGGTGAGGGAGGTGGAGGGTTCACCTACACCCCTCATGAATAAGTGGGGATTTTGGAATGTTAGGGGTCTAAACCAGCCTAGAAGGATTAGTGATGTCCTCTCCTTTCTTGCACATAATGAGGTTGGCTTGTTTGGACTCCTTGAAACTAAGGTGAAGGCTGCAAAGTTTAACAAAGTCTTCACTAACTTTTCTATGGATTGGTCTATTGTTGCAAATTATAGCAAGTGTGGGAATGGCAGAATTTGGCTTATCTGGAAACCTGGAATTTTCTATGTTAATGTAATTGCAATTGAAATGCGGGTGATTCATGTAAAACTTAGGCACCTAGGCTCTGGAATTTGGTTTTACTGTTCCATGGTTTATGGTGTCAATAGTCAAGATGGGAGAAAATTCTTATGGAACCAGCTGAACATGTTTGGGGATAAGATTGGTGCTCCTGTCACTTTCACTGAAATTGAGAATTTCAGGAATTGTGTAAGACACACTAAGCTTTTTGAAGTGAAATCTGAGGGGCTCTTTTTCACTTGGAATAACAAACAACTTGGTGAGGGGAGAGTGTACTCTAGGATTGATAGGGTGTTTGGAAACAGTGCTTGGATTGATAAATTCAGTAATGCTAGCTCCCTTTTTTCTTCCTGAGGGATTAATGGACCACTGTCCTTGTATTATTAATGTTCTTGAAAAAACTGGACCAGTTAAGAAGCCATTCAAGTTTTTCAATATCTGGACTGAGCATCCAGGTTTTTTGCAAACAGTTGCTCATAATTGGAGTGTTCAAGTACATGGGACCCCTATGTACAGAGTTGTCAAGAAGTTGAAAAGTGTTAAAGTTGCTTTGAAGTCCCTGAATAAACAACACTTTTCATTAGTGATCAGTGAAGACTCTGAAATGGAAGATGTTCTGGCCAAGTTGCAGATTCAATTGAACTTAGATCCGACAAATGAGGTTTTGATTGCACATGAGATTGATGTTAGGCAGAAATATGCTGAAGCTCATAACAGGAAACTTAAGTTCCTATTTCAGAAGGCCAATGCTCAATGGCTCAAGGCTGGAGATATGAACTCTGCCTATTTTCATGACTGTATTAGGAAGAGAAGAACTTAGAATAATATTTTTAGCCTTAAGAAGGATTCTGGTGAAATAACTCAGAAGCCAGATGAGATTGTTGAGACCTTTATTGAATTCCACAAGCAGTTATTGGGTTCCTCTAGAGTCATGCACAGGAAGGTGCACTATGAGGTTATTAGTATAGGGCCTATGCTCTCTGAGGATCAGAGTGTTTCCCTTTGCAGGCCTTTCACTCCTGATGAGGTGAAGCGTGCTCTCTGGGAGATTGATGAGAACAAGGCACCTGGTCCGGATGGCTATTCTAGCAAATTTTTCAAATATGCCTGGCACATAGTGGGGAGAGATGTCACTGAAGCTAACCTAAATTTTTTCCAGCAGGGTAAGCTCCTAACTCAATTGAATACTACTGTATTGACCACGGTTCATAAAGTGGAAAATGCTTCAAAGGTTATTCAATACAGACATATAGCATGTTGTAATGTGATTTACAAGTTATTGCAAAGATGTTGTGTGCTAGATTAAAAGTAGTGCTTCCGGATCTTATAAATGAGGTCCAGAGTGCTTTTGTGGCAGGGAGATCTATTCTGGATAATATCTTGCTTTGTCAAGATGTTCTTAAAAATTATAATGATAAACAAAACGCCCCTAGATGTACTGTGAAAGTAGATTTGAGAAAAGCCTATGATTCTATTAGCTGGGAGTTTATTAAGGACATGCTAATTGCCTTGAAGTTTCCTGCTAGCTTTGTTACTTGGATAATGCAATGTGTCACTACTACTTTTTCCATAATTATCAATGGGGGTATGAATGGTTTTTTAAAAGGTAAGAAGGGTATCAGACAGGGGGATCCCATGTCCCCTCTTCTGTTTGTTATAGTTATGGAATACCTGTCTAGATTGCTTAAGAAAGTGGGTGGTGTAAGAGGATTCAAATTTCATTCCAGATGTAATATGCTCAACTTAAATCACCTTGTTTTTGCTGATGATCTTATGCTCTTCTGCTATGGAGACAAATCTTTTGTTTCTTTACTGGTTAGAGCCCTTAAGACTTTTGAAAGTTGTTCTGGGCTCCAAGCAAGTGCTGAAAAGCCTGCTGTGTTCTTTGGTAATGTTCCAAGACCTGTCAAACAGGAGATTATGAGGAATTTTGGATTTGTAGAGGGTTCAGTCCCATTCAAATACTTGGGTATCCCCCTGAGTTCCAAGAGTTTATCCAATTGTGATTATGATAGCCTAGTTGATAAGATGTTGGTGAAAATCCAATGTTGGTCAAGCAGGGATCTGTCATATGCAGCTAGGAGTCTTATGGTGAACTCTATTCTCCTTAGCCTTCATACCTACTGGGCACAGTGTGTCCTACTCCCTGCTGGGGTTGTTAAGAGAATAACTCAGCTATGTAGGGCCTTCTTGTGGGGAGGAGATGCTACCTTAAGGAAAACTCCCCCTATTTCATGGAGTTGGATTTGTAAGCCTAAGAAATCTGGGGGGCTAGGCATGAGAGATTGTGGTATCTGGAACAGTGCAGCACTGGGCAAATATATCTAGAAAATAGCTCAGAAAGACGACTCTTTATGGATTAAGTGGGTTCATGCTGTGTATATCAAGGATGGAGACTGGTGGAAGTATGAGGCAAAGAAAAATGCAGACTAGGCTTGGAAGAAATTATGCAAGGTGAAGGACAAGTTGAAAGAGGGGTTTCATGCTGACGATTGGTTAAGTAAGAAGTATAACATTTCTAATGTCTATAAATGGCTACAAGGCACATAGCAAGAGGTTCCTTGGTATAAATGGATTTGGAATGACTTCAACATTCCTACGCACTCCTTCATTCTTTGGCTTGCTATGCAGAACAGGCTGAAAACTAAAAGCATGCTTAGTGCTTGGGGAATCTGTCAGGACAAGGTGTGTTTTTTGTGTGGTAATGCTGATGAAGACAGGAAGCATCTATTCTTCCAATGTGATTATAGCAGGAAGTGTTTGGTGAGTTTTAGTGCATGGCTCAATATTCCTGAAGACCTATTTGACATTGATGTTTCTTGGAAACATTGGGGAGAGCTGATACAGGATCCTATCCAGAAGAAGATCTGCTATGCTGCATTGGCTGCTGTGGTTTATCAGGTGTGGTTTGCAATAAATAAGGCTTTCTGGCTGAAGTTTGTTATCCACCCCAAGGCTATCTATAAAGAAATTAGTGCTGATATTGTCAAGAGAAGCAGGCAGCTGATTAATTGCAAATGGAAGAGGCAACATTGTAAATGGTTGTATAATTTACAAATTTCTGATTGTAACGAGTGTAAGCAGTCTCTATGTGTTGTTTTCCTGCTGTTTATGTTTCCGCTTGTGCTTGGGCCTAAGGGGTGTACCCTCCTTAGGAGGTTCCATCTCTTTGGTCAAAGCCTGCTCCCTCTCCTCTTAGGGGCTCCCTTCCTAGTAGGTGGTTTCTTTGTAGGGAAGGGAATGTTTTTTAGGTGGTTTGTTTGCCTAGTTTGTTAGGCTGTGTAGTTTGGGAAGTTCAACTTTGTTTGTAAGTTGTAACTTCTTTTCCATTGGTAATAAAATTGACTTAATTACCAAACAAAAAAAAACTTTCCCGACTTGTTTATTTTCATTACTAGTTGAAAATGCTAAGTTGAAAAAACTTTCCCGAATTTCAATAAAAAAAAAAACTTTCCTTCTAACAACACATATTTGGTATACTAAGTTGAAAATGCTTAAAAGTCATTGATTTCATGCCCTTACAAGGTTATAGAAGCAAAAATAGTTTAAAAACAGCCTAAAATGAGCTTCTAACTTACCTAACTTCTTTATTATCATCCCAAAGACACATCTAATCTTTCAAACAATAGGATTGTTATTACGATGCATAAATAAAAGTACGTCATTCGAGTATTCCCTCATTGTGGTCTGATCGAATATAATTTGCATCATTGTCTACATCATTTGCTACATCAAGTCTAGGGGCAGTGAATGGGGGCGAATCATCAAACGCATCATATTCTTCCTCGTCTTTAACATCTCCAACCCCTAAAATTCTTCTTTTGCTAGCAAGGACAATGGACCATTTTGGATCGGCTGGGTCGGTTACATAGAACACTTGCTTAGCTTGAGATGCAAGGATGAATTGTTCCAAACTATCCCGCAAGTGGCCAAGGTCTACAAGAGTGAAGTCATCATGTCTGGCGTTGCGCCTATTATTATCGACCCACTTACACTTAAATAGACCTACCTTGAACTCATGGTAATCTAGTTCCCATATTTCCTGAATTCGTCCGCAGTAGGATTATTGTGCGTCAACTCGTGTTGTATCCTTTGCACTTGCAAACTCTCTTGATGAAGCCACAAGAGTGACACCACTATTTTGGGTCGATGAGGATTTCTGATCATGATGCTCATTCCAGAATGTATACCCATTTATGTCATATCCCTCAAATGAATAAACATCTTCCTTTGGACCATAAGCTAGCCACTTTATTGTATTAGAGACACTCTCATCCAATTGACGCATCACTCGATCATGGAACCACGTCACAAACATCTTATTATGCAACTGCATTAATGCCCTTTCCCCTTTTGATGGAAATTCGGCACGCAAACTATCCATGTGCTCTTCTAAATATGGGTGAACCTCCGCAACATGATGAAGCACAAATAGGTGAGCTTGCAAGAACTAATCTCGAGCAGGTGAGATCCGTTTCAACCCGAGTGTGCCATGACCATCAAGTCTCCCTTCATGTCGGGAAGTGGGAAGCCCAATTGGTTCGGCAACGGCAACATACTCTGCCACGAAATTACCAATCTCCTTAGCCACAATCCCTTGAATCATACTACCTTCTAGATGGGCTAGATTTCTGACTTTCTCTTGCAATGTACCCATGTGTCTTTCAAAAGGATAGCACCACCTCATAAAAAACTGAACCGCACAACTTAATCTCACGAACCAAATGAAGAATCAAATGCACCATTATGTCAAAAAATGACGGTGGGATATACATCTAAAATTTGCACAAGGTTACAACTACATTCTCCTGGAGAGCACCAAGTGTAAAAGGATCAAGCATTTTGCTGCATATGGTATTGAAAAACGAACAAAGGCTTGTAATAGCTTCTCTCACGTACTTCGGTAGAATACCACGAATTGCAATCGGTAGGAATACTTACAACATCATGTGACAATCATGGGATTTCATACTTGTCAACTTCAATTCTCCGTTTAAGGAAACAAATCTTTTCATGTTTGACGAGAAACCAGATGGAACCTTAATGTCATACAAACAAGCACAAAGCTTTCGTTTTTCTTCCTTTGACAATGTGTAGCAAGCTGGAGGTAAATAAACCTTTTCATTCTTGCCTTTTCCATCATCTTTCTTCTTTGATACACCGGTGCCCTTTCCTTTGCGCTTCCCCTTAGGTTTTTTTCCACCATCTTCGCTTCCCTTTTCAATTACCTTTTCCTTCCCTACCTTTGGATGGACCCACCATTCCGGACGAACCCCCCACGCTTCCAAATCCAATCGCACACTCTTTCCTTCCTTTGTTTTACCATGAATACCCAGAAGTCTCCGAACAACTGCATCACAAACATTCTTCTCTATATGCATCACATCGAGACAATGTCTAACATCATGTTCTTTCCAGTACTCAAGCTTCCAAAAGATCGATTCCTATTTAAAGAGAGCATGTGGGTCTAAAGGTTTCTATGTTTTACAAAAAACAGTTGGTATACCCTTCACTCGACCATACACCTCCTTTCCACTCAATGGCCTAGGCGCAGCCCCCTCGTCCACTTTCCCATTGAAGGCCTTTTTCTGCCTACGATATGGGTGATCGCGCCTAAGTAATCTTCGGGTCCTCACGTACACATCTTTTCCATGGTGTTCAAGGTACACGTTTGGTGTGTCATCGATACAAATGGGACATGCTTTATGCCCTTTGTTCTTGTACCCAGACAGGTTGCCATATGCGGGAAAATCATTAATGGTCCACATAAGGGTTGCACGTAATAGGAACATCTCGCTCTTATGGGCATCAAAAACAGAAACTCCTTCATCCCACATCTTTCTCAAATCATCAACAAGGGGCTCAAGGTAAACATCTATGTCGTTTCCAGGTTACCTTGGCTCCATTATCAAAAGTGAAAGCATTACGTATTTCCATTTCATGCACAACAACGAAGGCAAGTTTTAGATCACTAAAAGTACCGGCCATGTGCCATGTTGGGTACTAAGAGTGCCAAATGGATTCATACCGTCGGTGCATAACCCAAGCCTTAAATTTCTGACTTCATCACCAAATGCCCTAAACTTCATATCGATGTTCTTCCAATCCAAAGATTCGGCTGGATGATTCAGCAAACCGTTTTTCTTTCTTCCCTCTGCATGGCATCTCAAGTTCTTAGCATCTTTTGGTATTGAAAATAGACGCTTGAACCTTGGAATGATGGGAAGGTACCATAACACCTTGGCAAGAGGTCCCTTCATACCAGCATTGCAGCTCCTTCGCTTGTAACGCAACTTACCGCAACGTGGACATTCCTCCAACTCTTCATATTCATTTCGATAAAAACACAATCATTAGGACATGCATGTATCTTCTTATACTCCAAACCAAATGGACACATGAGTTTTTTTGTAGGAATTAGGAAGTTCATTCCCATCTGGCAACATGTCACATAACACAGTCAACAAAGAAGTAAAACTAGTGTCGCTCCAGTCATGCTTTGACTTAATGTTAAAAATTGTTAGCACAGCTGAGAGTTTGGTGTATTTTTTGGACCCAGGATACAAAGGCTTTTTGGCAGCCTCTGATAATGACTCAAATACATCACATCGATCACCAAATTCACCTTCAACATCATGCATCATCTCATCCAAGTGATCACCACCACCGTCCTTAATCTCATCCCCCTCCTCATCCCCATCTCCGCCATCATCAGTCTCATATTCACCTTCCACACGAATCTCGGCACTTTTATCATGCGTATCATTCCCATCAACATTCTCCCTATACAATCCCTTTTCACCGTGCCAAACCCACACATGATATTGAGGCCTAAACCCATGACATACCACATGATCCCTTATTGTATCAACACTATCGACCACTGTGACATTGTTATAATTGACACAAGGAGAATAAAAGTCATTCACACCCGTTCTGAGCTGATATTGTGAAGCACTCTTGCAAAATTCTTGGACCCCATTAAAGAATTCCAACGTATCACGTCTACCATACATCCATCCGCGATCCATCAACGTTTTAAATTGCCTATAAACATACCAACACATTACAAATAATGTATAAATGCAACATATATTATGTCAATCAAAGTACAAATATATATATATATATATATGTGTGTGTGTGTGTGTGTGTGTGTGTATATATATATAAATATAAATATAAATATATATATACATCGTTCATATAGTGTAAAAAAGAATGCTCTCAAAAGGTCCTTATCACTCCAACCTAACCCATCCTTGAACGTCTAATCTCACTAGTGAATGTATGTCTACTTACCAATTTTAAGGAAAATTCGGCAGCATTTCCCCCCAGTTCTCCAAGTACACAATGTAGGTAATTACTTACCTACATATGCACCCATAGAACATGGTGACAAAATGATAAGCCAAGATATTCCTTAAAATCGAAAAAGAGACATACATTCACTACCTAAGTGAGATTAAACGTCCAAGAACAGTCCCAACCGGGGATTATTCAAGCCTTGCTCCTAATGAGAAAGACTCGAACGGGTATCTAGGCAAATGACGATGCAAGCATTCAATAACAAGCATTTGTTTGACATTCAACAAAACACAAGTTCATTCATTCATATAATGCTAATTGGACTACCTACAAGCAAACTAAGCTTACTTACAATCCATTCCTTAATTCATCACTTTTAGGCTACTCAAATTCAAACAACATACAACATTTAAACAATTAAGGTAACAATTAACATTATGGATACAAATAATTAATAAAATAATTAAGATAAAATTCGATTAACTAAAATTGAAACCCTTAAATTTAGGAAATTGTTGAGAAAATATAGATAAGGAAGTAAAATTAAGCATGAACTCACCCTAATTTGAGAGGGACAAAGAGAAGGAATGCGGGGTGAGAGGGAGAGCTGAGGTGGCGGTGCCGTGTGAAGCTGCTGCTGCAATGGAGTGAGTGAGTGCAAGGTAAGAGGGGCAGCAGGGACTACGTCGCAGCAGCAATGCATGTGGTGTGGCCGACTGTGGTGGAGGCGGCGATGGTGCTGTGGCAGTAGCGTTGTGCCTATGCTTGGAGCAGCAGCATCAACTAACAGTAGTAGCAACAGCAGTGGTGGCGGCGTGTCTATGACTTGGTGGTGGTGGTGGTGGGGGTTAAGTTAAGCAGCAACAACAGTAGCAATGGTGGTGGTGGTGGAGTGCCGGTGTTTGAGAGTGTAAGGGGAAATGAAGGAGGAGTAAGCGAAATGGAGGTGGACTAAGTGAAATGAAGGGGAAATGAAGGAGGAGTGAACGCAAAATGAAAGCAAGTTGGATCCCGCACTTTTTTTAAAAAAAAACGGCAGCGGTTTAAACCGCTTCTCATTACATTTTTGGGAGCGGTTCAACCCAAACAGCTTGCCATTACATTCCTGATGTTTTTTTTTGGGCGGGTTTTTGTGGGGAATTGGAAGCGGATTTTATAAACCGCTCCCAATTTGGGACTTCCGATTGACTTTTTTCTACTAGTGTAGTTTTAAAGAAGATGTTCTGTCAGATTATGAATTAGAAACTTTGTGCTTTGATGAGCAAGTTGTGGCAGCTCTAGTTACTAAACGAGCAAATGGTAAAAACACAAAAGGTCGAGGCACCAGTTGGCCACTTCTTCGTGGTTTCCGAGGCATCCCCTTATATCTGCACATAAGCAAAATTTTGTTAAAATCCATCTTAAAACAACATACTTTTTTCACCCTTCTTTTCTCTTTCTGAATCAAAATAAAAGGGGATAAAAAAATCAGGCAAACCGCATCAAAGCACTCCAATAGTAAGAATTTCAGCTAAGTAATAAGTTTAATTGGTACAAAGAGAAAGTACTATGTAATAAAAACAACTCAAAATTTAATCTCATAAGCATATCTACACATCAAAGAAACTCTAATATTCATAAGACACAAACAATTGACTAAAGCTCATCATACCATTTTACAATATTTAACAAGGACCTTTTTCAATAATTTTTTATTTTTATTTTTTTATAGTTAGAACCTATTACTGTGAAGGACTTAAAGCTCATCATACCATGAAACCGAAACTCATAACATCAAAGGATGTAAAACCAACTAAACCTCCATACACCCAAACCGCTAAAATTAGCAACACCCATCTAGTAAAAAATCAATAATCTACTAGCTACAGTCATTGAATTGGAAACTCTAATCTCAAATAATTAGGCTCATCCATGAATTATCTTTATTGCTCAAGAAAATTGCATTAATAAGAAAAAAGTAATCATTGCCTTCCAAACTACTCAACACCATAAGAACGAACATCGAATTCAAACACCCCCATCAAACCAACTCCTCAAAACCTTGCCTCTAGATCCCCTCAAATCAATATACGTAGTAATTTGTAATGCACTTATGCAAACAAATCAAACCCACATAGAACTATCACAGAACAACTAGTCTACCATATTACTCTAAAACAACAATCCCAATTTATCAATACGAACAACCCCGCTCCCAACCAAGGGCAAGAGGGGCGGCTGTATTTAGCCCAAGAGAAAAGGTCCCTTTTTATAGTTCCCTCATAACTTTAAAGGGTTATAAACAGATTCCTGCAACACAGTAACAACCAAATTTGACTCAATTATCAAATTACTCCCAAAAAACCACACAAAATTCTTCTCTTTTAAGCATATCAAACGTAAACAGCACATAGTGAAAATAAAGTAATTTTAATCAATAGTTCAATTATACACCTTAGAAGAACCCTAAATTGACTAATGACAATTAAATTACTGATAGTGTGAAACTAAACCCTTGATTGGGAAATTAATATACGATGAATCGATAATTAATGATGATGAAATAAAAGGAAAAATCAGCTTACCTCAGAAGCCACTTCAGTGGAGGAGAGAAATCTCAGAAGCCGTTTCAATGGAGAACACATAGTATGCTTCAATGGAGGAGAAAGGGGTGTACAGCGCCCGAGTGAAAAGCCACACGCATACTACTTCGACGTTATAATTAATTTTCATCTTAGGTTTTTTTTTTTAAAGGAAATTTTCATTTTAGTTTTTGTTATCGTCTCTCTACTCTTAGATTTTTTTTAATTTTAATCACTCAGGCGCTATTCACTTCACCTTAAAAAAAATAATATTCAGTATAAATAATTTCAATCCAGTAAAAATAATTTCAGTTCAGCAAAAATAAGTTTAGTTCAGTAAAAATAATTTTAATTCAGTTATTAAAGAAGAAATATAACATAGAACCAGTAAAGATAATTTCAATTCAAAAAAAATAATTTTAGTTTAGGAAAATTAATTTCAATTCAGTAAAAATATTTAAGTTCGGCAGAAATATTTCAATTCAGTAAAAATAATTTCAGTTCAACAAAAATAAGATAGAGTGAACAAGGCCTTAATTATACAAAAATCAAATTTTTTTTTACCACGTAAACAAAAATAAAATTGTATTTTACCACATAAAAAAAATTAAAATGGATTATAAAACTTATGCAATTTTTATTTGTGTTTAAATAGTAAAGTTTCCAAAAGTTTAATTTTGATTGTTCGACAACATTAAAGATTTTTATCTCCTAATTTATTGTTACTAGATGAATCTCGTGCGATGCATGTTTGTTTGTATTTTTTCAAATAAAATATTATTAAATATATATTTATCTAATAAGCTTTGTGATATTCTCTTGCTTACTACTTGAATTTTTAATTATAAAATGAATTATTAACTTTACCATGTGGTCGGGATTACTTAGTCAGGAGTTACTTGGTTGATTAAGGGTTACTCAATTGATCAAGGGTTATTCTGACGGTCAGGGGTTACTCGTTTAGTGTTTGGGTTTGTCTCAGTAGGTCACACGATATGGCCAGCCACATGAAAAAATGTGCTAATTTTATTTTTATAATTAGTTAATTATTGATCTAAAATAAATTTCAATTCTTTTTTTTCATTGGCTAAAATATAACTATGTGACGCTCTAAAATTAATCTTACGTGGCATAATCCTATTGTAACGTTTTAAAATTATTAATCCTACGTAGCGTTTTTTTATGGAAAAATTGTGATGAATAATACGACCTTTCACCGGTCCGCCAAAAATAAGTCAACCTTTTAATTATTTCTGAATAATACGAGCTTTAGGGTTGGCCGCTTTAAACAAGTTATTTAACCTGCAACCTGAATGACCGGTTAGATTTCTTTTTTCTTTTTAATAACTTTGTTTAATAATATAATTAACTATTAATAACAACTTTAATGATTGTTAATTTCAATTAAAAAAAATTAAATAAAATTTTTTTTCCCTTTCTTCTTCTTCCCTTAAAACCTCCATGAATGCACCATGAATAATGCAACAGTTGCACAACCAACCTCCACCACCACCATCCCCTCTAAAATCCGACCACCAGTCACTACCACCCCATCCCCTCCAAAATTATGACCACCCCCACCTTATTCCCTCAAAAATCCGACCACCCTAACGACCTAACCCCCTCACCTCTAAAATCCGACCACCGTTGGAAATTCACATTCTTTCATCCAGCAAACCAATTTCAGTACTCCAATCATCAATAATAAAACAAATTTACAATCCCAATTTTTCTAATATCTCAACTCCCTAAAAAAACTATCGAACCCAACTTTCTAATTTCTCAACTCCCCAAACCCCAAACCCTTTCCCTTGAAACCATTCACATCTGCTCGCGACACCGCTGCTTTCGTCAATGCTCGAATTGACTGGAAGGAGATATCTGAAGTGCACATGCTTAAGGCGGATCTTCAAGCAGTGAAGACGGAGGAGGTCAAGGTTGAGGTTGGCTATGGCGGACTGTTGGTTACGGGCTTGCGGCGGATGAGAGAGAATTTGACGGTGGTGCGGATCTGGGAATGACGGTTGGGGTATGGTGGAACGTGGATGAGGTTTGCTATGGTGGCCTGGTGATTGCCAGGAAGAGGTGCTGGCAGCCTTGGCAAGGAGGGGAAGGGGTGGCTAGTAGGGGAGGGGGTTTTTTTTTTTTTACAAAAATAATAATAACAATAATAATAATAATAATAATTAATATTATTACCTACTAAAAATTAAAATATTAAATAAAAAAAATTAAATTTTTGGCAGACAGCTGAAAAGTCGTATTATTTATGACAATTTTCCCTTTTTTTTACTATAATCCTACATAGCGCTTTAAAAAAACTAATCTTACTTGGCATAATCCGATTGTAGCGTTTTAAAAATATTAATCCTAAGTGGCGCTCTAATAAATTTTTAAAAAATAAAATCCTACGTGGTGTTCTAATAACTCGGGAAAAAAAATCCCCTTTATATATGTATATATTAGATTAGATTTTTAGGCAAAACTAACAAGCGTCCCAAGGACCAGGACAACCTAAAAGAGTTCTACACAATTTCTTATAAAGCCACAATATATAAGACCCAAACATGAAGCACGCAATCCAATTTGTTATAACGACTCCATTACGAAGCAGTGAGAGCACCGTTATAACTCTTTTTTTATATATAGATTTTTTAACTCCTCACTTCCTCTTGTATATTAACAAAGTGAGTAAGTGACATTTCTTCTTTCTTATGTCTTAACTTTTTCTCTCTCCTCCATTTATATATCATTCAAATTAATTTCTCCATTGTTATTATTCATTTTCTCTCTCTTAACTTCAATAATACTATCCTGCACTTTTTTCTATTCTCCATTGTATATATTCTAATTTTACCTCTCTTCAATAAATACACCATAATCTATCGATTTAGAATGAACTTGGAATCGCAATCAATCGAAATTCAGAATAAACTTGGAATCGCAATTGAATTAAATCAATAATTTAAAAGTGTATGGATGGACAAGTACAGCACCATCGTTGTCGAACTCTGTTGAAATTCAAGCTTTTCCATGTTTAATGCAATAATTTTTACGAGTTACATGTAATTTGTTATAAGTGTATTTCGTGTGGCGTTACTATATCGTAGGGGTTGAATACCCCATATATTTTACGATTCTTTGTTGAAATTCAAGCTTCAGCCATTTTGTGTTTTGAATTTCTCTCTCCTCCATTGTATTTTTCTACAATTCTCTCTCCTCTAAATTCTTGTTCTTCGTTTATTCAAAAAAAAAATTCTTGTTCTTCGTTGCACTATGACTAAATATAAGGATTACTTGTTAACAAAAATGGGGTAACTTGTTAGTAGAGCTGGTTATTGGGTAGGGTAGCCCAATGATAATGGGGTCAGGGTTAAGCATAATGGGCTTTTAATGGACAAGGCCTTTAACAGATAGGGCCCTTATTAGGTAGGGTCAATATCAGGCCAAAATGTTACTTAGTATTTATGGGGTTACTTGATGGGTAATAGTAGGGTTACTTAGTAATAGTGGGGTTACTTAATTGGTCAGTAAATTTGAATTTAGGGGTTACTTATAATATGGGTTACTGAAAATTAGAGGTTACTTCTTGAAATTATGGGTTATTTAAAATTGGAGGTTACTGATGAGTGGCGTTTACGCCACCATTTCACCCTTTTTCATTAGTGAATTCCCCCTATTTATCATTTGTTTGTACCTCTTCTTACCATTTTTACCTTTGTTTTAGTTACTTTCGTTCTTTCTCGTGTTTTCCCTTTTCTTTTATCTTTTCTTTTGCTTTTTACTCTTTATTTGTTCGCTTTGATAGTTCTTAGCACTCGTGGGTGGAATTGGAATTGCTAAGCAGATTTGAAGTTGCTAGAGTAGCTTGTTCCAAGGAAAGGAGATGCAAAAGGGAGACGGCTCACTGCCACAGCAAGCCGCGAGCGCGTGCTTTATTGCTGCGGGCGCGAACAGGAGTGTTGTGCCGCGGGCGCGGGTGCCATTGCCGCGGGTGCGGAAAGAGATCCTGAGCTGAACACCCAGTTTATGGAGATGGCAAGGAGAGGGCACGACCCTGGTGGCCGCAGGCGCGGCATAGGTGGCCGCGGGTGCGGTGAGCTGGGTTTTTCCAGCTACGTACCCACAACTGAGAGGGCGCGGCAACCTTGCTGTAGAGGCCTCTCCCTCACCCATTTTCTTTGTTTTATCAAGAAACTATATATAGTCTTTAGCTTGAATTTCATGACATGGGGGAACTATTATTCATTATTCCATTGCAATACTTTGTAAAGAGAGAATATCAACATTCTAGAGAGAGAAAGTAGATTAACCTTCAAGTTTCCATTGTTGTAATCAAGACCTTTTCAAGCTTCCACAAGTTTTCATCTTTTCAATACAACTAGTCCATGTTTTCTTAATCCTTCAAGTTTAATAGTAGTAATCTCTTTATCCCTTATCTTTTATTTGGTTTTATTGCTTTTAATAGTGTTTATTTCCATAAAGTTCATTGCTTTTACTTATTTCATTGATTTTCCTTTGATTTTGAATCATGTTTAGTTTTGTTGGGATTGAATACATGTTTAGTTTAGTTGATATGGGTATCTTCCTTTCTATAGCTTAGATCTCTAGCTAAGGAAGGGGGTGAAAATCATGATTGATTGAGTTTATATTGATGATTGATTGGGTTTTGCCTTGAGTTGATGATTCAGTGCTTTTATGTTTGGAGCTATTATTATGCACCTCTAGCCCCAATATTTGAGTTCTAGATTAGATGCATGAGAATTATCTAGATTAGATGCACCTCTAGCCCCAATATTGTTATTGCATGAGAATGAATAATATTGAGTAGAGTTTGTACTCCTTTGCATGAATCCATGATGATTATCATAGGTATTAGTAGATCGCGATTGGAACCCCCTCTCCCTAGTGTTTTTAATTATATTTCCATTAAAATCTTATCTTTCATCTTTATTTCACCTTGATTGTGCAATACCCCGTTTCCTTGTGGTTCGACCCTAGCTTGCCACTATCTAGTGCAAACTTGATAGAGTTAGGTTAGGAATATAAATTATTGATTTGATCTAGGATATTAGACACGACCTATTGTCCCCCGATCAAATTTTTGGCGTCGTTGCCGGGGAAACGACTTGTTTTGCACTCTCATTGTGTTATTATTGGATTTGTTGCTTTTTATTTTGTTCCTTTACTCTCTTTTTAGTCATTGCTAATTGTTTTCTTAGATTTGGTGGATGCAAAGGAGATCTCAATGACCACCTACACATTACATTGACCACAAAATCGACCGCACTTTGAGACAAGTCCGTAGACTTTATCAAGAAGAGGGGCGAGGTCTCGGTGTTATTGTTGATAGTAAGAGTGATTCTTGGTCTTCAAATTCTCAAAGCGAGGAAATGGCAGGAAAAGAAAATGTTGTTTTGTTTCGTGAGTTTAGGAATCTCGAGGATTATGAGCTCACGGGAGGGATTTTGCTACCCGTCACGGAAACCAACGTTACCATTCATCCTCAATACACTAGAATGGTACAAGTGGAACAATTTTCGGGTTCTCTAAGTGAAGATACTATCGAGCACCTTAAGTGAAGAATACATTTGTATGCACTTATTTCGACAATCTCTTTCGGGTAGGGCAAAGAAGTGGCTCAAACAAGTCAAGCCAAACTCCCTTACAACACGGAGAGAGATAGTCAAGGCATTCTTAAAGAGGTTCATTTCCGAAGAAAAGACCGCCGAAATGAGAAGGAAGATTACATCATTTGAACAAGAAGCGGATGAGAGTCTTAGTGAAGCTTGGGAGAGATTTAAAGAGTTGGTACAAGCATGTCCTCACCATGAATACAATCAAAGCTTGCTCATGCGGTTCTTCTATGATGGATTGGAACCTATGTAGCTAACTTGGATGCGGGGGCAGGTGGCCAATTGATTAAGGTCCCCCGAAATCAATTTGAAGCAACAATTAAAGAGGTAGTGAAGAACTATTCTTGGGGTGGTATAAGGAGGAATGAATTAAAAAAGGGTGGAAAGTATGAATTGGAGAAGGTTGATCAATTGCAACATCAAATTCAGCTTTTGTCAAAAGGGATTGCAAAGTTGAATACGAGTGTCAATAGTGGGCAAGGTCCTCTCAAGTCAATTCTTTCTCTTGTCAAAATTGTGGTGGAACAAACCACGATACATCTTATTATAGAGGTTTGAACCCTGAGCATGTGGCGGCATACAACAGAAGGGAAGATGGATATAAGGGAAGTGGCGGTGGAGTATCTTGGAGGCGACCACCACCCAGATTTGCACATCAACCTCAAAAATGGAACCAACAAGCTCAACAATCATACAACTCCAACCCTCCATACCAAAACCCACCTCCATTTCAAAATCAAAACCTAAGAGGAAACTACCCAAGAAACAACCAACACAATAATCAAAACCAATACAACAATCAAAATCAAGCGTCTCAAAGGAGCCAAGAGCAAACATCTCAACCCGATTCGACACAAACCGAAATTCTTCAACAACTTCAAGCCATGAATCAACATATGCAAGAGGTCAAGGCTCATAACAAGATGGTTGATTCACAACTAGCTCAATTGGCCGAGAGAGTCCCTTTTAACTCACCTTCTACTCTACCCGGACAATTACAAACTAACCCTTCCAACATCATGAAACCCGACTCTTGCAAGGCAATCACATTGAGATCGGGCATATCCTATGAGGGTCCTAAGAAGGGGTAGTGAGGAAAAGAAGGAAGGAGAAGAGAGTGTGGGTGAAGATAAGGAAGTTGAGGAAGAGAAATCTCCACCCGGACGGTGACCGGGTGGAGAATGTGTATTAATTATAGGAAGTTGAACAAAAATACAAAGAAAGACAATTTTCCTCTCCCCTTCATGGACCAAATGTTGGAGAGACTTTCTCACCATGCTTTATTTTGTTTCTTGGATGGATATTCCGGATTTTTCCAAATCCCTATCCACCTAAATGACCAAGAGAAAACTACTTTACATGTCCATATGGAACATTTGCATAGCGAAGAATGCCATTTGGTTATGCAATGCTCCTTCAACATTCCAACAATGCATGACTTCCATTTTTTCGGAAAAGTTTTGAAAAGGTATCAAGAGACGAGTTTGGTTTTAAATTGGGAGAAATGTCACTTTATGGTTGAGGAGGGAATTTTCCTTGGCCATAAAGTATCAAAGAAAGGCATTAAGGTTAACTCGGCCAAAGTTTCGCTCATTGCAAAGTTGCCCCCTCCGACTTCCGTTACGGGAGTGAGAGCTTTTCTAGGGCGTGCCGGTTTTACCGGAGGTTTATCAAAAAAATTTCATCAATCGCCAAACCTTTGACCGAATTACTCAAGAAAGATGTTATGTTTAGCTTTGATGAGGCTTGTCTTAAGAAGGAATTTCAAAAACTCAAGGAAGCTCTCATTTCCTCTGGCGTTGTGGAAGCTCCGGATTAGAGCTTGCCTTTTGAGCTAATGTGCGATGCGAGTGATTTTGCAGTAGGTGCGGTGCTTGGGCAAAAGAAAGAAGGTAGATCTCACGTCATCTACTATGCAAGTAGAACTCTTGATGAAGCTCAAAAGAATTACACAACGACGAAGAAGGAAATGCTTGCAGTTGTGTTTGCCATGGACAAGTTTAGATCCTATCTTATTTGCTCCAAGCTGATTGTGTACACGGATCACATAGCGGTTCGCTATCTTATGACCAAAAAGGAAGCAAAGCCACGCCTCATCCGTTGGGTTCTTTCGCTTCAAGATTTTGACATGAGGATGAAAGATAAAAAGGGAGCGGGGAACTATGTGGCGGATCATTTGTCTAGGATTCCTTTTGAGAACAAGGAGGATGTACCAATCAATGAAGAAGTAGGATTTGAAACTCTCATGGCTATGTCTTCAACATCTAGCCCATGGTATGCGGATATAGCCAATTATCTTGCTTGCGGAGTCATTCCCACGGAGTTTTCTTCTCAATAAAAGAAGAGGTTTTTCAAGGAGGTGAGGAGGTACTTTTGGAATGACCCCTACTTGTTTAAACAGTGTGGAGATTGTCTTTACCGGAAATGTGTTCCGGACCGTGAAATCGAAGGAGTTCTTGAGCATTGCCACTCGTTGCCATGTTGAGGACATGGGGTAGTTAATAAGACGGTGGCGAAGATTTCTCAATCTTTCCTAGGGTGGCATAACCATAAGAGATAAAATTCCTCAACAAAAAACATTTTGGAACAAGAGCTTCAAGATTGGAGACAAAGTGTTGTTGTTCAAATCTAGGCTTCGTTTGTTTCCCGGAAAGCTCAAATCCAAACGGTCGGTGCCTTTCGTGATTTCAAGGACTACTCTTTATGGGTCTTTTGAGTTAGAGGCGGGTGAAAACAGGTTCATGGTTAATGGTCATCGTTTGAAGCAATACTTTTGCAAGGATGAAGTTGGTTTGGTTGAATGTATGAGGCTTTATCCGATGGATCTTGAGCCCCCTCTGGATGAAAATTTCTCATGGTCAAGCTAGTGACCTCGTAAAGAAGCGCTTCTCGGGAGGCAACCCGAGTTCTCAACTCTTTTGTTCTTTATTTCCTTCATTTAGTCGATTTTAATTGATCTCTTTTAAGTGTTTTTGTCTTATGGTCTTTGGTTGTTATTTTGTAGGTACTTGAATTTTTGGGTAATGCTTTTGTGGATTAAGGTTTGAGGGTGTTTTCACCTCAAGGGAGTCCTTTGAAACTCTAAAATTATTGATTTGCTTAAAAGAAATGGATAAGATATACTGAGCCAGTATGAGTATAAAATATCTTATTGTGTAGCTTTGTTGTCTGGACATTGATGCAACTGAGAGATTCTTATGAATCATATCATCAGAAATTCAGAAGTCAAAACTCAGAAGTCATACCCATACCGATCCAAGAAAGCCAATTGAAAGTGGTTGCATATTCTATTTCTATTAAATAAACTCACATGAAACAATTTACTTTGTATATTCTCGATAAAAATACACTCATTTAATTTCACAATTTACACAATCACACCATACACATTTGTTTCATGGTATTTAAAACATGTTTTAACCATTGATTTATTTAATCGCTTTTTAACCAAATAAATTATTTTCAACGAAAAACGATTTTTTTTTTGTTCGACTCTTTATAAGCAAAGTGATAGAGAGAACGAATTGAAGAAGCAGTAATGGAGGACAATAGGAATAGAGGAGAGAAAAAGGAAGATAAGGAGTCTGTAGGGGAGAACGACTTCCATTTCTTACAAAAGCAAAATGTTCTCCACCCGATTAAACATTTTTTTATTTTTTTTTTTGGTTGTGTTCTCATTTCCATATAGAAAAATCGTTCATCCATTCTTACAAATCTTACAAATAAACCATATAAGCTCTCTCACTACAAGCTACGATCAAAAAATAGATGTGTATTTTGGTGAAAGGTTATCAAAAAATTTCAATTGAAGGATACTACAAGATAAGAGACTGCACGGAAAGAAATCAAGAGTCTTCAATTAGTGATTGCAATTTTTCTCAGAATGCTGGTGCTTTGTCTGCCTCAACAGCCATCACTAGTCCCATTAGTCGATAATTTTATAACTGCATTCACAATTATCAATAAACAAGCTATAGTCAGCATTGGTGCCAGATTATTCTCTAGAAAACACCTTCCAAGACTAGTAATTGAAAATGATATAACTTCTAGTAGGCTAAATAACTAAAAGCATGCATGGGTGAATAGGAAAAAGAAGGAATGTATCACGATATCCCTATATAACTATAGTATCTAGATCAACTGAGGCATACAAGATTAAGTAGGAAAATGAAGAAGATAAAGGTGAATGCAAAAGAAGTTCCAAACTAACCTCTTGGCTTGCTGGAGGCTGAATGTGCAAGGGGAAAGTAAACGACCACGAACAAAGCTGAAAATCCCATACAGAAATCATCAATATCAAGTGGAGAGATTAGATATATTTTAATTAAAACAAAGACCTAGGATAGACAAAAACCTCGAAGAAAAGTTCATCTTCTGGTTTTACATAAATAAAATCCTCATCATTGCTGCTAGAAGATCCCTTCCTCTTTTGCCCTATCTTTGGCTACAGGCAGAACAACAAGAGAATGCAAAAGACAAATGTACATGAGAGCTATACATTGAAATTGTTTGCTGAGAAGTTACCAAGAGAACAAAGAAGAAAACAGAATTGAATTACCTTATATATTCTAATGATTAGTAAATAATGTTTTGTATCGCAAGCACCAGGAGCATCGCAACTAGCAGCGTACTTGCCTGGATTCCTGGGTGCGCATGGCAGGGCCACACACGCATCAAGCACATCCATCGCAATGCTAGGCACTGGCGCATGTACATGTGCGTGTGTGCGTGCCTCGCACCAAGCATAGCAGTGCTAGGCACTGGCTGATGCGTTCTAGTGCGAGGGTGCTTGGCAGCATCGCCCAGCACGCATACTAGGCCCTTGCGTGCGTAGGCGCACTGGCTGGGCTAGCAATGCGTGTGGCGCATGTGCGTGGGGTGCAAGGGTGGTGCGTGTGCGAGAGGTGCAGCGAGGGATGCGAGGGTGGTGCGTGTGACTGGCGAGGGAAGGGGCCAGCATGCGTGGCTCGCTAGCAGCACGCATACTGGCTATGTGAGCATGTGCGAGAGTGGCGAGGGAAAGCACCATCGCCTAGCACTGGCACGCAGCAGCGCCAAGCATCGCCCAGCACCAAGCATGCACTGCCTGGCTGGGATGCGAAGGCTGCTAGCTAGGCTGGTGCTAGTTTGCTGGGCTAGCTGGCGTGCTAGCTGGCAGCAGCCCAGCAGCCCTTTTGCTTAGGGCGGTTTTGTGAGGGGTGGGGACCAAGGCTTGGGCAAAGCCTTGGGGAGCAAGGCAATGGTCCCCCCCCCCCACCTCTCTGTGGTCCTCACCTAACCTTCTCTCTCCCCTTGACACTTGTTGCATTGTGATTGAATTTAATTATTAATTTATTTTAGAAATAAGTTAATTGTCAAATTATTCATTCTCCCACATTGGTTGGGGAATGAAGTTCAAGGGTGCATTTCCCTATAAATACCAAAGGCATGGTATTGGGAAACACACAACCTTGAGTGGAATTAAAAAGGCAACTCTTGTAATTAGAGTAAACCTTTGATTTGTAAAACTCATAGTTTTGTTTTGTCCGGGTCTTGACTACCTTAAAAACTTAGGACGCTCGGGTCGGGTCGAGGGTACGATCTGTCGGAGATCTCGTAGTTTCGGGATTTTGAAGTAAGAGCTCTTCGGGAGCGAAGCACGCAACAAAGGTATAATTCTTGTTCTTAATCTTGTTTGATTAAGTTTATTATGCTTGTTAATTGCTTTAATTAAGGGGCGGGTCTTGGGGGGTTTCCTTCCGCGTAGTGTCGGGTCACTACGAAACCCTACAGCAGTATCAAAGCCACGCTCCTTTTAATTTTTGCAATTATTTTTTTAATTAAGGTGTTTTAAAAGAATTAATTTTTCTGGTTCATCTCCTTCTAATTATATTAGATGCTCGTTTTAATTAATTTTAAAACTCGATTTTATTTTTGATTTGGCTGCCGAACCCAGATTTTGGCTTAAAATAGTGATTTTTGGGTGGAATCGACATTGTGGAACAGATTCATCCCTCTTCGAAAACTATCCAGAAGCCAAATTCGAACTAGAAACCCATTTTTTCTAGGGTTTATCGTTTTTCAACAAAAATTTTAAATATTTTAAGCCTTGATTAATGCAAGTGTTACAAGGTTAGATTAAATGCACATTTGCATCACTAATCTACTGGTTTTAAAAATATCCTTAAGCATAATAATGGAGTTTTTTATTAGTTCTTAAGTTGATATACCATTTTTCACATAAACTTGTTTTTCACAAATTTTGCAAATAAATTGCAATAAAATGTGAAAGCTTGTTGTGATCTTGTAATTTTAAGTTCCTATAATGTTAAAGTTCTAATCTTTAAAGGTTTAAATGATTGGAACCCTAACCCTAAATTCCATATTGAACAAAGTTTGGATTTTTCATGTTTGGTTGATTAAAATCCATAAAGTTCAAATACTTATGAGTAAAATTTGATTAATCTTCATATTGGAAGATGTAATCTTGATATTTTACACAAGTATGAATGTTGGAAAAAATTTCAATAGATGATTAGTTTATTTTTCCAACTCCCGTTTGTCAAATCCATTATTAATTTGCATATTGGCAAGATTAATTATGGACATAGCTCATTTTATTTCAAGCATTAAGTAAGACCTAATTTTGTTCAAAATAAAATTTTGATAATTTAGGCTTGTGCACCAATGAAAATAAGTTTATTTAAGTCTTATTTTATTTTATTTTATTTTTCCTCAAATTAATTCTAAAATGTAATTTAGAATTAAATTGTGTAACACACAAATCGGAATTAAATTCCGAGAAATGGCACGCAAATCAAGGCAAAAACACCCAAGCGCCACCAAGGCTAGTCGGTCTGCCTAGCAGCCCACATGTGGCTGCCTATGGTGCGCACAGGGGTGTGCCATGATGCTGCTGTGTGGCGGGGAAGCTTGGGGCTGAGTGTGTGGAGCAGTAGCGAGGGCTGGCTTGCGAGGGGATGCTGCTGAGCAGCATGGCAGCAAGCACCAGCCCAGCGCACCACTTGCTGGCAGGCTGCTGGTGCTAGCAGCGTAGCTTGCTGTGCTGGGCGCAGCATGCTAGCCCCACGCACCACAGCACAAGGCATAGGCTGCCTAGCAGCCATGGTGCGCACCCACCAAGCATTTGCGTGGGATTATTGCTTGATTTTGAGCTATACGATTTTGCGAAAATCTTGTCGTTTTAATAATTTTAAGTAATTATTTTAACGAGGTTAAAAACCTCGAATTTCGATTTTGCAAAATTTTGACAAATTATGGGTTATGCCGACTTAATTAATCGGATTAATTAAGTATGGATGCGGAATTTAGTGGGAGCTTAATTAATTGCGTGAGCATTTTGCGTTTAGAAATAATGGATTAAATAACTTTGATGAGTTTTAATTAGGTGCGTTAATCGGATTAACCACCTAAGTTAGTTACTAGTTTTGCGTGTTTAATTATGTATTTCGTAAAATTGCATGGGCCATTCACAAATAGTGAATGGAAGATTGTTTTCAAAACAGGTTATTGAAAATGGCAACTAGTGGGGCCTGACTAGGATAGAAAATACAAAATGCATTCCGTTATGTATTTTTGTAAATCTAAAATACGGTCTACGAACCGTTAAGTATTTTTGTACTATTAGATTAATCTTAGTCGTTCTAGCTAGCTTATTTTATTTTGGCCAAGATGTCTCAAGACGGCGTTTCGATGAAGACGAGCCAAGATGAAGACCCATGGAAATTGAAGATTTCAAGGGGTCATGCTAGTTGTCAAATGCATCTATTTTATGCTTTATATATATTGTTGTTATATATAATTGCTAGATGCATGTCTAGGATTTTTATATGTTGTGACGATTAGTTAAGTTCACTTAAATCAAACAACATAGAAACCCTAGGTCCCTTAATAATATTGAGCTAAAATTTGTCGTTCCAAGAACAACACTTACCAAACTAATGCGCGTACGTGATGGACTACGCCAAAGCGAGACATCACTACTTCCCTAGGAGCGTAAGGTATACTAGGTATATAAGTTATCTTAGTTAAGCTCAACGATATCAGTAAGGAGTCCTTAGATGTCGTGGCAAAAAAGATAAAATGTCAAGGATGCATTAGATGCGACATTTTATCAAACCGAGAGTAGCTTGAAGCTATTAGCAATTGGATTGCTTACCTTAAGATATTTAATGATTAAGACAAGCCAAAGCATGCTTAACCATTTCTTGATCTTTGGGATCTCAGAATCATTTTATTCTTGCCTAAAAGGGACAATTTTATAAATGCGTGGATAAAATGCGTGGATAAGATTGAAAATATGCATGAACGTTTTAAATTTCAACTTATTGATTATATGAATGGTTTTTTCATTTCAAATTCTTTCAATTGTAGAACAATGTCTGCAAGTAACTCAAACAACAACCAATTCTCTTTGCGCTCAAATCTCGACAAGGAGAAGTTGAGCGGGCCAAACTTTTTTGATTGGCAAAGAAATCTGCACATTGTATTAATGCAAGAGCTAAAGGAATATGTCCTTGATGAGGAAATGCCCGACGCTCCCAATGAGGAGGTCACTCGGGCTGCCCTTAATCGATGGCAAAGTGCCAATCGGGATGTCAAATGCATCATGTTGGCCACTATGTCTCCGGACCTTCAAAAGACTTTCTTTGAAAAGGAGACGGCTTTTGAGATCATTTCTTAGCTTCAGAATATGTTTCAAGAGCAGGCCTGAACTGAAAGGTTCGAAACCCATAGGCAGATCCTTGAGAGCAAGCTCAAGAAAGGAGAGCCAGTCAGCCCGCATGTCCTCAAAATGATTGGATTATTTGAGAACATGGAAAGGCTTGATGTTGGGTATTCAACCGAAATGGCAATTGACATCATTCTCCACTCGCTTCACAAAGGCTATGATCAGTTCAAAATGAACTATAATATGCATAGTATGGAGAAAACCCTCACTGAGCTTCATGGTATGTTGAAGCAAGCCGAGCAAACCCTCAAAGATGAGGGCAAGCATGACATGCTCATGGTGAGGAAGGGTAAGCCATTCAAACGTCCGGGCAAAAAGAAGAGCTTTAAAGGAAAAAGAAGAAGTTCCCGCCTAAGTCAAAATCTGCCAAGAGCAGCAAGGACAAAAAGGCAGCCTCTTCTAAATCTGATTCCGAATGTTTCTACTACAAGAAGAAGGGACATTGGAAAGAGGACTGCCTCAAATTCAAGGAAGATAAGAAGAACGGCAACGTTGCTTCTTCATTAGGTATTTTCGTTATAGACTTAAACTTCGCTAGCAAAACATCATGGGTATTAGATACCGGATGTGGCTCACACCTTTGTTCCAATGCTCAGGGCCTAAGGATAAATAGGAGGCTAGAGAAAGGAGAGGTCGAGCTTCGGGTCGACAATGGAGCAAGGATGTCTGCCGTCTCCGTTGGAACTCTCAGTTTGTCTTTGCCCTCAAGGCTTATTCTAGAACTTGAAAACTGCTATCATGTTCCAAGAGTGACCAAAAACATTATTTCAATATCGGCGTTGGACGCCAAAGGATTCGAATTTCGAATCAATAACAATAGTTGTTTTATTTATTTTGATAATGTTTTATATGGTAAGGCACATTCAGAAAATGGTCTTTATGTGCTTTCACTAGACAAACAGGTTTATAACATCGATAATACTGCCAAAAGGGCTAAGACCATCGAGTCGAATCAAACCTACTTGTGGCATTGTCGTCTTGGCCATATTAACATCAAGCGCATTAAGAAACTTCTTCAAGAAGGTGTTCTTGACTCATTCGACTTAGAGTCGTTTGAAAATTGCGAAGGGTGTCTATTAGGCAAGATGATAAAACAGCCATTCTCCAAGTTAGGAGAAAGAGCAAGTGACTTATTAGGTCTAATACACACGGATGTATGTGGACCAATGAGTACACCCGCAAGACAAGGTTACCGATATTTCATCACTTTCACCGACGATTTTAGTAGATATGGCTATATCTACTTAATGTCGAATAAATCTGAATCCTTTGAAAAATTCAAAGAATTTCAGAAAGAAGTTGAAAATTAACTTGGCAAGAAAATTAAAGCACTTCGATCGGATCGAGGTGGCGAATATCTGAGCCATGAATTCGACGATCACTTGAAAGAAAATGGTATTCTTTCAGAGTTGACACCTCCCGGAACTCCTTAATGGAACGGAGTGTCCGAACGGAGGAATCGGACCTTGTTAGACACGGTTCGACCAATGATGGGTCTTAGTGAACTCCCTATCTCTTTCTGGGGACATGCGCTACAAACTGCAGCACTAACACTGAATAGAGCTTCGTCAAAAGCTGTTGAAAAGACTTCATATAAATTATGGACTAAGAAACCTCCTAGGTTGTCTTTTCTCAAGATTAAGGGATGCGAAGCATATGTCAAACGATTAATTTTGGACAAACTTCACCCCAAATCGGATAAGTGTTTCTTTGTGGGATACCCAAAAGAAACCAAAGGGTATTACTTCTACAATAAATCCGAGAACAAAGTTTTTGTTGCTCGTGATGGTGTCTTTTTAGAGAAGGATCACCTTTCCAAAATGACAAGTGGGAGGAAAATCGAACTCGACGAAGTTCGAGAGGACGAGCAACAATGTCAACCTGACAAAACTGACAATGTAGATACTTTGGAAGAATCTAAGAAGATTGGTCAGAATCAAACTGGCAATGAAAATGCTCAACCGATTACCCTTCGTAGGTCGCAACGGCAAAGATCTCAACTAGACAGATACCTCGGTATCGTCTTAACCGATGATCAGGACATCCTAGTCATGGATGGTGATGAGCCAGCGACATACAAGCAAGCTATGCACGCCCCGACTCTGCAAAATGGCAAGAGGCCATGAGATCCGAGATGGACTCCATGTCTAAAAATCAACTCTCAGCAAAAAACAGTGTCCATAGACACCTGTTGAGCGAGAAAGAATGAATCAGATCCCATATGCTTCGCTGATCGGATCGATCATGTATGCCATGATATGTACAAGGCCAGATGTATCGTATGCCCTTAATGCAACGAGTCGATACCAATCGAACCCAGGAGAGGCGCATTGGACTACGGCCAAAAATATCCTAAAGTACCTGAAAAGGAACAAGGATAAATTCCTGGTGTATGGAGGCCACAAAGAACTGGTTGTTGAAGGTTACACCGACGCTAGCTTCCAGACTGACATAGACGACTTCAAGTCACAGTCAGGGTACATATTTTTCCTAAATGGAGGAGCGTTTAGCTGGAAGAGTGCCAAGCAGAGCACCACTGCAGACTCTACAACTGAAGCCGAGTACTTGGCTGCTTCAGAAGCTGTCAAGGAAGTTGTTTGGATTCGCAAGTTCATTAGCGAACTTGGTGTTGTACCCTCAATCAAGGGGCTGATAGACCTCTATTGTGGTAACAATGGAGCTATCGCTCAGGCTAGGGAGCCGAGAGAACACCAGAAGGTCAAACACGTGCAAAGGTGATTTCACATGATAAGGGTGGAAATCCGAAGGTGAAATCAGAATTTGTAAGATTGGCACATATGATAATGTGGCCAATCCTTTGACTAAACCGCTGCCTCAGGTGAAACACAACAAGCACATTGAGGCGATGGGAATCAAGCATGTTGGAGACTGGCTTTGAAATTCCCTGTACATGTGTTTTAATTAAATAGGATGTTTAATGTAAGACACTGTAATGAAACCATTCATTTATGGAGTAATTAATTTTGTGCAAAATTATCATTCACTCCATTACTATTTAATTGTGGTTTAGAATTAAATAATGAGTCCATTCGATTTACAGAAATATTCAAAACAGGGTATCAAGACCATGTCTTGGATAAAGAAACTCATGTTAAGTGAACATTAAATATTTAAATCAAAAATTATCCCTAATCGAGGTCATCTAACAGATGGACGATTGATGACCGCCATAGATTAGTGTGTAGTATGATTTACAACACCGTTTCTTGTGTTGCGAGGACATGACAATCATAAATCACTTGCACAGGTACAGTTTGGAACCGTACTGGATAAGACCTATGAGAGTACTTTAAGAAATTTCAAAATTGTCATAAGTATATTTCTCATTATGACTATCGGAACCTATTTCCTCCGACCATGAGTATTGTGAAGTTTTCTTGTTTGAGTACTAGACTCTTTGATGTTTTCTAACGTCTGCCGTAACTAGGGATCATAACAGGAACACTCGGGACACTAAGTCCTCTTAGTAAGAGGAACTTACAATGCAAGACTGGGATTGTCCCCTTATTAACAATAGGGAAAATGTTTTGTTGCTTAAAAGGCCGCTCGAAGAGCGAGATTTTAAAAATGCATGGTCGTGCTCAGATGGATTTTAAAAATCATCTATTTATTGACAGTCGAACTCGGAGATCAAGAAACACTTCTGAACGTAATAAGGATGACGATGAATCTTACCTTATAGTTCACGAAGAAACATTAAGAGACATAGGAAATGGGCCATACACTGTATGCACACTTGTCCGGAAGGACAAGTGGGAGATTGAAAGAAATGGTGTCCTTCCAACAAGTGTATTCTTCCAATAGAGGGTTCATAATTATTACACTGTTATTCTTCAGTAAGATCAAGTGATCGGAATGCCTAGGTGGAGGCCGCTTCCGATCAGTAATATCACGGTACAATTGATATTACAGCTTAATCTTAACTGAACCCTTCAGGTCGAACCCAATAGAATCACCGATCCGAGACAACGAATTAATCCGAAAGGATTTAATGAGTCGACAGAGTTTTACGAATACAGACGTCGGATATTGAGCCTAGGGCGTCGAGGCCGAGTGTCACAAAATCACAAGCGACAAGTACGAGCATAGCCGTAGCACCACAATGGTCTAACCATGTGGATGCTAGGCTAGTTCGAGCTAGCATGAACCTAGCATGGCTTGGCGCAAGCCTAATCACACTAGGTGTGCTAGGCGCACCATCGCAGCCCTAGCATCATGCCTAGGTGCTATCGCAGCCCTAGCATCATGCCTAGGCACCATCGCTAGCCTATCGCAAGCACTAGGCGCACCAGAGGCACCTGGCAGCCTATTGCAAGCACTAGGCGCACCAGGGGCACCTGGCAGTCTATCGCAAGCACCAGGAGCATCGCAGCTAGCAGCGTGCATGCTTGGATACCTGGGTGCGCATGGCAGGGCCACACACGCATCAAGCACAGCCATCGCAGTGCTAGGCACTGGCGAATGTGCATGTGCGTGTGTGCGTGCCTCGCACCAAGCATAGCAGTGCTAGGCACTGGCTGATGCGTTCTAGTGCGAGGGTGCTTGGCAGCATCGCCCAGCACGCATGATAGGCCGTTGCGTGCGTAGGCGCACTGGCTGGGCTAGCAATGCAATGCGTGTGGCGCATGTGCGTGGGGTGCAAGGGTGGTGCGTGTGCGAGAGGTGCAGCGAGGGATGCGAGGGTGGTGCGTGTGACTGGCGAGGGAAGGGGCCAGCATGCGTCGCTCGCTAGCAGCACGCATGCTGGCTATGCGAGCATGTGCGAGAGTGGCGAGGGCCAGCACCAGCGCCTAGCACTTGCACGCAGCAGCGCCAAGCATCGTCCAGCACCAAGCATGCACTGCCTGGCTGGGATGCGAAGGTTGCTGGCTGGGCTGGTGCTAGCTGGCTAGGCTAGCTGGCACTGCTAGCTGGCGTGCTAGCTGGCAGCAGCCCAGCAGCCCTTTTGCTTAGGGCGGTTTTGTGAGGGGTGGGGACCAAGGCTTGGGCAAAGCCTTGGGGAGCAAGGCAATGGTCCCCCCCCCCCACCTCTCCATGGTCCTCACCTAACCTTCTCCCCTTGACACTTGTTGCATTGTGATTGAATTTAATTATTAATTTATTTTAGAAATAAATTAATTGTCAAATTATTCATTCTCCCACATTGGTTGGGGAATGAAGTTCAAGGGTGCATTTCCCTATAAATACCAAAGGCATGGTATTGGGAAACACACAACCTTGAGTGGAATTAAAAAGGCAACTCTTGTAATTAGAGTAAACCTTTGATTCGTCAAAATCATAGTTTTGTTTTGTCCGGGTCTTGACTAACCTTCAAGACTTAGGACGCTCGGGTCGGGTCGAGGGTACGATCCGTCAGAGATCTCGTAGTTTCGGGATTTTGAAGTAAGAGCTCTTCGAGAGCGAAGCACGCAACAAAAGTATAATTCTTGTTCTTAATCTTGTTTGATTAAGTTTATTATGCTTGTTAATTGCTTTAATTAAGGGGCGGGTCTTGGGGGGTTTCCTTCCGCGTAGTGTCGGGTCACTACGAAACCCTACATCAGTAGCCCACGAAATTTCATCAAAAAGGGCATTGTAAAGATGTGGCAGAAGCTGGGGAGGAAGATTCATAACACACTAGTAGAATAAACTAAATTGGAAGCGGTTCAATCACCTTAATTGGAAGTGGTTTTGAACCGCTTCAGTTTGGGGGGCTTGCCAATGTCATTTGAAATTGGAAGCGGTTCAAACCGCTTCCAATTCCCATTAGCTCTAGAAGTCTTTTTAGCTGGGAAGGAAGATTCATAACATGCTGGGAAACCACCAGACCAACATGGTCAGCTTGGTCTTCTAGAAGTCTTTTTAGCTCACCAACTACATTCTTTTCCTCGCATACTTAAAGCAAGTAGTCTCTTATTTCAGTGATACACTTATTATCCTGGCATCATAAGAACCCAAAATCATTAACTTAGTTGATTAATCGAGTATAATCAATATATAGCAATTTAACAGATCAAGCAATTTAAAGGGTCCTTAATAAAATTCTAAAGGGACAAGCCACACTGACAATTGAAAATGAGACACCTGTTGTAACTTATATCTTCCTAAGTTCAAAGCTGTAAGAAGTGCAAACAATCCCTCATCTTCATCATCTTCTATCTTGACCATAGAGCCCACTGTTGTTTGTGCTAATATTAAGTCTACAAAACCACTCAAGTCCCACACCTTATCATCAAGATAGCTCTGTAGCAACATCTTTACTCCATGAAAGTCATCAGTGGGGTCAAAAAGGCAAAATCTGCCTGAATTAATTCCTTTGAGAAGAAATCAAAGCGGAGAAAATAATTAGAGCAAATAAAGACAACTGGAATGGAAGCATTCAGCTAGAATGGACATTCACAACAACCAACAACAATTAAATGCTTACTTCATGCGCTTCTTCTCTAGAAGATTCAGATTCTGAACTGTTCCATTTCAAATTGTGCTTCCTACTAGATCTATTGGCTAAAAATGTAATAGAAAAGATTTCCAAAAGTCATGTTAGATCAACACATGAATTGCTAATCATAAATAGAAAACACAGGCAACCTATATAGGACAATGTTTATAATAGAAATAACACCTATTAGTTTTGAGGAAGATGTTCTGTCAGATTTTGAATTAGAAACTTCGTGCTTTGATGAGCAAGCTGTGGCAGCTCTAGTTACTGAACGAAATGGTGAAAACGCAAAAGGTCGAGGCACCAGCTGGCCACTTCTTCGTGGTTTTCAAGGCATCCCCTTATATTTGCAAATAAGCAAAATTTTGTTAAAATCCATCTTAAAACATCAACTTTTTTCACCCTTCTTTTCTCTTTCTAAATCCAAATGAAAGGGGAGAAAAGAATCAGGCAAAGAGCATTAAAGCACTCCAGCAGTAAGAATTTCAGCTAAGTAATAAGTTTAATTGGTACAAAGAGAAAGTACTATGTAACAAACACAACTCAAAAGTTAATCTCATACGCATATCTACACATCAGAGAAACTCAAACATCCATAAGACACAGACAATTGCCTAAAGCTCTTCGTACCATTTTACAATATTTAACAATGACCTTTTTCAATGATTTTCTATTTTTATTTTTTTATAGTTAGAACCTATTACTGTGAAAGGACCTAAAGGTCATCATACCATGAAACCGAAACTCATAACACCAAAGGATGTAAAACCAACTACACCTCCACACACGCAAACCGCTAAAATTAGCAACACCCATCTAGTAAAAAATCAATAATCTACTAGCTACAGTCATTGAATTGTCAATCAATTCACACAAATATAACCAAGAGGCTTCTATTCTCACTTCGAACCCAATAAGTCTACAATAGCCATCATCCAAGAAAAAAACATGAAATCTGTTAGGAACAACCAAGATAGACATAAACATCAATAACCCGACTCATATAAAAAAATATTAAAAAAGGAACGCTTAAAAAAACTGTAATATCAGAAAATGTTCCCCTTTTTTTTTAGCTTAGAAAACCCCATGAGCAGTAGCAAGCATAGGAAGCAACAACAGCTAAGCAGAGGAAGGAGCAGCAGCGTCAAGCATAGGCGGTGGCAGCAGTATGTAGCAACGTTAAGCATAGGCAGCAACAGCTTCCAGCAGTATCAATAGCAGCAAGATTTAACAATATCAATAGTAGCAATGATTTGTTTTACTATAAGGGATTGATGAACAAAGTAGTCAGAATTGTTTGAAAGTTCATGATGTATAACCTTTCAGCAAAACCAAACAAACATATTGAAAATCCATTGGGGAAATCTATAAAGACATCATAGTCAATACATGTTATCATTAAATTACACAACTCAGAGAAGATAAGTACAAACCTTGCTGTCCATACGCAAGGGACAAACTGCACAAGGAAATCACTAATTAGAAACAGGTCAACATTACCAAAGTGATCATAAGAGGCTATATAAATCATTTTTAACAAGAATTTATCTTTATCAAAAGATCTAAAACGCAGTTCATCTAGTCACCAAACTAAAATTTATAGTCTAAACAGTAACACTGACCTTTTGACCACAACTCTTGGTCAACATAACGCAAATAAGTTAATAATTAATAGCATGTAATCCACATGAATATTACTTGGCTCATATCCTAATTAGCTTCCAACTGCTCAACAAGACATTAATTTCAGTTTGCAAGTACCTAATATACAATCATATGTCTCTATAGTAACATAGGGAACACCAGAAGAGCTAAATCAAAGACGGTCTTTGTTTGCTACTCTAAATTGGCACATGAAAATAAATTAAACTAATTCAAAATGTTGTTAGTTCTATGGATTCATACCATTTCAATTAACAGAATGCATAATTCAGTAAATTCAGTAACTCTTGATTCATACCATTTCTATATGTTATAAAGTAAGGGAAAATCTTCTTGATTGAATGACTATATACACAAAATTCAGTAACTCGCATTTTTGATGGAAATCATCCAAAAGTTTTTTACTTACCAATTCCTCTGCCATAGTAATCACATACAAGGGAGAAATGAACGCACAAGAAAATAGTAGCAGCAAGAAACACAGGGGAATAAAAAGTGCAATAATATTTTCAAACACCCTCAATATACCCTAAATCACACAGGAAATCCCTAGAGAAAATTACAGAACAACTCTATTAAAATCCCACCCAAACAGCAAGAATAAACCAATTCGAACCAAAACAGACCAGTCCGAATAAAACAGCCCAGTTTAATAGCAAATAAACTCCAAAAATTCTGAAATTTTAAAGGCAGAAAGTAGACAGAAAAACACCCAAATTCAAAAAAAGAATCACCTAAAAAGCTTCTCTAACGAAGGAGAACGAGCCAAACGAAGTCAGCACTCACAGCAGCTCCTACGAAAATCAATGCGAAGTGTGATGGAATTGTGAGACGAAAAACAATGCGATCATGCTCATTCAAAAACATGAAATAAAAGGCCAATTTTCTGAATTGAATTAAACCAGAAGCACAAAATGAAACATAACAAAACCCTAAAATCTCAATTACTCATGAAGCTAACCCATATCTAAACATAATCTGTGAGATTATTGAAAAATATAACATTAAAAAAACAAATTTAGTCTGTACCTTAATATTATCGATCGGCACTCAGAGGGACGACATAGATTACAATTTTGGATCAAGATCTATAAATTGATTCAAAGAGAGATGAAGATCTATAAAGCTCATCATACCATGAAATCGAAACTCATAACACCAAAGGATGTAAAACCAACTAAACCTCCATACACCCAAACCGCCAAAATTAGCAACACCCATCTAGTAAAAAATCAATAATCTACTAGCTACAGTGATTGAATTGGAAACTCCAATCTCAAATAATTAGGCTCATCCATGAATTATTTTTATTGCTCAAGAAAATTGCATTAATAAGACAAAAGTAATCATTGCCTTCCAAACAACTCAACACCATAAGAACGAACATCGAATTCAAACACCCCCATCAAACCAACTCCTCAAAACCTTGCCTCTTGATCCCCTCAATATACGTATTAATTTGTAATGCACTTATGCAAACAAAACAAACCCACATAGAACTATCAGATAACAGCTAGTCTACCATATTACTCTAAAACAACAATCCCAATTTAACCAATACGAGCAGCCCCGCCCCCGAGCCAGGGCAAGAGGGGCGGCTGCATTTAGCCCCAGGAGAAAAGGTCCATTTTTATAGTTACCTCCTAACATTAAAGGGTTATAAACAGATTCCTGCAATAACAACCAAATTTGACTCAATTGTCAATTTACTCCCAAAAAACCACACAAAATTCTTCTCTTTTAAGCATATCAAACGTAAACGAAACAGCACACAATAAAACTAGAGTAATTTTAAACAATAGTTCAATAATACACCTTTAAAGAACCCTAAATTGACTAATGACAATTAAATTACTGATAGTGTGAAACTAAACCCTTGATTGGGAAATTAATATACGACGAATCGATAATGATAATGAAAAAATAGGAAAAAATCAGCTTACCTCAGAAGCCGCTTCAATGGAAGAGAGAAATCTTAGAAGCCGCTTCAATGGAGAACACAGAGTATGCTTCAATGGAAGAGAAAGGGTTGTACAGCGCCCGAGTGAAAAGCCACACGCATACTACTTCGACGTTATAATTAATTTTCATCTTAGGTTTTTTTTTTTTTAAAGGAAATTTTTATTTTAGTTTTTGTTATCGTCTCTCTACTCTTAGTTTTTTATTTTTTTTATCACTCAGGCGCTGTGCACTTCACCTTAAAAAAATAATATTCAGTTCAGCAAAAATAAGTTTAGTTCAGTAAAAATAATTCTAATGCAGTTAAAATTACTAACTTCAAAGAAGAAATATAACATATAACCAGTAAAGATAATTTCAATTAAAAAAAAAATTCAGTTTAGTAAAATTAATTTAAGTTCAGAAAAAATAATTTAAGTTCGGCAAAAATAACTTCAGTTCGGCAAAAATAATTTAAGTTCAACAAAAATAATTTCAGTTCGGCAAAAATAATTTACGTTCAACAAAAATAAGGTGAAGTGAACGGGGCCTGAATTATAAAAAAAAATCATATTGTTTTTTACCACGTAAACAAAAATAAAATTGTATTTTACCACATTAAAAAAAATTTAACATGGATTATAAAACTTATGCAATTTTTAATTGTGTTTAAATAGTAAAGTTTCCAAAAGTTTAACTTTGATTGTTCGACAACATTAAAGATTTTTATCTCCTAATTTAGTGTTACTAGATGAACCCCGTGCGATGCATGTTTGTTTGTATTTTTTCAAATAAAATATTAATAAATATATTTGTATCTAATAAACTTTATGATATTCGCTTGTTACTACTTGAATTTTTAATTATAAAATGAATTATTAACTTTACCATGTGGTCGGGATTACTTAGTCAGGAGTTACTTGGTTGATTAAAGGTTACTCAATCGATTAAGGGCTATCCGGACGGTTAGGGGTTACTCGGTTAGTGTTTGGGTTTGTCTCAATCGGTCACACGATGTGGCCAGCCACACAAAAAAACGCGCTAATTTTATTTTTATAATTAGTTAAAATTATTGATCTAAAATAAATTCCAATTCTTTTTTTTCATTGGCTAAAATATAACTATGTGACGCTCTAAAATTAATCTTACGTGGCATAATCCTATTGTAGCGTTTTAAAATTATTACGGTGGTGCGGATCTGGGAATGACGGTTTGCTATGGTGGCCTGCTGGTTGCCAGGAAGAGGTGTTGGCAGCCTTGGCAGGGAGGGGAAGGGGTGGCTGGTTTAAATAAAAAAAATAAATTAAATTTTCTTAAGCCAATCAAACATTAACACGTGTCCCATATACCTATTAATCAAGTCAACAACTAGTCATAACTTGTTTAAAGCGGACAACCCCCAAAGGTAGTATTATTTAGAAATAATCAAATGGTTGACTTATTTTTGGTGGACCGTTGAAAGGTCGTATGATATATGACAATTTTTCCTTTTTTTTATTATAATCCTACATAGCGCTTTAAAAAAACTAATCTTACGTGGCATAATCCGATTGTAGCATTTTAAAAATATTAATCCTAAGTAGCACTATAATAATTTTTTAAAAAATAAAATCCTACGTGGTGTTCTAATAACTCGGGAAAAAACTTCCCTTTGTATATGTATATATTAGATTAGATTTTTAGGCAAAACTAACAAGCGTCCCAAGGACCAGGACAACCTAAAAGAGTTCAACACAATTTTTTATATAGCCACTGTATAAAAGACCCAAGCATGAAGCATGCAATCCAATTTGTTATAACAGACTCCATTACAAAGCAGTGAGAGCACCGTTATAACTCTTCTTTTTATATATAGATTTTTTAACTCCTCACTTCCTCTATACATTAACAAAGTGAGTAAGTGACATTTCTTCTTTCTTGTGTCTTAACTTTTTCTCTCTCCTCCATTTATATATCATTCAAATTAATTTCTCCATTGTTATTATTCATTTTCTCTCTCTTAACTTCAATAATACTATCCTGCACTTTTTTTCTATTCTCCATTGTAGATATTCTAATTTTACCTCTCTTCAATAAATACACCATAATCTATCGATTTAGATTGAACTTGGAATCGCAATCAATCGAAATTCAGAATAAACTTGGAATCGCAATTGAATTAAATCAATAATTCAAAAGTGTATGGATCGGACAAGTGCATCACCATCGTTGTCGACCTCTGTTGAAATTCAAGCTTTTCCATGTTTAATGCAATAATTTTACGAGTCACATGTAATTTGTTATAAGTGTATTTCGTGTGGGGTTACTATATCGTAGGGGTTGAATACCCAATATATTTTACGATTCTTTGTTGAAATTCAAGCTTCTGCCATTTTTTGTTTTGAATTTCTCTCTCTTCCATTGTATTTTTCTACAATTCTCTCTCCTCTAAATTCTTGTTCTTCGTTTATTAAAAAAAAATTCTTGTTCTTCATTGCACTATGACTAAATATAAGGATTACTTGTTAACAAAATGGGGTAACTTGTTAGTAAAGCTGGTTATTTGGTAGAGTAGCCTAATGATAATGGGGTCAGGGTCAAGTTTAAAGGGCTTTTAATGGACAGGGCCTTTAACGGATAGGCCCCTTATAAGGTAGGGTCAATATCAGGACAATATGTTACTTAGTATTTATGGGGTTACTTGATCGGTAATAGTAGGGTTACTTAGTAATAGTGGGGTTACTTAATTGGTTAGTAAATTAGGGATTACTTGAATTATGGGTTGCTTGAATTTAGGGGTTACTTATAATATAGGTTACTTGAAATTAGGGGTTACTACTTGAAATTATGGGTTATTTGAAATTAGGGGTTACTGATGAGTGGCGTTTACGCCACCATTTCACCCTTTTTCACTAGTCAATTCCCCCTATTTATCACTTGTTTGTACCTCTTCTTACTGTTTTTACCTTTGAATTCCCGAGAAGCGCTTCTTTACGAGGTCACTAGCTTGACCATGAGAAAGTTTCATCCAGGGGAAAAAACAAATCCACTTGTCAGTTATTAGTGGCTCAAGATCCATCGGATCAAGCCTCATACATTCAACCAAACCAACTTCATCCTTGCAAAAGTAGTGCTTCAAACGATGACCATTAACCATGAACATATTGTCACCCGCCTCCAACTCAAAAGACCCATAAGGAGTAGTCCTTGAAGTCACGAAAGGCCCCGACCATTCGGATTTGAGCTTTCCGCGAAACAAACGAAGCCTACAGTTGAACAACAACACTTTGTCTCCAACCTTGAAGCTCTTGTTCCTTATATGTTGGTCGTGCCATTTCTTGGTTTTTCTCCTTGTATAACCTAGAGTTTTCGTAGGCATCATATCGAAGCTCCTCAAGTTCATTGAGCTTGAGCAATCTCTTCTCACCGGCCAACGACATATCCATGTTAAGCTCCTTGATTGTCCACCAAACTTTATACTCTAACTCAACCGGCAAATGACAAGCCTTCCCATAAACCAACCGATAGGGGGTTGTACCAATTAGAGTCTTGTACGCCGTCCGCAAGACCCAAAGTGTGTCATCAAGCTTGAGGGACCAATCCTTCCTAGACTTGTTCACCATCCTTTCAAGAAGGTTCTTGATCTCTCTATTTGACACCTCCACTTGTCCTTGAGTTTGAGGATGATAAGGTAGACCAAACTTGTGATGAACTCCGTACCTCTTGAGAAGAGCCTCGAATTGCTTCTTGGTGAAATGAGAACCTCCATCACTAATTAGCACCCTAGGGACCCCAAACCGCAGAAATATGATTTTCTTGAGAAGTTTAAGCACAACCTTATGATCATTGGTAGGGGAGGGTATAGCTTCAATGCACTTAGTCACATAGTCCACAGCTACCAAGATGTATAAATTCCCACATGAAGAGACAAAAGGCACCATAAAGTCGACTCCCAAAACATCAAAAGGCTCAACTTCCAAAATTTTTTGTTGAGGCATTTCATCTCTTTTGGTTATGCCACCACTTCTTTGGCACTTGTCGCATCTTGAAACAAACCTTTGGGCATCCTTATGCATCGTCGGCCACCATAGGAGAGATTGAGAAATCTTTGCCACCGTCTTATCAACTCCCCCATGTCCTCAACATGGATACGAGTGGCAATGCTCAAGAACTTCTTCGGTTTCATGGTCCGAAACACATTTCCGATAAAGGCCATCTCCACACTGTTTAAACAAATAGGTCTCATTCCAAAAGTACCTCCTCACCTCCTTGAAAAACCTCTTCTTTTGTTGAGAATAAAACTCCGGAGGAATGACCCTGCAAGTAAGATAATTGGCTATATCTGTATACCATGGGCTAGATGTTAAAGCCATAGTCATGAGAGTTTCAAATCCTATTTCTTCATTGATTGGTACATCCTCCTTGTTCTCAAAAGGAATCCTAGACAAATGATCCGCCACATAGTTCTTCGCTCCCTTTTTATCTTTCATCTCAATGTCAAAATCTTAAAGCGAAATAACCCAACGGATGAGGCGTGGCTTTGCTTCCTTTTTGGTCATAAGATGACAAACCGCTATGTGATCCGTGTACATAATCACCTTGGAGCAAATAAGATAAGACCTAAACTTTTCCATAGCAAACACAACCGCAAGCATTTCCTTCTCCGTTGTTGTGTAATTCTTTTGAGCTTCATCAAGTGTTCTACTTGCATAGTAGATGACATGAGATCTTCCTTCTTTCTTTTGCCCAAGCACTGCACCTACTGCAAAATCACTTGCATCGCACATTAGGTCAAAAGGCAAGCTCCAATCCGGAGCTTGCACAACGAGAGAGGAAATGAGAGGTTCCTTGAGTTTTTGAAATGCCTCAAGACAAGCCTCATCAAAGCTAAACACAACATCTTTCTTGAGTAATTCGGTCAAAGGTTTGGCGATTGATGAAATTTTTTTGATAAACCTCCGGTAAAAACCGGCATTGCCCTAGAAAAGCTCTCACTCCCGTTACGGAAGTAGGAGGGGGCAACTTTGCAATCACCGAAACTTTGGCCGAGTCAACCTTAATGCCTTTCTTTGACACTTTATGGCCTCGGACAATTCCCTCCTCAACCATAAAGTGACATTTCTCCCAATTTAAAACCAAACTCGTCTCTTGACACCTTTTCAAAAAAATTTCAAGATTATAAAGACAAGTGTCAAAAGACGAGCCACCAACACTAAAATCATCCATAAAAATATCAATCTCATTTTCAAGCATTTCAGAAAAAATGGAAGTCATGCATCGTTGGAATGTTGAAGGAGCATTGCATAACCCGAATGGAATTCTTAGGTACACAAATGTTCCATATAGACATGTAAAAGTAGTTTTTTCTCTTGGTCATTTGGGTGGATAGGGATTTGGAAAAATCCGGAATATCCATCCAAGAAACAAAAGAAAGCATGGTGAGAAAGTCTCTCCAACATTTGGTCCATGAAAGGGAGAGGAAAATGGTCTTTCTTTGTATTTTTGTTCACTTTCCTATAATCAATACACATTCTCCACCCAGTCACCTTCCGGGTGGAGATTTCCTCTCCTCCTTCTCCCTTGACAATGGTCATTCCACCTTTCTTTGGAACCACGTGAACCGGGCTAACCCAATTGCTATCGGAGATAGCATAAATGCCCGCTTCACGCAATTTCAAGTTTCCTTCTTGACAACCTCTTGGAGGTTGGGGTTCATCCTACCTTGAGGTTCAATCGAGGTGGATTGATCATCCTCAAGATGAATACGATGCTTGCACAAAGAGGGGCTAATACCCTTGATATCATCAATGCTATACCCTATCACATTTCTATATTTTCTCAACACAACAAGCAATTTTTCCTAATCAAGACCATCAAGAGTAGCATTGACAACAATAAGGTATTCCCCTTCTTTTCCAAGATAAGCATATTTCAAAGAGGGGGGAAGGGGTTTGAGTTCTACCTTGGGAGGAGGCTTGGAACTCTCCTCCAATTTCTCCTCTAGTTCAAGCTCTTCTTTATCTTCTTGTTGTTCATGGTCTTCTTCCGTTTGGATTTCTTCCATGGCCATGACAAACTCCTTTGCTTCTTGAGATTGATACTCTTCCTTGCATGTAAGAGCTTCAACCATTGGATCTTGAGGCTTCATCATAACCTTTCCCAAGCAATCTGACTCCTCATTCACAACATCAGCCCTATAGCCTTTTTCAACCATGGGGGTCTTGAGCAACTTAGAGAAGTCAAACACAATCTTTTCATCGGCAACCTCACGTGTAATGGTGTTGTTCTTGCAATTGATCACCGCCCCTAAAGTCTTAAGAGCTTCACGACCCAAAATCAAAGGAGTATCGACATCTTCTTCCATATCCATCACTACAAAATCGCAAGGTACATAAATATGCCCAACTTGAATGGGAACGTCTTCAAGCTCACCACAAGGTAACTTCACCGAACGGTCGGCCAATTGGATAGTCTTCCTTGTAGGGATCATTTCAACAAGCTTTTGGGCAATGGATACAGGAATCAAAGTAACACTTGCTCCAAGATCGACTAAGGCGCCCCTAGCTTCCATGTTCCCAATCTTTACCGGCAAAGTGAAACTTCCCGGATCCTTTTGCTTCTTAGGCATCTTATGTTGAACAAGTGCACTCACTTGATGGGGAAGAGTGATGAGCTCATTATTGAGCTTCCTCTTGTTGGTGAGAATATCCTTGAGGAACTTGGAGTATGAAGGCATTTGTGTGACAACTTCGATGAAAGGGAGGTTGATGTGAAAATTCTTCATCACACTAAGGAACTTTGAAAACTTGTCATTCAATTTCCACTCCGCAAGTCGACCGGGAATTGGAACTGGCCCATCAAGATTCCTAGCCTCACTAAGAGTTGAAGTTGTTTTCTCATCTCTAAGCTTCTTCTTCTCCATACTTTTTTCTTTCTCAACAACCTTCTCTTCCTCAACTTCCTTATCTTCACCCACACTTTCTTCTCCTTCCTTATTTTCCTCACTATCTCCCTTCTTAGGACCCTCATAGGATATGCCCGATCTCAATGTGATTGCCTTGCAAGAGTCGGGTTTCGTGATGTTGGAAGGGTTAGTTTGTGATTGTCCGGGTAGAGTAGAAGGTGAGTTGAAAGGGACTCTCTCGGCCAATTGAGCTAGTTGTGAATCAACTATCTTGTTATGAGCCTTGATATCTTGCATTTGTTGTGTCATGGCTTGAAGTTGTTAAAGAATTTGGGTTTGTGTCGAATCGAGTTGAGATGCTTGCTCTTGGCTCCTTTGAGACGCTTGATTTTGATTGTTGTATTGGTTTTAATTATTGTGTTGGTTGTTTCTTGGATAGTTTCCTCTTGGGTTTTGATTTTGAAATGGAGGTGGGTTTTGGTATGGAGGGTTGGAGTTGTATGATTGTTGAGCTTTTTGGTTCCATTGTTGAGGTTGATGTGCAAATCCGGGTGGTGGTTGCCTCCAAGCTACTCCATCACCACTTCCCTTATATCCATCTTGCCTTCTGTTGTATGCCGCCACACGCTCGGGGTTCAAACCTCCACAATAAGATGTATCGTGGTTTGTTCCACCACAATTTTGACAAGAGAAAGAATTGACTTGAGAGGACCTTTCCCACTATTGACACTCGTATTCAACTTTGCAGTCCCTTTTGACAAAAGCTCAATTTGATGCTGCAATGGATCAACCTTCTCCAATTCATACTTTCCACCCTTTTTTGGTGCATTCCTCCTTCTACCACCCCAAGAGTAGTTCTTCACTACCTCTTCAATTGTTGATTCAACTTGATTTTGGGGGACCTTAATCAGTTGGCCACCCGCCCCCGCATCCAAGTTAGCTCTAGACATAGGTTCTAATCCATCATAGAAGAACCACATGAGCAAGCTTTGATTGTAATCATGGTGAGGACATGCTTGTACCAACTCTTTGAATCTCTCCCAAGCTTCACTAAGACTCTCATCCGCTTCTTGTTCAAATAATGCAATCTTCCTTCTCATTTCGGCGGTCTTTTCTTCGGAAATGAACCTCTTTAAGAATGCCTTGACTATCTCTCTCCATGTTGTAAGAGAGTTTAGCTTGACTTGTTTAAGCCACTTCTTTGCCCTACCCAAAAGAGATTGTCAAAATAAGTGCATACGGATGTATTATAGAGAAACTTGATTGGTTGGATCATGGCACAAAGCTCAAGGAATCTATCAAGGTGCTCGATAGGATCTTCACTTAGAGAACCCAAAAATTGTTCCGCTTGTACCATTCTAGTGTATTGAGGATGAATGGTAAAGTTGGTTTCCATGACAGGTAGCAAAATCCCTCCCGTGAGCTCATAATCCTCGGGATTCCCAAACTCACGAAACAAAACATCAATTTCTTGTCCCGCCATTTCCTCGTTTTGAGAATTTGAAGACCAAGAATCACTCTCACTATCAACAATAGCACCGAGACCTCGCCCCTCTTCTTGATAAAGTCTACGGACTTGTCTCAAAGTGCGGTCGATTTCGTGGTCAATGTAATGTGTAGGTGGTCCTTGAGATCTTCTTTGCATCCACCAAAGCTAAACAATTAGCAATGACTAGCAAGAGAGTAAAGCAACAAAATAAAAAGCAACAAATCCAATAATAACACAATGAGAGTGCAAAACAAGTCGTTTCCCCGGGAACGACACCAAAAATTTGATCGGGGGATAATAGGTCATGTCTACTATCCTAAATTAAATCAATAATGTATATTCCTAACCTAACTCTATCAAGTTTGCTCTAGATAGTGGCAAGCTAGGGTCGAACCACAAGGAAACAGGGTATTGCACAATCAAGGTGAAATAAAGAATCTATTGCAAGTATCAAGGGGTGTATGAAGAATGCGCCTGCTACTTTCCAGCGTATGATTAATACCGTCTTCATTAATCAGATTGGGAGGAATCTAGAGGCGTACATTGATGACATGATAGTCAAATCCAAGCTGTAGACGAATCACCTTCTTAACCTCCGAGAAACCTTCACCACCCTCAGGCGGCATAAAGTCATGCTTAATCCCAAAAAGTGTGTCTTTGGTGTTGAGTCTGGGAAGTTTCTCGGATTTTTGATTGATCAAAGAGGAATAGAGGCTAACTAGGAAAAGGTACAGGCGGTAATCGACATGAAGTCACCTCGCACTGTCAGGGAAGTCCAAAAATGAACCGGTTGTCTGGCGACATTGGGGAGGTTCCTCAGCCGCTCAGGCGACAAATGCCTCTACTTCTTCCAAGCATCAAAAAGAAGACAAGGTTTGAATGGGGGAAAATGCTAAGGCGACATTCTAGAAATTGAAAGAGCACCTTCACTCATTGCCATGGCTGATCAGCCCTCTAGCAGGAGAGGTTCTCTATATGTATTTAGCCGTCTCCGATCATGCCCTCAGTGCCGTTCTCCTAGCTGAGAGAGACGACATTCAGCTCCCAGTGTACTTCATTAGCCATGTGCTCAGAAATGCTGAACTACGGTACCCCGTGGTTGAAAAATTTGGCCACGCCCTTTTCATGGCCGTAAAGAAGTTGAAACCATACATCCTGGCACATCCGGTGGTGGTCTACACAGACCAACCCCTCAAGCGTCCAATGACAACTTTGAAGTCATCCGGTAGGATGCTAAAATGGGCTATTGAGATGCAAAGCTTAGAAATAACCTTCGATCAGGTTTGTTGACTTCATTGTTGAAATGACAAGGCTGGATCAGCCGGAAGCCATTGATCAGGTTTGAAAGGTATATGTAGATGGGAGCTCTACTTTAAACGGCTGTGGTGCAGGAGTAATTTGCAAGTCTCCGGAAGGGGATACTTATGAATATGCACTATGGTTCAAGTTTCAAGCCTCAAACAATGAGGCGGAGTATGAGGCCCTGCTAGCCGGAATCCACATGTGCAAGGCAGTAGGGGCAAGGAAAGTTGACGCCTATTCGGACTCTCAGTTGATCGTCAGCCAATACCATGGTGACTATGAGGCCACCCATCCGGAAATGATCACATACCTTCTGGCGATCAAAGAAGAGGTCGGGACACTTGACGAATTTAACCTGAAACAAGTGCCCAGGTCAGAAAACAACCAGGCGGATGCTCTGTCCAAATTGGCGTCATCCGCCTCCTGTGATGCACCTCGGTCTATCTTCTGGGAAGTCATGGAAAAGAGAAGTATTGAGAATGATCCCATTGGAATTCTCGACCGAAGCTCTACCTGGATGGACCCCATCCGGGCTTATTTGGTAGACAACACTTTACCGGATGCCCCTTCAGAAGCGGCAGCATTGAAAAAGCAAGCTTTAAGCTTCGAGATCTACAAGGGGGAGCTCTTCACAAAGGGTTACCTCCAGCCGCTGCTGAAGTGTGTTACCCCTGAAAGGGGCAAAGAGGTTCTAGAGGATCTGCATGCGGGTTTCCGCGCTTCACATATAGGCGGCAGAACTCTAGCAAAAAGGGTCAGGCAGCAAGGCTACTTTTGGCCCACTCTTAAGGAAGACGCCATGGAGATGGTGAAGAAGTGTGACAAGTGCCAGAGATTTGGCCGGCTCATACACCGTCCGGCTATTGACCTGACATCAATCTACAGCCTGGTTCCATTCGCAAAGTGGGGCATGGACATCTTAGGTCCTTATACGCCTGCATCAGGCGGAAGAAGATACATTCTAGTGGTTGTAGACTACTTCACCAAATGGGTAGAGGCAGAGGCGGTCAAGGGCATTAAGACAAAGGATGCCATCTCCTTCATTTAGAGTAACATCATCACCCGATTTGAGGTTCCTATGTCTATGGTTTTTGACAACGGTCCTTAGTTTGAAACGCCTACCCTTAAGAGTTGGTTGGGAGATCAAGGGATCTCACATTGCTTAGCATCCGTTGGCCGCCCCCAGGCAAACGGCCAGGTTGAAGCCTTCAACAAGCTCATCTCAGACGGTATCAAGAAGAAAATTAAAAGGGCTGGCGGTCTATGGGCAGATGAGTTGCCTCATGTCCTATGGGCCATCTGAACAGCTAAAAAAGGGGCAACCGGTGAAACCCCGTTTCTTATGACATATGGCACTAAAGTCGTCCTGCCAATTGAACTTTGTGAGCCAACACTCCGAGTCATGCTCTATGATGAGGAGGCAAATTGGGAGGCCATGCGGCTAGCATTGGATACCCTCCCGGAGCGCAGGGGCAACACCGCCTTGCGTCATGAGATTTACCGCCTGAGAATGATAAGAGTCTACAATAAAATAGTGCACAAGCGGCCCTTGAAAGTGGGTGACTTTGTGCTACGAAAAATAGAGGCAACCGGCAGGGCCAATGAGCAAGGGAAGCTAACTCCTAATTGGGAAGGCCCCTACCGGATTTTTGACGAAGTTAGAGGCGGCACCTACCGCCTGGAAACTCCATACAGCAGGTAGTTAGCCAGAACTTGGAACGTAGATAACTTAAAAAAGTACTACTTCTAAGAATTGTAATCTTTTGTAAATATAGTATTAATGAAAGAAATGCTTTATTTAATTTTAGTTTTGTACAAAGCCCCGGCTGTGTAACACGCAACCAGGCCAAATTTGAGGCCAAAGGCCATATTTTCTTAATTATTGTACATTGCAGTCTTGTTTGTGCAATGCACAACCGGCCGAATTTTGAGGCCAAAGGCCAGATTTTATCTAAAACCTAACCACCTGCTTCAACATGAGCAGGCATTCGGCGACGCCCCTTTGGGTGAAATCGTTGAAGAGAACATCTCCCATTTGGATGGTACATTGTTCTGTCCAAACGTACAAGCGTTTAAAAACTAACCATCCAGGTTAAACAGGCGTTTGAATATGCAATTGAAATCGAGATACCTCATGTTGCTCCCAAGTGGCACAAAGGGTTCCCGAAATCTCGATCAGAAACACGCAGCTTGTGCTCAAAAGCATCACAGCCGGTCTTTTGCCAACCACTTAAAAAGGTTGAGATGTCGCCGCTTAACGTTCCAAAGTAGCACAAGCGGTCACTTAGCCATTCCCGTTTAATTCTCCAACTCAATCGCATGCCGCCTAAAAAGTGGCACAGCCGGTACTTATGGTTTGGGATCAGGGAAAACTGGTACTCACTCAAAGGTACCACAACCGGTCAAAGACCGCTTGTATCTCGTCTAACAGTTGGATAAACGATGGACAAGAGCAAATTCTATCTGCTATCCCTACTTAGCTAAATTCACCAACTCTCAATATGGTCTAGGGACCGCCTGTTTATTCCCCGGATGCTTGCTTGAACGGTTGCGTGCTTAGAGTAGGACAGCTACCACGCACGCAACCTTCAAGGGGCAGGAACGCTCACACATCCAGGATATTGCATGCAAATCAGAAATGCAAATAATTGAAGCAAAACAAAACCGGCGAAAATTGAAATTTAAAGAGAAGCTGAAAGATTAAATTGAAAGCCAACTCAACCGACAAATGTATAAATTAGCTTATAGCCAAAGGGAAATTGTTAACCGGACCCCTGTCCGGGAAAAGATACATAAATACACGGCACGCAGGCCGGAAAGTTGAATAAAAAAAGCTTAAGACTGAGCCGGGTCTCTGGCGGCGACTTCAGAAGCAGGAGGGAGGAGGACCTCTTGATTTTCAGCATGGGCATCTTCCTCCCCGTTTGGACCCATCTCCGCCTTCATAAATTCAATCTCCTTTTTGGCCCACTCCTCATACGACTCCAGAGCCGGCTGGTTTGTTTCTCGGGTCGTAATGGCAAGATCTGCGTATTTGTAGGCTAACTCCCAAACGGCATATTCCGCATCCGCATGTACCAGGGACCAAGCCATGTGCATACGATTTTGGCAATCTTGCTGATTCTCCTCAATGAGTCTGCTCTATTCAGCTTCCAAGGTGGTTTGGAAGTTCTGGCTAGCGAAAGCTGCCTCCTTCTTCAGACGGATGTTCTCCGTCAGTAGGGAGTTGTTCTATTTCCTGGTCAGCTCCAAAAGTTTAATGGAGTCCGCCGCCTTCTTCACCTCCTCTTCCGCATTCTCCTTCTCTGCCTTGAGGTTGTGAATTTTTGTAAGGGCTTCATTGAGGGATTTTTGAAGCTCTTTGATGGAGTCCGCCTGTTTCGTGATTGTGCTTTTAGTTTCTAAGTCATACACAATCATGGAATATTGGGCAACGTTATGTGCCTCAGACGCATCCCGTTTAGCCCGTCTTACCTCCTCTTGCTTCCTGGCATAAGCCTTCTTGAGCCCTTCCACGCGCAGCATAGACTGTAAAAGCACATACGGTGTTAGATGGTCAAACGATCTAAGAACTTTGAAACATTTAGTTGAAGAAGCATACCTCAGCCAAGCTGGCCATGACCCGGTCAGCATTAAAGGTGTTGATCCCTGGGATTGCCTCCTTCTCTTCTTTGGGGATGGCCTTCAACATGGCCCGGGCGTACTGTTGTACATCCGGCTAGCGAGAGGAGAGATCTGCACCAGAAAGAGACAGTGAGAAAGCTACATACGTCCCTCTTATTGACTGTCGGCTGCTAGTAGAGTCTTCTGGCTGGAGCTGGGAGTATGACTTGACGCGCATGGGCTTGCCAAGCAAAGAGGGGTTGAAAGGTTCCATTGTACCTTGAGAGATAGGTTGAGAGCCTCGATGGCCCTCAACCGGCACAGAAGTGCCTGAAGCCATAGTCGCCGCAATTCCCCCGGATGCCTCTAGGACATCCAGCTGCCTAGAGGTTAAATCAAACCCCAGGCCAGTATTTTTGACAGTCTTTCCCCCAACCGTTAGGCGAATGGACTCTGTCTGGGAGGATATCTTCCTCGCCTTATTCAAAACAGCCGCCTCCTCCCCCGGGCAAGGCCGGATCACCTTTGTTAAGGAGTGAGGCGCTTTGCCCCATCCTGAGTCAAAAAGCATACAAAAGGGTCAAGCGGCAAAAACTTACGCAAAGTTCAAAGGACTAAGGGTCAGGTGTGTATACCTTATTTTTTGCCGCCTGGGCAACTTTCTTCTCCGCATTTTCCTTGCGGATTTCGGCGGCTGACTTTGCAGGCGTCTTGTGTTAGGGCAACATCGATGAAGCTTTTACTGCAAAACAGAAACCGCCTGATTAGAGAAAGATGGTAAAGAAAAGAGCATAAAATAGCTAAAGCGACATAATAGAGTCGGGTGCTAATGCAACCTATGTTTCTTAAACTGGGTGCTTAACCCACAGGCGGATAAGAACACCTCATCTCGCAAAAACTCATGTCTGGGTACCCAATTTTTGGGCACGCTTATTAGTTCCCTGGTTGAGAGGGCGGTTGTGGTAAGTTCAAAGTACCCCGCCTCTATAATCCTTTCATAGTCCACATCCGGGACTAGGGGCTTCTTACATTTTTGCCCAAGAAGCTCGGGCTTCCGATTGTAGGTCCTGAACTCCCGGTTCTCTTCTCTGGTGGGAGCAGAAACCAGATAGAACCGGTTCTTGCAGTCCGACCACTTGGACGGTTTGTCCAGTGTCATCAAGTATTGGGGATAGGTGGTCAATGTGTACTAGGATCTCCACCCGCCTGGGCTCCGGTTTAAATAATGCATATGGGCGAAGGCCTCCCAGCCGGGGTTTATGCACTGCATCTCGCAAGCGGCAATATAGCCCAAAATGTTAACCCAAGAATTGGGGGCTAACTGCCATATGCCTAGGCCATATCCTCTTAGGATGGCCTTGATGGTGTTATGAAGAGGGAAGCGGAGACCGGCTAGAAAGGCCGCCTCGTAGCAGCCAAAATACTCGTTCGCGTTGCGCTGGTTGTCTTCCCAGAAAATTGTCCCCATATCAGGCGGCACTCGAATTTTGTACCCCTCTCCTAGAGGCTGCGCGAGGATAAAGTTTCCCAAGTTCCTCTCCATGCTAGCCCGGTCCTTAGCAGAGACGGCGATTAGGAGGGGATCACCCTTATTATTCCAAGTTGCTCTCTCTTCCTCTTTGCTATCTACAACCGGTGTAAGATAGTTGCTGCTACTGCCTTCACAGCCGGATGTAGAGGCGGTCTCTCCGCTGCTCTCGTTTCCAGAGGATTTTTTCTCCTCCTCAGCTCCAGAGATAGAGGCAGCACCCTCACCGCCTCCATTATTAGAGGATTTCTCCTCATTAGTTCCAGATGTAGAGGCGGTATCTTCACCGCCTCCATTATTGGAGCCTGGGATTCCATCTTTAGGGGTGCTTGGGGTACCTCTTGGGGATTCCCTTGACATCTCAGCCTGATTTGTTTCATGCGGCAATTCTTCGGAGCTTTCTCCCTTATACTCCGGGTCTACTGCCGTTTTTCTAGTACGAGCCATTGCGTCCTGCACAAAGACAGAGACAGAGACAAAGACGATCGGATTGGGAGATGAACAAGGGGAATCCCAGTACCCAAAGGCGGCTCTCCTAGTCCTAGACTCAGCCGTACTAGGGGACCGGTTGACCTCTAAATCGTGGTGTGTTGTGTGTGTGTTGGGTGAATCCATTATTCTCTAACAACCTATACAGCCGGGAAAAACTCAAAAAGATGCAAGAGGCAGAGACGGTACCTTGAAGTAGTGAAAGGCTTGCTAGCAAAAAGATTTTTGAGTTGTTGCTTGAAGATACCCCAGACGGTATCCCTTTGAAGAGCAACTGAATTTTGCAAGAAAACAACCGTTATTTTACAATGTGACCCAAAGATACCACAGACGGTACAAGACCGGTTGTGGTTGTTTTGAAAGTTGTAAAGAAAACAAATTATCAGGCATTTTTAAAGGAAATCACCCAAAGATACCCCAGACGGTACAAGACCATCTGTGAGTTCATTAAAAGCGATTATTAAGAAAACTGCTCAAAAGTCCCTTAGACGCCAGAAGCCCGGCTGTGGGTTTGATGAATGCAGGCTTTGAAGAAGGCTTCTCAAAGATGCCCCAGGCGGTATAAAACTGGCTGTGGGCCTATTGAATGCAGTTCATGAAAGGAATTGCTTAAAGATGCCCCAGACGGTATAAAACTGGCTGTGGGTCTATTGAATGCAATTCATGGAAGGAATTGCTTAAAGATGCCCCAGACGGTGTAAGACCGGCTGAGGCTCTATTTGAAATCAAGAAGCCGAATAAGTCAGACGGTACCTTAGTTAGATGATCAAGGAAGCACTTAACCGGTAACCGGATGTATTTGAATCAACGGAGCCGTTTGAATGCAAGAGCAGCCAAGATCAGAATTTTCTCTTTTTCTGTCAAAGAAATTCTCTCAAAAATTTGCAAAAGTGTGGAATGAGAGGAGGGGGGTTCCTATTTATAAGGAAACCCAGAAGGCGAATCGTCGCCTCTCTTCAAATTTGAATTCAAAAAAAATGGAGGGAAGGAGACGAACCGTCACCTCCCAGAGCTTGACACGTGTCACAGGTGCCACGTGGCAAGCCACATGACACCTGTGAGGGGAAAATGTTTGGGGTGAAATTACCCATGTCACGTGGTCCAATAGCAATCTGACACGTGTCAGCCCCCAAGAGGTCCAATAGGATCCAATCGGATGCTGACACGTGGCAGAGTTACCCTAATTGGGGAACATATCTTCTTCTACTATAAATAGAGGGAAATTCTCATTTATTAGGGTTTCATGCCCAATCATAAATACGAAACACAAATACCGAGCAATATTAATTGCGGAATCTCCCGGAATCCGAGAGAACCTTAACCTTCCGCATCTTTACTCACTCAGACGTATTCTAACTTGATCGTCAGAGGCGGAGCTCCAACCAACCGGAGTCTTCGTGCTTTTGCAGGTACAAGCGATCGGCTACCAGTTCTGGTGTCGTAACTCTCCCGCAGGACACATCAAAAGACCCCGAAACAGGTTCCAATCATGATCTACTAATACAACTATGATAATCATCATGGATTCATGCCAAGGAGTACAAACTCTACTCAAAATGACTCATTCTCATGCAATCACTCAAAGCAAGTCAATGAAATCGGTCAAGCCTAAACTAGATCATTCTCATGCATCTAATCTAGAACTCAAATATTGGGGCTAGAGGTGCACAAAAATAGCTCCAAAACATAATAAGCACTAAATCATAAACTCGAGGCAAAACCCAATCAATCATCAATATAAACTCAATCAATCAAGATTTTCACCCCCTTCCCTAGCTAGAAATCTAAGATAGAGAAAGGAAGATACCCATATCAACTAACTAAACATGTATTCAATCCCAACAAAACTAAACATGATTCAAAATCAAAGGAAAAGCAATGAAATAAGTAAAAGCAAGGAACTATGTGGAAATAAACACTATTAAGAGCAATAAAACCATATAAAAGATAAGGGATAAAGAGATTACTACTATTAAACTTGAATGATTAAGAAAACATGGACTAGTTGTATTGAAAAGATGAAAACTTGAAGGAAGCTTGAAAAGTTCTTGATTACAACAATGGAAACTTGAAGGTAAAGCTACTTTCTCTCTCTAGAATGTTGATATTCGCTCTCTACGAAGTATTGAAATGGAATAGTGAATATAGTTCCCCCATGTCATGAAATTCAAGCTAAAGATTATATATAGTTTCTTGATAAAACAAAGAAAATGGGTGAGTGAGAGGCCTCCCCAGCAAGGTTGTCGCGCCCTCTTAGTTATGGGTACGTAGTTGGAAAAACCAAGCTCGCCGCGCCGACGACATTGAACGCCGTGCCCGCGTCATTGAACGCCGCGCCCGCGACATTGATCGCCGCGCCCGTGGCCACCTATGCCTCTCCTGCGGCCTTTAGATGTCGCGCCCGAGGCCACCAGGGTCGCGCCCTCTCCTTTCCATCTCCAAGACATCTCTAGAAACTGGGTGTTCAGCTCAAGATCTCTGTCTGCGCCCACAGCAATGGCACCCACGCCCGCAGCATAGCACTCTTGTCCGTGCCCGCGGCAATAGAGCTCGCGCCCGTGGCTTGCTGAGGCAGTGCACCCTCTTCCTTTTGCATCTCCTTTCCTTGGAACAAGCTACTCTAACAACTTCGACTCTGCTTAGCAATTCCAATTCCACCCGCGAGTGCTAGGAGCTATCAAAGCGAACAAATAAAGGGTAAAAAGCAAAAGAAAAGATAAAAGAAAAGGAAAAACACGAGAAAGAATGAAAGTAACTAAAACAAAGGTAAAAATTGTAAGATGAGGTACAAACAAGTGATAAATAGGGGGAATTCACTAGTGAAAAAGGGTGAAATGGTGGCGTAAACGCCACTCATCAGTAACCCCTAATTTCAAATAACCCATAATTTCAAGTAGTAATCCCTAATTTTAAGTAACCCATATTATAAGTAACCCCTAAATTCAAGCAACCCATAATTCAAGTAATCCCTAATTTACTGACCAATTAAGTAACCCCACTATTACTAAGTAACCCTACTATTACCGATCAAGTAACCCATAAATACTAAGTGATTAGGGGGTTTTCCCCGCCCAATCACTGTACGCCACGTGGGCCAATCAGGTCCCGCTAAGTGTCCTCCATTTGGACGTCTCAGGGTCTGCCACGTGGCACACAGCCATTTGTCCATGGACCAGTCCAGCACACCATGTGGCCTATTGATTGCCAGCTTGGAAGGAGGCTACCTAAGCCCACTTCCCGGGAGAAGCCCAGTCAGATCTAGGGTTTACCAAAAACCCTAGAATTAGGCACGCTTCCCATGGGTATAAATACATTAATTAATCCTCACTAAAGGGGATTCAGCAATTAATTACTCTCATCGAGAGAAGCCAAAACACATTGATCACTCCTCACCTCGAGGGACCAAATCTCCCACCTTTACTTTTTCGCATTTACTTACTCCTAAAACAAGTACTAACTTGACCGTCGAAGGCGGAGCTCCCACCACCCGGAGTCTCCGTTGTTTTGCAGGTACAGGCGCACGGATCCAGTCCCGGAATTGTAACTTTCTCGCAGGACATCAGAAAAACCCCGAAACATTTTGGCGCCGTCTGTGGGGAGAGTACTTTCGAGATGGCATCACAGTCTGTACCGAATCAAAGCGAGAAGCGTCCTATGGACGACCCTCAGGTCTATAGTGACCAGGATACTGACAATGAGGTCGAGGTCGAGAGTCACACGGCCCTAGACGAGACCTTAAGAGCTCGACGAACTCGGTCCTCCGAAAAGAAGGAACGACAAGATTGCCTGGCTAGATCTAGTAAACCAGCCAGCCAGCCGCTTGATCATCAACAGACGGCCGAGGGATCTGCCCCATCACTAGAAGTGAACTCATGACTTTCATGAATAATTTCAAAGGGGAGATCCAAGATCTCATCAATAAGAAGATGCCTGTTCCATCTAAGGAGCAGTCGGCCAGAAGACCCTCCAAGTCTGGGAGGAAGAAGCATGTAAAAGATCGTGAGGCGACCCCTTACCCAAAGCCTGGAGCAAGGAAGCCGCCAGTGGTCGACCTAACGAAGTATCACTTTCCCTCACCAGGAAAGAGAAAGCCCATCCTTTATATTCAACCGGACGGGTCAAAGAGAACATACTCTGATGCTTGAACGTTGTTAGAGCAGAAGAAGAGTGATCGACTCTTAAAGTCGGCCTCAACGTCTGATTTTCAAGACAGTTTACATAATACCTCCTTGAGGTATTCAAACTCAAACTATGAGAGCCAGATAGGCGGTACCTCCCACCGGTCCGGCTCCTAGAAAAAACTAGGCGACACCGCATGTGCCACCCCAGCCATACGTGCCACAACCTCAATATTTCATGCAGCCTACTCTGTTTGGAGGAAAGGCGGCAAGAAACATCCAACCTTTGGACTGGCAACTTAGGTTGCTTAGACTTGGAGAACAGTCGTCCGCCTTCTCCAAGGAAATAATTGAGGCCGCCCAGCCGGCCAAAGTGAAGAATGTGTTGGTAGGAGCCTATGATGGCACTACAAACCCAGAAGATCATCTGATGGCGTTCACCAACCTTATGTACCTTCAAGGGTTGGATGATCCCTGAAGGTTCAATGGGCACTCAAGAGGGGGGGGGGGGTGAATTGAGTGTTAAGTAATCGTTGGCTAATTTTGCTTCTTTTCGGATTATGTGTGAGGAACCAGTTGTGCTGGTTCCCGTACGCAGCGGAATATAAATAAGCAATAAAGAAGACAACAAATTTAACGAAATAAAACAAAGCAATAAAGAACACAACAAATTTAACGAGGTTCAGCCAACTCAGGCCTACGTCCTCCTATCCTAAGTTCTTTATTAATCTACTCCGAAAAACAAAGACAAAGAACACTCTGCTGTTCCCTACTCCGGGAACCAGCAAACCCCACACTCTACTCCGAGTGTGCTCTCGACTTACACTCGTAAGCCCAATGTGTTTGAACTCACAAACACTCACCCAGCCTTTAACCCCTTTGTTAAAGACTCAATACAAGAATCAAGAACTCCCCTTTGATCTCACTTCTACGAAGCTAATTAAGAGAAAAAGTTTAAGTACTAGAATGCTCTTGTATATGACTTGATGAATGGGATTAGTGCTTAAGTATATGCTCTCAAATAATTGCTCTTTTTAATTTCTGGAGAGGCACACGAAATATGTGAAATAAGATGAGTTTATATAAGCTTAGATTCCTAAAACCTAGTTTCCTTAAATCACACAATCTTAGAGAATAAGATATAATGTAATTTTAGGAAAGTTTTTATCTTATTTGATTTAATCACAAAGATAGAATCAATTAAGATAAATACTCCTAGTTTTTAGGTAACCAAGAATATTTCATCTTATTTCCAGCTGCACAAAATATTTTCAAAATAATCTTTTCGAAAAAATCTTTTTGTAAAATCTTTTTCCAAAACAGCAGCTCGAATATTTCGTACAGTGAACCTGGTTCCCCGACCTGGTTCCCTGAATTGAGACATGTTATGAAACCTGTTCCAACTTTGTACCAGATTTCATATCATACTTCAATATACTTTTAAGCACTTATATAACCCAAGCATGCAAGCATACTACGGAGCATATTACATGAAAACCTAGATAACATATTAAAGCATAAATCGTCTTTTCTTCATGTAATCTTCAAGACTTGAATCTTCCTTGAATACTTCTATTATGAGCAAACAATCTTTCTTCGAAATATCTTCGAAAGGCTTCTATGTTCCAAGTCTTGGAATCAACTTATATTCTGCACAATCAATAAGGTTAATGCACAATATAAAGTAAGTGACTGCTGTACCACGTAGCAACCATGGAAACAGTACATACTGGTTCCCTACCAGTACACAACACTTTTATCATATAACTGTTCCCTGTATAAAGACAAGTTAGTTCAATAAGAAAACTCATGTAAGTAATAACTTGTCTGGGGAAACAGTGTTCTATGTTAGCTGGTTCCCCCAACTGTATCGAACACTTTCAAGGACCTGTTTCCCTTAGCTGTTTGTCATCATTCAAAACTATCAATCAAAACCTAAGGGACTCAACAAATTCCCCCTTTTTGATGATGACAAACTTTTGAAGTTCCTGAACCTGTGAACATGCTCAAAAAGAAAACCGTCAAAAACTTCAAGGACTCAAGACTCTTTGGAACAAGTCAGTTAGGCCAACTGGTTCCCTAAACAGAAAATAGAAAATACGAAATAAAAAGACTCAAACTGACTCAATCTAAACTAGCTAAACCTTAGGCTTCAACTTCAAACTACTTCCCCCTTTTGGCATCATTAAAAAGTATCCACAAGTAAAAGCAATGTGCACAAGTTAATGTGCTTATCCATACAATGGCATCAACCACCATTCAAGCATTATGCTGCAAAAAGAGATTAGTCAAACAGTTCATACCATAGCAGAGTTAGTAGTTCATACAAGCCAACAAAGTTCAACCAAAGAAGCCCAAATCCATCCAAAAAGAAAGTTCATGGAATGGAGAGAAGTAGACAGACCAACAAAATCAGTTATTTTAGAATAAACATGAGGGTGAGGAAACAAGAACAGAAACAGCATCACTCCTCATCATCATTCTCGTTCCCTTCCTCCGCCTCGAACTTTGCAACATCTTCTGTATTATCATCTGATTCCTCTTCATCCTTGTCACCATGCTCTGCTTAAACCAAAATCATTATATTACTAAGCATATTCCTGTGATTCCCCAATCTGTTTCAAAACCACTTCCTGACCTGCTGGTTCCTCTATTTTTTTTTTTTTTTTTTTTTTTTTTTTTTTTTTATAAATCATGAGAGATATGTACTGATTCAGAATGTTCTCCTTGTTGCATAACGAGTGCAAAACTAGCATCACATCAATCAAGCAAAGAGGTTCTTGCTGGTACCCTTTTCCTCTTGGTTCCTGGAACAGCGTCAATGGACTGTTCCTCCTGCACCTTCTCAGTGAACTTCTTTAATTGAGTTACTCTACTTCGTACCATGGTCTTAGCAGTGGGTGTCTCCTCATAATAACCAACAACCTCTATTTCATCCTTTTCACTCTGACTTTTCTGAATTTCCTCCAACTTCGGGCTTAAGGACATTTATGCTTCCTTCTGATGTTCCCCCTGAGACTGAGCTGGTTCCTTGAGTGAACAGTAACCGAATGAACAATGATGAATTTAAAGCATACGAGAGAGAGAAAGAGAATTTCGAGTGATGATGATTGATGATCTGCACAAAGGGTTAGTGTATATTTTTAACAATGAAGCACAAAGAGAGAAGAAGAAAAGAAAAGAGTTAGTTGAGCCAATAAAAAGCAACTGTAAAGGATATTTTTAAATTGAAATCAAAAATTTGGTAATTATCTTTTACCATAATTATCTCAACCAACTATAAATAAGGCATATGATATGTTTGCCTTTTATATGGGATTAAATAACTGAAATAAGATAAATTCCTTCCAAAAGGAAATATCTTATAGTAATCTTCCGAAAATAAAAGATATTATCGGATGACATATCAGAGCTGGTCTGCTGTTTCCCTTTGCTGGTACCTGTATAGAACCATGTCACCCTGTTTCTGGCAATTCAGCCTGATTTCACCTGTTTCTTACAACAATGATTCTCAATCTTTTTGAGATTTTGAACCATCTACACAACACTTGAAAGATATCAACATAAGTATGTACACACACTATACAAGAGAATACCATTCTAACCAATCATTGAAGGAAGTAATTGAAGCCAAAACCTAAAATCTAACTAGACCTAAAAGGACTCTTAACCTACAAAAAGACTCTCTACACAAAGGCTTTGTGAAGATATCAGCAATTTGATCTTCACTTTTACAAAACAACATCTCCACCAATCCTTTTTCCACATTGTCTCTTAAAAAATGGTGTCTTATTTCAATGTGTTTTGTCTTGGAGTGTTGCACAGGATTCTTTGAAATATTGATTGCACTAGTATTATCACAAAAAATAGGAACACTTTTATAAATAACACCAAAATCTTTCAGCTGGTTCCTTATCCACAGTAGCTGGGAACAGCATGAAGCTGCAGCTATATATTCAGACTCTGCTGTGGATAGGGCCACTGAATTTTGCTTTTTAGAACCCCATGAAATTAGACAAGAGCCAAGAAAGTGTGCCATACCTGATGTGCTCTTTCTATCAACTAAGAAACCAGCATAATCTACATCTGTGTATCCAATAAGATCAATGGTACTGCCTTTGGGGTACCACAATCCCAGATTTGCTGTTCCTACAAGATACCTAAGTATCCTTCTAACAGCCTTCAAGTGAGATTCCTTTGGATTGCTTTGAAACCTAGCACACAAACCAACAGAAAACACAATGTCAGGTCTACTAGCTGTTAGGTAAAGTAGAGAACCTATCATTCCTCTATAAAGAGAAGCTTCAACATCTTTTCCCTTAAGATCAGCATCTAATTTTGTAGATGGGGGAACAGGTGTATCATAAGCTTTGCTGTTCTCCATGCCGAATTTTTTCAGCAACTCTTTTAAGTACTTTTGTTGATGGATCATTATTCCATCATCCATTTGCTTAATCTGCAGCCCTAGGAAGAATCCTAGTTCTCCCATCATGCTCATTTCAAATTCACTCTGCATAAGATTAGCAAATTCATCACATAAAACCTGATTAGTAGCACCAAATAAAATATCATCAACATAAATTTGTACTACAATCAAGTGTTTCCCCCTGGTTCTTATGAACAAGGTCTTGTCTACTGTTCCCCTCTTGTAATCATTTGCCATCAAGAAATTGGACAATCTTTCATACCAAGCCCTCGGAGCTTGTTTCAATCCATATAATGCTTTGTCCAACTTGTACACATGTTGGGGGAACAGTGCATCTTCAAAACCAGGTGGCTGCTCCACATATACTTCTTCCTTTAAATATCCATTGAGGAAGGCAGTCTTTACATCCATCTGAAACAGCTTAAAATTCATGTGAGCAGCATAAGCAATTAAAATCCTAATAGCCTCTAGCCTAGCTACTGGTGCAAATGTCTCATCATAGTCAATTCCTTCTTGTTGATTGTACCCTTGCACCACTAGCCTTGCTTTGTTTCTGACTATAGTACCAAGGTCATCTAACTTGTTTCTAAAGACCCATCTAGTGCCAATGACTGATCTTTCCTTGGGACGGGGAACCAGGTGCCAAACCTGGTTCCTCTGAAACTGATTTAACTCATCTTGCATAGCTAGTACCCAATCAGGATCAGTCAATGCCATTTTATAGTCAGTAGGCTCTACATTAGACAGGAAAGAATAGAAAGCACAAAAGTTTTGAAAAACATTTGTTCTCGTTTGAATCCCCTTATTTATATCACTAATTATTTGATCAGTGGGATGAGAAGATTGATATCTATAACTTTTAAAATTAAGACTGTTTTGTGCTTTCTCATTAAGTTGGGAACCAGCATGTTCATGGATCTCTCCTTCTTCTGAGGAGCCAGGAGGATTCACATTCATGTTGTTTCCTCTATCATTACTTACCTCAGGTTCAGGGGTGGTACCTTCTTCTGTTCCCCCTGAACTCATTACCTGTCTATTATTTGAGGAACCATCAGGACTTGGTTCCCCTTCAGAGTCCTCATTATCTTCATTTTCTTCTCTAGGCACTTCATCATTATCATCTGGTGGAGTATTTGGTAGGCCTAGATCTGCTTGCACTTCATCCGTGGGACCAGTATACTGGTTCCCCGTGAAATCCATCAATCCAATCACTTCATCAGGTTGTACCTGCGCAATCTCAGAAGACATGTTAAATTCATCAAAAATGACATGGACACTCTCCTCAACACGAAGAGTCCTTTTATTAAAGACTCTATATGCTTTGCTGTGAGAAGAGTATCCAAGGAAGATTCCCTCATCACTTCTAGGATCAAATTTATCAAGCTGGTCCTTCCCATTATTATGCACATAGCATTTACATCCAAAGACACGAAAGTATGTGATGTTGGGCTTTCGACCTTTAAGAAGTTCATAGGGAGTCTTATTTAACTTTGGTCTAATGAGACCTCTATTCAATATATAGCAAGCAGTGTCAACAGCTTCTCCCCAAAAACTCTTTGGGAGACCACTCTCAATGAGCATCGTCCTCGCCATCTCCTCAAGAGTTCTATTCTTCCTTTCTACAACACCATTTTGTTGAGGTGTTCTAGGGGCTGAGAGGTTGTGATTAACTCCATGTTCCCTACAATAATCAATAAAGTTAGCATTTTCAAATTCAGTACCATGGTCTGATCTTACCGAGACTAGCTTGTGGGTGAGCTGGTTCTCCACTTGTTTCACCAATGTTACCCATTCTTCAAACGTTTCATCCTTTGTGTGTAACATCATTACCCAAGTGTACCTGGAATAATCATCAACCATAACACAGACATATCTATGACCTCTTCGACTTTGTACTCTCATGGGACCACACAAATCAATGTGTACAAGTTCGAAGGGTCTGCTGGTACTCAAAACAGTTTTAGACTTAAAAGAAATTTTGACCTGTTTCCCCCTTACACATTCAGAACAAACTTTATCAGCTTCATACTTAATGTTAGGAAGGCCTACAACTAAGTCATGTGTTTTAAGTTTGTTTAGAAGTGTTAGGCTAGCATGTCCAAACCTCTTATGCCAAATCCATTGATTATTGTCAGAAACAGCTCTCAAACAGATGGACTTGTCTTGAGGGATTTTATCTAAGAAGGTGATGTAAACATCATGCTTCCTGGTTCCCTCACATACAAGTTCTCCTGTTTGTGAGTTAACTATGTGACATAGGTTGGCTTGAAACTCAACTATATTACCTTTGTCACATAATTGAGAAATACTCAAGAGATTATGTTGCAAGCCTTCAACATAATAAACATCATCTATTGCGTTAGAAAGTGTCTTACCAACCTTACCTAAACCAGTGATGGTTCCCTTGCTGTTATCCCCAAAGGTGACACTTCCTCCATCAAAGGCCACTAGTGAAAGGAATTGATCTTTATCCCCGGACATGTGTCTTGAGCAACCACTGTCCAAATACCAATAGGTGTCTCCCTTCACTCTAGCCTGCAAGAGCAAATCAAACATTAGTTTTAGGAACCCAAACATACTTGGGTCCCTTTTCAACAACATTAACATCTTGTTGATCCTTTCTTCTCCACACATATTTTACACCCTTGCTGTTCTTATTAGCACTAATTTTCTTAGCTGGACATTCATGTATCTTATGTCCATTTTTACCACAATGAAAACACACATGCATCTCTTTAGTCATGACATACTTGCCTCGTTGATATTCTTTGATCCAGGTGGTTTCTCTGGGAGACCAGTTAGTCCTGGTTCTCTGTCTAGTATAACCAAGACCAACTTTTCCTCTGTTTCCTCTTGATGAAGTCAGGTAATTTAAGGATTCTTGAGCATTCAATAATTTGTCCACATGTCTATGACTATCATTAAGTTCTTTTTCTCTGGTTTCAAGTGTTTTAGTTAACAATTCGTTTTTCTCTTTAAGAAAATCAAAGTTACTTTTTAAAGCTTCGAATTGTAGATTAAGCTTTGAAACCATAGAGTCAATAGACATGTCAACAACCACTGGTTGCTTGTCCTTTTTCAGTTGATTGATTTCCGCATGCAAATCACAAATATTACTTTCATACTTATCAATCGTATTACTGACATCTACACTGGTACCTGTAGGGGAAACAGTGAACTGTGCAGCTTTAAGTGAAGCAATTTCCTTGTGAGAGTTTTCCAGGTTGTAAGCCAATGTTTCAAAGGCCTTCAACAAGGAAGTTCTAGTACACGAATTTGCTTTACTTATAGCTACTGAAAAATCAAGAGTATCACTAGTGGTTGATAAGTCTCTAGGGAACCAGGAGGTCAGATCCTCTTCACCATCAATTGGTTCAAACGATCTTTCCTTTTCTAGTTCCACTTTACACTTGTCCAATTCAACCTCTAGTTCTGCTACTTGATTTTTTAGTTCATAACAGACTCCTTCTAGATGATCACAACTAGCAATAGCAATATTACATTCACCACGTTTTTCTTTTAATTCTCTTTTGCAAGTTATGTATGTTTCACTTAGTTTATAGCATTCATCTAGTAAGGAATCAATACAAGCAAGCATATTTTCTCTATCATATTCATGCATATCTTCTCTAATTTGCTCTAAGCTTACCTTGCGTTCATGTAGTACATCCTTCTTTGCCATAAAGCATTTGTTGAATGTACTGGTTCCCCCTCTGGTTCCTGGACCAGTGCTGTTTTCCTTGATGTTTGTAAAGGCAGTTAGGCAAACATCTGAGTTGGGTGATCCTTCTTCTTCATCTGACCCTGAGTCAGAGTCTCCCCACATGGAAGCTATCATGGCATTCTTGTATGCTTGTTTATCTCCGGATTTAGACTGTTTGTCATTCCACTTAGGACAATCTCGAATAAGATGTCCTTTTTCTCCACACTTGAAACATCCTGTAGAAGAAGAATTAGAGTTAGATTTTTTATAGTTTTTAAAATGCTTACCTTTGAAATTCTTTCTTTGATCTCGAAGAGATCTCTCAAATCTTTTTGCAATCATGCTAATTTCATCTTCATCATCTTCTACTGTTCCCTTAAGCGCCATGCCTCTTGCTGGTTCCTTCTCAGACTTAGAGTCAATCAGCATCTCATGAGTCATAAGGGAACCAATCAGCTGTTCCAGAGACAAGGTAGACAGATCCTTTGCTTCGTATACTGCTGTTACCTTGGCTGTCCATGCATCTGTTAAACTACGCAATAATTTTCTCACAAGATCCTCGTCAGATAAATTTTTACCAAGAGATCTAAGATCATTTACAATAGTCATAAACCTACGAAAGCAATCATTGATTTTTTCATTTTTATTCATGGCAAACAATTCATATTTAGACATGATTAAATCAATTTTAGACCGTTTTACCTCGCTGGTTCCCTCAAACGCAAGTTCAAGGGTGTCCCATATCTCCTTAGCACTACTACAGCCAGAGATACGATTTGTTTCGGTCTCACCTATTGCTTGTTGTAGTATTGACATTGCCTTAGCATTCTTTTCCAGCAACTTGTAATCAGCAATGACCAATTCGCTATCCTTCTTGGGAACCTGGTTCCCCTCAACATCTGTCTTGAGAATGATATTAGGACCATTTTTAACTACGAGCCAGCATTCATAATCAATACCCATGATAACATTCTGGATCCTGTTCTTCCACCAAGCATAATTATTTCCATTAAACTTGGGTGACTTGTTGTCATAACCGATTGCACTTAATTCTTGAGTACTCATTCTTAACTCCTCTAGATGTTACTCTTTCGAGAAGCTTAGGCTCTGATACCAATTGAAGGTTCAATGGGCACTCAAGAGGGGGGGGTGAATTGAGTGTTAAGTAATCGTTGGCTAATTTTGCTTCTTTTCGGATTATGTGTGAGGAACCAGTTGTGCTGGTTCCCGTACGCAGCGGAATATAAATAAGCAATAAAGAAGACAACAAATTTAACGAAATAAAACAAAGCAATAAAGAACACAACAAATTTAACGAGGTTCAGCCAACTCAGGCCTACGTCCTCCTATCCTAAGTTCTTTATTAATCTACTCCGAAAAACAAAGACAAAGAACACTCTGCTGTTCCCTACTCCGGGAACCAGCAAACCCCACACTCTACTCCGAGTGTGCTCTCGACTTACACTCGTAAGCCCAATGTGTTTGAACTCACAAACACTCACCCAGCCTTTAACCCCTTTGTTAAAGACTCAATACAAGAATCAAGAACTCCCCTTTGATCTCACTTCTACGAAGCTAATTAAGAGAAAAAGTTTAAGTACTAGAATGCTCTTGTATATGACTTGATGAATGGGATTAGTGCTTAAGTATATGCTCTCAAATAATTGCTCTTTTTAATTTCTGGAGAGGCACACGAAATATGTGAAATAAGATGAGTTTATATAAGCTTAGATTCCTAAAACCTAGTTTCCTTAAATCACACAATCTTAGAGAATAAGATATAATGTAATTTTAGGAAAGTTTTTATCTTATTTGATTTAATCACAAAGATAGAATCAATTAAGATAAATACTCCTAGTTTTTAGGTAACCAAGAATATTTCATCTTATTTCCAGCTGCACAAAATATTTTCAAAATAATCTTTTCGAAAAAATCTTTTTGTAAAATCTTTTTCCAAAACAGCAGCTCGAATATTTCGTACAGTGAACCTGGTTCCCCGACCTGGTTCCCTGAATTGAGACATGTTATGAAACCTGTTCCAACTTTGTACCAGATTTCATATCATACTTCAATATACTTTTAAGCACTTATATAACCCAAGCATGCAAGCATACTACGGAGCATATTACATGAAAACCTAGATAACATATTAAAGCATAAATCGTCTTTTCTTCATGTAATCTTCAAGACTTGAATCTTCCTTGAATACTTCTATTATGAGCAAACAATCTTTCTTCGAAATATCTTCGAAAGGCTTCTATGTTCCAAGTCTTGGAATCAACTTATATTCTGCACAATCAATAAGGTTAATGCACAATATAAAGTAAGTGACTGCTGTACCACGTAGCAACCATGGAAACAGTACATACTGGTTCCCTACCAGTACACAACACTTTTATCATATAACTGTTCCCTGTATAAAGACAAGTTAGTTCAATAAGAAAACTCATGTAAGTAATAACTTGTCTGGGGAAACAGTGTTCTATGTTAGCTGGTTCCCCCAACTGTATCGAACACTTTCAAGGACCTGTTTCCCTTAGCTGTTTGTCATCATTCAAAACTATCAATCAAAACCTAAGGGACTCAACAATCCCACATGGTGTAAGTGCTTCCCAGCCACATTAAAGGGCATTGCTCAACAATGGTTCGACAACTTGCTGACTAGTTGCGTAAAAAATTTCAAGACCCTGGCCTACCTGTTTACCTCCAATTTTGCGATAAACATTCCTGCTAAGAAGACAACCCTTGACTTGGGGACAATACAGCAGGGAGAGAAGGAGGGACTCCGTTCCTACATCAGGCGGTTTAACCTGATAAGGATTCAGATACAAGGGGTGCCGGATGAGGTAGCCTATACTAATTTTTTCAGATGACTTAAGGACGGGTCGACCTTCAAATTTGACCTTGTTAGAAAAAGGGTGACCACCCTCCAAAAGGCCATGATGGAGGCGGATGCCTATATTCAGGCAACTGACCTCTGTAATACTAGGAAGCAGTCAGATAGCAAGAGGCCCGACAAAAGAGAAAACCGACAAAAGCAATCGACAAACAAAGAAGAGAAAAAGAGAAAAGAAATCTAGGCAGCCGACTCCTCTGAACAAGCGTCCTAGAAAAAGAAGAAAGAAGATAAACCATACTCTCCCTAGTATGAGTTCAACAAGGATAGCCACACTATCCTCAATGAAATCAAGGGCCGGATCTCAATTGAGAAGCCGGCTGCCATGAAAGGTTCGGTTAGCAACCGGAACCAAAGCAAATTCTGCCATTTTCATGAAGACATTGGTTATGAAACTTATGAGTGTATAAGCCTGAAGCGCTTTCTAGACCGCCTGGCAGAAAAAGGTGATCTTGAATCCTATGTCAAGAAGTCCTAGGGGAATGCTCCTCCCAAACAGAAACAGGCGGCTAAGAAGAAGCACAGGTCGGCTGACAGTTATGACACTGACGACGCCGTCGTCTATACTATAGCAGGCGGCTTCACAAGAGGCGGCCCCACTATCAGGGGCAACAAAGACAACATCAAGCGGTTAGATATTAATTCCATCAACCAAGGACGGACCTCCAAGAGTTCATTTCCAGAAATTGTCATCACAGAGGAAGACTTGGGAGGTGTTAGGGGGCCGCATGACGACCCCATTGTTATTGAATGTAAAGTGGCCAACCAGAGAGTTGGTCGGATCCTCATAGACACCGACAGTTCCTCTGATCTAATCAGCATTAAGTGCTTGGCAAAGCTCAAGTACAAACCTGACTGCATACATCCGGTATCTCACCCTTTAGTGGGGTTTGGAGGAAGCGTTGTACACCTAGTGGGACGAGTGGATCTACCCATCCGTCTGGGTGAGAAAGGGGAGGGTCGTCACATGGTGGTCCGATTCTTAGTTGTTGAAGAGCTCTCGGCCTATAACATGATCTTAGAGCGACCCACCCTGAACAATTCCAAAGTTGTCATCATTCCATCTCTCATGCTGCTCAAGTTTAAGAATGATGATAGGACAGTCGGCTCCCTAAGGGGAGACCAGAAAATGGCACGAGAGTTTTACCTCTCGGATATTAAACCCACTGTGGCGACTACTAGGGACGGACCTTGAGCAAATCAAGGAGGATGCGCCTGCCCAAGCAGTAGGCGGCAAGAAAAGAAAGGTCGCCCAACTAGGGGCCAAAAGAAAGGAAAAGCGATAGAAATCATTGACTAAGGAGCGGTCAGACGAGTTCCGCCCTCAGTCGGCTGGTGAACATGTGGATGTCGTCCTGGACGACTCACGCCCTAACCGAATAGTTAAGGCTGGGACGACTGCTCTTGCGGCACTTGGTGATAATTTTCACCAACTCTTGAAGGAATTCAAGGATATTTTTGCATTTGAGGTACATGAGATGCCAGGTATCAGTCTAAACTTGGCAGTACATAAGTTAGCTGTGGATCTGAAAAAGAAGTCAGTCAGGCAAAAGAAACGGAACCATGGTGAAGAAAGAAGCCAGGCGGCTGCCGCCGAGGTTAAAAAACTACTTGATGCAGGGTTCATTCGGTAGTGTTATTTCCCTGATTGGGTTGCAAACGTTGTGCTCGTGAAAAAGCCGAATGGTACCTGGCGCATGTGTGTGGACTACACAGACTTGAATAAGGCGTGCCCCAAAGATAGTTATCCATTGCCCAAGATCGACAGTCTAGTCGATTCTACAGCCGGCCACGCCTTAATGAGTTTCATGGATGCCTACTCTGGTTTCCATCAGATTCCTCTATGGAAGAAAGACAAGGAGAAGACGACCTTTGTCACAGATCAGGGCCTATACTGTTACACGGTCATGCTGTTTGGTCTAAAGAACGCCCCGACCACTTTCCAGAGAATGATAAACACGGTCTTCTTTGATCAAATTGGGAGGAACGTCGAGGCATACATAGATGATATGATTGTGAAGTCCAAACTCCAGACGGACCATTTGATAGATCTCCGAGAAACATTCACCACACTCAGGCGGTACCATGTCATGCTCAATCCCAAGAAGTGTGTTTTTGGAGTTGAGTCTGGGAAGTTCCTCAGATTTCTTATCAATCAAAGGGGCATAGAGGCTAACCCCGAAAAAGTGCAGGCGGTCATAGACATGCAGTCGCCTCGCACAGTCCGAGAGGTCCAGAAATTAACAGGTTGTCTGGCGGCCCTGGGGAGATTTCTCAGTCGATCAGGCGACAAATGCCTTTATTTCTTTTAGGCAATTAAAACGAAAGCTATGTTTAAATGGGGGCCGGATGCTGAAGCAGCCTTCCAAAAGCTGAAAGAACATTTACACTCTTTACCAAGGCTGGTCAGCCCTTTGCCCAAAGAAGTGCTCTATATGTATCTAGAAGCGTTTGACCATGCTCTAAGTGCCATCCTCCTTGCTGAGAGGGACGGCTGCCAGCTCCCGGTCTATTTTGTCAGTCACGTGTTGAAGAATGCCGAGTTGAGATACCCCCTAGTGGAAAATTTTGGCCTTGCCCTCTTCATGGCAGTTAGAAAATTGAAGCCTTATTTCGTGGCACATTCGGTCGTGATATACACAGACCAGCCAATCAAGCGGCCACTAACAACCATGGAGTCATCAGGCCGAATGATCAAATGGGCAATAGAAATTCAGAGTCTTGAAATTACATTCGAACCAAGAAAAGCAGTGAAGGGGCAAGCTTTTGCTAACTTTATAGTAGAGATGACTCGACCCTCTGATTCTCAAATTCCAGACCAAGTCTAGAAGGTTTATGTGGACGGGAGCTCCACTTCGAATGGTTGTGGTGCATGCGTCATATGTTAGTCGCCAGAAGGCGACAGGTACGAGTATGCTCTACGTTTAAACTTCCAAGCCTCGAACAACGAGGCGGAATATGAAGCTTTATTGGCCGGTATCCTCATGTGTAAGGCGGCGGGGCAAGAAAAATAGACGCCTGCTCTGACTCACAGTTGATAGTAAGCCAGTACAATGGCAAATACGAAGCAACCCATCCGGCCATGATTAAATATTTGCAGGCGGTACGAAAGGCGGCCGGGTCACTTAAAGAGTTTCATTTATCTCAAGTACCCAGGTCCGAGAACAACCAGGCGGATGCTCTCTCAAAGCTAGCATCTTCGGCCTTCTGTGACACGCCAAGGACTGTTTTTTGGGAAGTTATGGAGAAACGAAGTATTGAGGAAGAGCCTATTGGAATTCTGGATAGAAGTTCAACCTGGATGGACCCAATCAGAGCCTATTTAACAGCTGGCACCTTGCCGAGTGATCAATACCAGGCGGCCTTACTAAGAAAACGGGCGTCCAACTTTGAAATGTGTAAAGGGGAACTTTTCAAGAAAGGGCATCTTCAGCCCCTCTTGAAATGTGTTACCCCCGAAAAAGGACGAGAGGTCTTAGAAGATCTACATTCAGGGTACTGCGCTTCCCACATAGGTGGTAGGTCGCTTGCTCAAAGAACCAGGCGGCAAGGTTACTTCTGGCCTACATTGGAAGCTGATGCCATGGAAATGGTTAAAAAATGTGACAAGTGCCAAAGGTTTGGCAAGTTAATCCATAGTCCGGCCACAGACCTCACGGCCATCCATAGTCCCATACCCTTCGCCAAGTGGGGCATGGATATTCTGGGTCCCTATACGCCTGCTACAGGTGGCAGGCGGTACATACTAGTTGCAGTTGACTACTTCACCAAATGGGTGGAGGCTGAAGCAGTTAAGGGTATCAAGACGAAAGATGTGATCTCGTTCATCTGGAAAAAATGTCATCACTCGGTTTGGGGTGCCCATGTCTATGGTTTTTGATAATGGTCCCCAATTTGAGACGCATGTTCTCAAAAATTGGCTTGGAGACCAAGGCATCTCACACTACTTTGCATCAGTCGGTCGACCACAAGCAAACGGCCAAGTAGAAGCTTTCAATAAAATCATCTCAGACGGTATTAAAAAGAAAATTGAAAGAGCAGGCGGCCTATGGGCAGACGAACTACCACATGTTCTATGGGCCATTAGGACGACTGAAAAAGGGGCGAATGGAGAGACTCCATTCCTCCTAACTTATGGGGCAGAAGTTGTTCTTCCAATTGAACACTATGAGCCGACTCTTCATATAATGCTGTATGACGAAGAAGCAAATTGGGAAGCCATGCGCCTAGCATTGGATTCACTCCCAGAACGAAGGGGCAATGTAGCCCTGCGCCATGAAATCTAGCGCTTGAGAATGACAAGGGCATATAACAAAAGGGTACACAGGCGTCCACTCAAAGTGGGGGACTTTGTACTACGAAAGATGGAAGCAGTCGGTAGGGCTAATGAGTTAGGCAAATTAACTCCCAACTGGGAAGGACCCTACCGAATCTATGAAGAGGTCAGGGACGGCACCTACCGACTGGAAACACCAGACGGCCAACCCTTACCTCGAACCTGGAATGTAGATAATTTAAAGAAGTATTATTTTTGAATAATGTAAATAGCCAAGAGCTACTAATAAAACTTGCTATTTTGCTTCATTTATATTGTAAACAGAGGGGCATGCCGCTTGTAACATTAGCAGACGGCTACTCTCTATCTTTCTTTAATATGTACTGAATACAGAGGGGCATGCCGACTGGACAAACCATCGGCTACTCTCCATTTTCTTTACTTTGTACTGTTTCAAAGGGGCATGCCACATGTAACTTTACATTTGGCTACTCTCCTATAATTTTTCACCATGAACTAAACAAGGCCTATGGTCGGATGGTCAGCCTAGGCGCCTAGCCAACTGATCCTCTCCTTTAAAACTAATACGACCTGTCCCAACATCATAGCAGGCGTCTGGTGACATCCCTCCGGATGAGATTCGTCGCAGAGAGCAACTCCCTTTTGGGTGGAATAATGCTCTATAAACTAAGTACACGACACCTGAACGACTGTCCCCAAGGACAAACCACGTAGCCGTTTCGAGACAAGGATAACTCTAAACATTAACCAAACAAGTGTTAGCAGTTGACATCCAAGTCGGATAACTGCCTGTATCACTTGGGATAAGTACAGGGGGCACCTCTTGAGTTAATAGCCAACAAAAATTGGCGAATCAAGGGTATCAGCCGGCCTCCGCCGCCTGGTTACCTCTACTACTCAAGCAAGAGAGGTGACGACTGGGTAATCTCAAAGATTACTCATTAGTCACTCCCACATACTTTGGTGTGAATCCAAAAGGCAACGATGAGTCCGCCTGGCTAAAGGCAAGCACGAACACTATTTCTACTTAAACAAAACAGGCGGCCTGATTACAAGCAGCCTGTTCCTTCTAACTTGAAAAAGTAAAACAGACCTAACGTGTTTCCTAAAATGCGTTGGGAAACCGACTGGATACGTGGCCGACTGATCGTCAATCTGGAGCCAAGACAACAAGTCGTCCATGGGTATAGGCAGTCTGTACTTGACAAACTTTTGCTTGCAAAATTCTAAATTCTAAACAACATACCAGCTGAAACAGTCGGTATGGCATGCAAGCGGATATCAAGGAGCCTCTATACTTGGAAAAAATAAAGCATAAATAAGATTCAGTGATCAAAGACGACTAAAAAGTGGTCGCCAAGTTAATATATAAAACAGTCGGCCATGAAGACCAGCAAAGTATTCATAACCCCGGCCCTTGGTCGAGTAAAGATACAAAGACACAAAAGGCACGCAGGCTAGAGAAATGTTTGAAAAATAAAAGCTTTAAACATTGGGAGGAGTTTGAGTCTCAATTGCCAGCTGATCGAGTGCATCCCCTTTTGTTGACTCGTCTTCAGGGGCAGGAGCTTTAGGCGCATCCTCTTGAATTGGTTGTAGGGCCACCACCTCTTCTTCCTCCTCGGAGCTGGAGCCGGCCCCTTCCTCCTTCTTCTCGTCCTCATCAGCCGCCTGCTACATGATTCTTCGGTTGTACTCTTCAGTACAAGTGTTGAATTTCTTGTCCCATGCAGCATAGCTAGCTTTTGGGAAGAGGGACGACCAGGTCATCTTCATGATATTGGCCGAGTCCTCCATCATGGCCTGGGCTAGAGCCAGCTTCTTGGTCTCGGCCTTCGCATTATGATCTTTGGTGATGGCCGCCTCCTGCTTTCACCAAGCGGTCCTTGACAGAATCCAAAGACTTCTGAAGGCTCTCGCATGATGGGAAATATGTTTAAGTGGCCGCAACTCATCTTGGAGGCTTTTGACCTTCTGCTCCAGCTCTTGGTTCCTTTTGTTGGCCGCCTCCAACTTGCCTTTGATCTCCAAAGTGGCCTGAGCCTGATAATAAAGAATATTAGTTGTCAAAATTTCATTTTTGGGCAATTTGAAACATTACCTTATCAAAGTCAGAGGCGGCCATGACTTTGGCAGCTTTTTACCTCTTTGTTTTTGGCACTGATCGGCCTACGAGGCCGTGTACACGGAGCATGGTCTGAAAAAGAAGCACCAGGCGTCAGATTTGCAAAACAGGCGGCAGGCAAAGTCATTCAACATTTTACACAAATGCTAAGTGATTAGGGGATTTTTTATCCACCAAGCGCCGTTTGACAAGTGGACAACCAGTTCCGCCACGCGTCCTCACGGACCACTTAAGACACGCCACGTGTCCACCCATGCCAAATGGGACAACCGGCCATCAAGGCCCATTTTCAGTCTAGAAGCCCGTTCGGCCCTAGGTTTACCTTAAACCTAGAGAGTTGCACGCTTCCCAAGGCTATAAATACTCGATTAATCCTCATTAATCGGGGGACCGAATAATTGACAGAACACACTAATAACCGGCTGATCTCGCTAGCAAAGCAGATTACCTACATTAAATACTCTCACCTAGAGAGACCTTATTACTCTAATTTCTGTATTAATTACTCCTTAATCAGGTACTAACTTGACCGTTGGAGGCGGAGCTCTCAGGAGTCTCCGTTATTTTGCAGGTACAGGCGTCCGGTTCCAGTCTCGGAATTGTAACTCTCCCGCAGGACATCAGAAAACCCAGAAACATTTGGCGCCGTCTGTGGGGAGAGTACTTCAGAGATGGCATCCAAGTCTGTACCGACCCCAGAAGAGAGGCGTCCCTAGACGACCCTCAAGTTCAGTCGGACCATGATACCGAAAGTGAATTTGAAGTTGAAACTCATACAGCTCCAGACGGGACCCTAAGGGCCCGCCGTACCCGTCATACTGAAATAAGGGAACGGGAGTATCTTCAAACAGGAAGCGAGCCAGCAGGCGCACCGTTTGCTCGGCAACAGCCGACTGATGGGTCTGCTCCCATCACAAGGAACGAACTCATGACCTTCATGAGGGGATTCAAGGGAGAGATCCAAGAGTTGATCAACAAAAAACCGCCTGCTTCAGTCAAAGAGCAGGCGGCCAAAAAACCTTCCACTTCACTGAAGAGGAAGCCAGTTCAAAGGGCGAGAGGCGACTCCCCATCCTAAATCTAAGAAGCGGGAGCCGTCTGCTCTTGATTTCACAAAACTCCGTTATCCTACGGGAAATAGGAAACCGGTTCGTCATATTCAGGCGGACGGGTCAAAGCAAACGTTCACAGATGCTCGGCACCTGCTAGAGCAGAAGAAGAGTGACCGATTATCAGAGTCGGCTTCTACTTCAAATTTTCAGGACAGTTTGCAAAATGCCTCGATGAGGCCAACTCAGTCGTACCATGCGAGTCAGTCAGGCGGCACCTCCCGTCAGTCTGGCTTTCATAGTGCGCAGGCGGTACCAAATTTACCATTTGTGCCGCAACAACAATATTTTATGCAGCCACCTCCATTTGGTGGACCTGCAGCAAAAAAACGTCCAACCTATGGACTGGCAGCTACGGCTGCTTAGACTTGGTGAACAGCCGTCGGCCTTCTCCAAGGAAATTACTGAAGCCGCTCAGCCGGCCAAAGTAAAAAATGTTTTAGTAGGCGCCTATGATGGCACTACTAACCCGGAAGACCATCTGATGGCATTCACCAACCTGATGTACCTTCAAGGGTTGGATGATCCCACTTGGTGCAAGTGTTTCCCAGCAACTCTCAAGGGAATTGCACAGCAATGGTTCGGCAACCTGCCGACTGGTTGTGTAAACAGTTTCAGGACGCTTGCTTACTTATTTGCCTCCAACTTTGCAATGAACATCCCTGCGAAGAAAACGACCCTTGATTTGGGAACAATTCAGCAGGGTGAAAAGGAGGGGCTTCGTTCCTACATCAGGCGGTTCAACCTGATGAGAATACAGATTCAAGGGTTACCGGATGAGGTAGCTTATACTGACTTTTTTAGAGGTCTCAAAGACGGGTCTACCTTCAAATTTGATTTAGTTCGAAAAAGGGTGGCGACTCTTCAAGAGGCCTTGATTGAAGCAGAAGCCTATATACAGGCGACTGATCTGTGTACAATGAAACAGTCGGACGGGAAGAGGTTCGACAATAGAGAAGGACGAGAAACAGTCGTCCAACAAAGATGAAAAAAGAAAAGGGGTCTGGGCGGCTGATTCCTCTAAACAGCCGGCCAAGAAGAAAAAGGAATTCAAACCATACTCCCCAAAGTATGTGTTTAACAAGGATAACCAGTTTATCCTAAAAGAAATAAAGGGACGGCTCTCAATTGAG